>NC_141877.1:66494848-66797878 GCF_056163025.1 Triticum urartu | reverse complement strand
ACTTGTTACTTACCTGAATCCGGAGCTCTCCAGGGGCGTTCACAGATCTTCCCCGTAGCGTATCCGATGCCGCCGCATTCTACCGAGCCGAGGAGGGCAGCTCGACGGAGAAGGTGTTCTGGTCTCAGTATACCGAGGCCGGACACCCTGTACCCCTGAGTGACCAGCTGAAGTAGTTGGTCGAGCTCCACAAGGCGGCCGAACAGGCTATGAAGGGCCTCATAGTTCGGCTGTGGCCTGGAGAGGCTCTGCCTGGGAGCTAGTTCGGACTGGTGCAGCGGCTGGTGGCGGCCTGTCCAAGGCTCGAGGTTATTAAGCGCTCCGTCTGCATCGAAGGTGCCCGGAGGGCCCTTGCCCGTGCTAAGGTGCACTGGGGCAAGCTAGACGGTGAGAAGCTTGTGAAGGACGGGCCACCGCCGGGGAAAGAGCATCGCAAACCCGAGAACTATTATAAGGATGTTCTGAAGGGTGCCCGCCTTATGGCGGATGAATGTACCAAGGATGTAATTTTTGAGTAAACTCTCTCGTGTTGTCTTGTGCGCTGAAAACTTGTTCATATGCGCTGAGAAATGCTTTTTGAATTTAAAATATTACTTTCTGTGTGGCCGTTTATCAAAAATTGAGAGATGGCCAGTTGTCGGCTTCTGCCCCCATGCCACTAGTGCTGGGGTGTTCGGGATAAACCTGAGCGCTCTTTTTCCCATGTTTGGGTCCTTCGAGGGAGGCGCTCAGCACAATGAACAAGGCAATCAGACTATAATGCTTGAACACTCTCACTTAGCCATAGAACTCTATAATTTTAAATTTCGGCAAAGCCCCTAGTATTTGGAAGACCGAGTTCGGGGCGCTATCCACGCCTTGGCCGGACAAAGCCGACTCCTCGCTCTAAGCGACATAAGTCTTTAAGGACTCGAAAAACCTCTCGAACAGCGACCGGTCTCTCGCTTCATCATGACAGTCAGTTTTAGCTTTCTCTACTGAGGTGCTCGGCCCAGCTCAACTGGGGCACAATCGCAGTAGTTCTCCTAGTGCTACCTTAGCCGATATAGCGGAACGTAAGGCACCAAAACATAGGAGCCGGGCAAACCCAACTATTGACCCAAGACATGATTCGGAGCCGATGCATATATTGCTATAAGTTCGGGGTGCCGCACTTGTGAAAGTGTTCGGACTTCTCACACCATATTGGGGGGTACTGAAGCCCCTGGCGTATTTGCCGTACCACAGTGTACGGGTGCAACATGTCATTAATGAACATATATTTGTAAAAAAAAGGTAATGCAAAAAATAAATAAATACTATGCATTGTTTAAAAAGGCTGCGATTAAAGCAGAACGATACAAATAGCGCGATAAGCAAAATGTTGGACTATTTAACATGTCCGGTCCAGGGGCAGGCCGCGGAATTGTATGCAAAACAGGTATACTTCTCGTGATAGAGACCACCTGGGAGTTCCATAATGCGGCATGGCTTGTCTGCTTCCCTGGTTCTTGCATCGTTTGTGCGGCAGTTGAATTGCCGAATAGGTCGTCCGAAGTATGGAGTCCTGAAAGTAAGAAAAAATTAAAAAAAGAATTCGGCAGCCCCTAGTACGGTTTAAGCCGTGTTTTGGGCGTGCCGTGATGGTGCCCCTTCCCCTGCGCCCATGGTATTTCGAGAGCGTAGTTATGTACACGAAGCGCTAGTTTTGCTATTTCGCGAGGGCTGGGGTTGGGGCCGCATTGCTACGCCTGCTCAGAACGTGCCAGGCGGTCTTGTTGTAGGTTATTCCGGGCACGCTTGACAGTGTCCGGCCTTTTAACGGCCGGACTGGAGAATTGACTAGAGAGGCTGCTTTGTACTTCCGCTGCGAGGGCCGCCGTGTGCTCCTCCGTTCGGAGGGAGCGTTCGGTGTTTCCATTGACCGTGATTACTCCTCGAGGGCCTGGCATCTTGAGCTTAAGGTATGCGTAGTGCGGTACCACATTGAACTTTGCAAATGTGGTTCGCCCGAGCAGTGCGTGATAGCCACTGCGGAACGGGACTATGTCGAAGATTAACTCCTCGCTTCGGAAGTTATCCGGAGATCCGAAGACCACTTCAAGTGTGACTGAGCCTGTACAGTTGGACTCTACACCTGGTATGACGCCTTTAAAGGTCGTTTTGGTGGGCTTAATCCTCGAGGGATCTATGCCCATTTTCCGCACTGTATCCTGGTAAAGCAGGTTCAGGCTGCTGCCGCCGTCCATGAGGACTCTTGTGAGATGAAATCCGTCAATAATTGGGTCTAGAACCAATGCGGTGAACCCGCCATGACGGATGCTAGTGGGGTGGTCCCTTCGATCAAAAGTGATCGGGCAGGAGGACCATGGGTTGAACTTTGGGGCAACTGGCTCCATCGCGTATACATCCCGTAACGCACGCTTCCGCTCCCTTTTGGGGATGTGGGTTGCGTATATCATGTTCACCGTCCGCACTTGTGGGGGAAAACCCTTCTGTCCACTGTTGTTCGGCAGCCTGGGCTCCTCCTCGTCGTTGCTACGCAGCCCCTTGTCTCTGTTTTCGGCATTTAACTTGCCTGCCTGCTTGAACACCCAACAATCCCTGTTGGTGTGATTGGCTGGCTTTTCGGGGGTGCCATGTATCTGGCACAAGCGGTCGAGTATTCGGTCCAAACTGGATGGGCCCTGAGTATTTCTTTTGAATGGCTTTTTCCGCTGACCGGATTTGTAGCCTCTGAATCCGGCATTGGCTGCCGTATCCTCGTTGCTGTCGTTGTTAACGCGGCTCTTTTGCTTGTTCCGACGCGACCTGCCACTTTTGTCCTTGGTATCCGAATTACCAAGGTTCTTAGTTAAGTTGTTGCTGCGAGCTAGCCAGCTGTCTTCTCCCACGCAAAAGCGGGTCATGAGTGTCGTGAGGGCTGCCATAGATTTCGGCTTTTCCTGTCCAAGGTGCCGGGCAAGCCACTCGTCACGGATATTATGCTTAAAGGCTGCTAGGGCCTCTGCGTCCGGACAGTCGACTATTTGGTTTTTCTTTGTTAGGAACCGTGTCCAGAATTGCCTGGCCGATTCCTCTGGCTGCTGAATGATGTGGCTTAGGTCATCGGCGTTCGGTGGTCGCACATAGGTGCCCTGGAAATTGTCAAGGAATGCGGCTTCCAGGTCCTCCCAAGAACCGATTGATTCTGCCAGCAAGCTGTTAAGCTAATGCCGGGATGGTCCCTTAAGTTTGAGTGGGAGGTATTTGATGGCGTGTAGATCATCGCCGCAGGCCATGTGGATATGAAGGAGATAGTCCTCGATCCATACCGCAGGGTCTATTGTGCCATCGTATGATTCGATGTTCACGGGTTTGAAACCCTCAGGGATTTTATGATCCATTACTTCATCTGTGAAGCATAGTGGGTGTGCGACGCCTCTGTATTGGGCTATATCACGACGTAGCTCAAACGAGCTTTGTCTATTGAGTTCGGCCCAGCCGGATTTATTGTATCCGGAGTGATGATCACCGTCACGTGCCATGGGGCGCCCGCGCGATTCATAGATCGATCTTGTTTGCCTTGCCTTGTCCTCCAGTATGTCTTGCGGGTCTGGTGCATTTTCCCGTGCCTTAGTATGTTTTGAGCGGCGCCGGGGCATGGCTTGAGTGGAGGGCCGAGAGGCCTCTCTGTCATGGCCACGAGGTGGCCGGTCGGCCATGTCATGCGCTGGTGATGTAGGTTTAGGTGCTTCCTCCTCTAATCGGGGTAGCAGCCTGCGCTTTGGGTAACTCTTGGAGGGGCGTTCGAGTTCATACTCTTCGGCCGCAAGGACTTCAGTCCATCTGTCGGCTAGCAAATCTTGATCAGTTCTAAGTTGTTGCTGCTTTTTCTTGAGGCTGCTTGCCGTGGCCATAAGCCTGCGTTTAAAACGCTCTTGTTCGGCGGGGTCCTCTGGCAGGACGAATTCATCGTTGTTGAGGCTTGCCTCGTCTTCGAAGGGAGGCATATAATTATCATCCTCAACCTCTCTGTCTGCCGCTCTCTCATGAGGGCTGGCTTCTCCATCCTACTGTGCTGAATCTTGCTGGAGGGGGTGTTCTTCGGCGCTCTTCGGAGTATTATTATCTCCCGTGCCGGAATCACCGGTTTTGCTTTTGCGGGATTTAGAGCGGCGCCGCCAGCGCCGGCGCTTGGGCTGTTTCTTGGAGGTGTCATCCCCCGCTGTTCCATCGCCATCTCCATCTTTTGGAGTGTCCACCATATATATGTCGTATGACGAGGTGGCCTTCCAGTGCCCTATAGGTGCTGGTTCTTGGTTGTCTCCTGCATCGTCGTCCATACCATCGATGTCTTCGGAGCTGAAGTCGAGCATGTCGGTTAAGTCATCGACAGTGGCTATGAAGTGGGTGGTGGGTGGGCTTTGAATTTCTTCATCATCCGTATCCCAACCTTGCTGACCGTAGTCAGTCCAGGGCTCTCCTGATAAAGAGAGAGACTTTAGTGACTTCAGAATGTCGCCGAAGGGCGAGGGCTGAAAGATGTCCGTGGCGGTGAACTCCATGATTGGCGCCCAATCGGATTCAATCGGCAAGCGCGCGGAGGGCTCGGAGTCCGGAGAGGAATCCGGCCCCTCGGAGTCACGGGCCTTGCGGAGTGCGGAGCTGGTGTTCGGCTCGATCGCCTTTAAGATCGCAGCCCCCGAGGCAGCGTCCAACAACTCATCCTCGATCGGCGCAGTAGGCTCCGAATTAAGGGTCGGAACCGATGTGTGTGCGGCCTCCATGGCACTGTTCGGCGGCAGAGCTAGATCATGCCCATCGAGACAGTGCGGCGCGCTCGGCTGTGGCTCGAATCCGTCGAAGATCAAGTCCCCGTGGATGTCAGCCGTGTAGTTTAAACTTCCAAATCTGACCTGATGGCCAGGGGCGTAGCTTTCGATCTGCTCCAGGTGGCCAAGCGAATTGGCCCGCAGTGCGAAGCCGCCGAAGACGAAGATCTGGCGCTTGGGCTGTTTCTTGGAGGTGTCATCCCCCGCTGTTCCATCGCCATCTCCATCTTTTGGAGTGTCCACCATATATATGTCGTATGACGAGGTGGCCTTCCAGTGCCCTATAGGTGCTGGTTCTTGGTTGTCTCCTGCATCGTCGTCCATACCGTCGATGTCTTCGGAGTTGAAGTCGAGCATGTCGGTTAAGTCATCGACAGTGGCTACGAAGTGGGTGGTGGGTGGGCTTTGAATTTCTTCATCGTCCGTATCCCAACCTTGCTGACCGTAGTCAGTCCAGGGCTCTCCTGATAAAGAGAGAGACTTTAGTGACTTCAGAATGTCGCCGAAGGGCGAGGGCTGAAAGATGTCCGTGGCGGTGAACTCCATGATTGGCGCCCAATCGGATTCAATCGGCAAGCGCGCGGAGGGCTCGGAGTCCGGAGAGGAATCCGGCCCCTCGGAGTCACGGGCCTTGCGGAGTGCGGAGCTGGTGTTCGGCTCGATCGCCTTTAAGATCGCAGCCCCCGAGGCAGCGTCCAACAACTCATCCTCGATCGGCGCAGTAGGCTCCGAATTAAGGGTCGGAACCGATGTGTGTGCGGCCTCCATGGCACTGTTCGGCGGCAGAGCTAGATCATGCCCATCGAGACAGTGCGGCGCGCTCGGCTGTGGCTCGAATCCGTCGAAGATCAAGTCCCCGTGGATGTCAGCCGTGTAGTTTAAACTTCCAAATCTGACCTGATGGCCAGGGGCGTAGCTTTCGATCTGCTCCAGGTGGCCAAGCGAATTGGCCCGCAGTGCGAAGCCGCCGAAGACGAAGATCTGGCGCTTGGGCTGTTTCTTGGAGGTGTCATCCCCCGCTGTTCCATCGCCATCTCCATCTTTTGGAGTGTCCACCATATATATGTCGTATGACGAGGTGGCCTTCCAGTGCCCTATAGGTGCTGGTTCTTGGTTGTCTCCTGCATCGTCGTCCATACCGTCGATGTCTTCGGAGTTGAAGTCGAGCATGTCGGTTAAGTCATCGACAGTGGCTACGAAGTGGGTGGTGGGTGGGCTTTGAATTTCTTCATCGTCCGTATCCCAACCTTGCTGACCGTAGTCAGTCCAGGGCTCTCCTGATAAAGAGAGAGACTTTAGTGACTTCAGAATGTCGCCGAAGGGCGAGGGCTGAAAGATGTCCGTGGCGGTGAACTCCATGATTGGCGCCCAATCGGATTCAATCGGCAAGCGCGCGGAGGGCTCGGAGTCCGGAGAGGAATCCGGCCCCTCGGAGTCACGGGCCTTGCGGAGTGCGGAGCTGGTGTTCGGCTCGATCGCCTTTAAGATCGCAGCCCCCGAGGCAGCGTCCAACAACTCATCCTCGATCGGCGCAGTAGGCTCCGAATTAAGGGTCGGAACCGATGTGTGTGCGGCCTCCATGGCACTGTTCGGCGGCAGAGCTAGATCATGCCCATCGAGACAGTGCGGCGCGCTCGGCTGTGGCTCGAATCCGTCGAAGATCAAGTCCCCGTGGATGTCAGCCGTGTAGTTTAAACTTCCAAATCTGACCTGATGGCCAGGGGCGTAGCTTTCGATCTGCTCCAGGTGGCCAAGCGAATTGGCCCGCAGTGCAAAGCCACCGAAGACGAAGATCTGGCGCTTGGGCTGTTTCTTGGAGGTGTCATCCCCCGCTGTTCCATCGCCATCTCCATCTTTTGGAGTGTCCACCATATATATGTCGTATGACGAGGTGGCCTTCCAGTGCCCTATAGGTGCTGGTTCTTGGTTGTCTCCTGCATCGTCGTCCATACCGTCGATGTCTTCGGAGTTGAAGTCGAGCATGTCGGTTAAGTCATCGACAGTGGCTACGAAGTGGGTGGTGGGTGGGCTTTGAATTTCTTCATCGTCCGTATCCCAACCTTGCTGACCGTAGTCAGTCCAGGGCTCTCCTGATAAAGAGAGAGACTTTAGTGACTTCAGAATGTCGCCGAAGGGCGAGGGCTGAAAGATGTCCGTGGCGGTGAACTCCATGATTGGCGCCCAATCGGATTCAATCGGCAAGCGCGCGGAGGGCTCGGAGTCCGGAGAGGAATCCGGCCCCTCGGAGTCACGGGCCTTGCGGAGTGCGGAGCTGGTGTTCGGCTCGATCGCCTTTAAGATCGCAGCCCCCGAGGCAGCGTCCAACAACTCATCCTCGATCGGCGCAGTAGGCTCCGAATTAAGGGTCGGAACCGATGTGTGTGCGGCCTCCATGGCACTGTTCGGCGGCAGAGCTAGATCATGCCCATCGAGACAGTGCGGCGCGCTCGGCTGTGGCTCGAATCCGTCAAAGATCAAGTCCCCGTGGATGTCAGCCCTGTAGTTTAAACTTCCAAATCTGACCTGATGGCCAGGGGCGTAGCTTTCGATCTGCTCCAGGTGGCCAAGCGAATTGGCCCGCAGTGCGAAGCCGCCGAAGACGAAGATCTGGCCGGGGAGAAAAGTCTCACCCTGGACTCCATCATTGTTGATGATCGAAGGAGCCATCGGGCCTAAAAGCGACGACACAGAGGAACTCTCAATGAAAGCACCAATGTCGGTGTCAAAACCGGCGGATCTCGGGTAGGGGGTCCCGAAATGTGCGTCTAGGCGGATGGTAACAGGAGACAAGGGACACGAAGTTTTACCCAGGTTTGGGCCCTCTTGATGGAGGTAAAACCCTACGTCCTACTTGATTAATATTGATGATATGGGTAGTACAAGAGTAGATCTACCACGAGATCAAGGAGGCTAAACCCTAGAAGCTAGCCTATGGTATGATTGTTGTATGTTGTGTTGTCCTACGGACTAAAACCCTCCGGTTTATATAGACACCGGAGAGGGTTAGGGTTACACAAAGTCGGTTACAATGGTAGGAGATCTAAATATCCGCATCGCCAAGCTTGCCTTCCACGCCAAGGAAAGTCCCATCCGGACACGGGACGAAGTCTTCAATCTTGTATCTTCATAGTCCAGGAATCCGGCTGAAGGTATAGTCCGGCCATCCGGACACCCCCTAATCCAGGACTCCCTCACCGACCCCGACCCCCGACACCCGACCCCCTGACCCCCCAACCCCGACACCACACCCCGACACCCCGACACCACACCCCGAAAACCGACCCCCTGACCCCCTGACCCCGACACCCCGACCCCAACACGACACCCCGACCCCGAAATAGCACCCTGACCCCGACACGGCACCCCGACACTGACACGACACCCCGACCCCCGACACCTCCCGAAAAGGTGTTCTTTGGCCTTCTAGAGGCCGACGGGGTCATATATTTGTGAATTATTAGTTAGGTCATATATTTTTCGATTTTGTTATGAAAAAAATCATATATAATTGTGTTGATCGGGTAGATTTAAATGTGCAGTTGTTTCATCACTGCGAGGTTTGGTGTTCGACGACCTCGCCGTGCGTTTGACGAGCTCTGCCCCTTCGTTCGTGGGTGAGCACAGATGACATGTCCTCCTCCCCATTTAATTATTTGCTCTATTCCGGTGTTTGTGCCGATGAAACTTGATAGCTAGCTATATATGTGTCTTGAATCATCAGTATGCGTAACCAATATGTGTCTCCCATTCGAAAGCGTCATAGTTATAAATATGCATGCATTTGCATATTTATAACCTTGATTCTTTTGAATTGTCCAACGCTATCCATGGACAACCCGAGTATGTGTAGATTGGGTTCGTTTTCCCATATGCTTTGCTCCGGATCCGACGCATAAATTTCGTCAGTGCCTCCCCTGTTGTTCTCTGGGTACACATCCTCTCTGTTTATTGCAGAGACGTGTATCAGGAGAACAGCGGGGAGGTGCTGCCGAAATTTTGCGTCGGATCCGGAGCATAGCATGGGAAAATGAACCCAATCTACACATAGTCGGGTGGGATTAGGACCTATCATTACCTATTAGAGTGTAGGTTGCATGGACCTAATAAAATTGAGAAAGTAGATCAACTGATGAATATATACATGGTGAATTACATATATAATTGTTGTGTGTCCAGTAGCTCTGAAAGTCAAGATGAGTGATCGTGCGTGGATGTATACCGGTCACACTGGTCAGAACAAATGGAGCGCTGAATGGTTCACAAAAACCAAGGGGTTTGTGCAAGCCGCATTTGCAAATGGCCAGAGGAAAACCTGGTTCCCCTGTTTGCAGTGCGGCAATTGGGAAAAGAGGACAGAGGCTGAAATGGGCAAACACCTACAGAAGAGTGGTTTTACGCCCGATTATACGGTGTGGACATTTCATGGTGAGTGTGCCCAACATGACCGAGCTGAGGTGGATCGTCGTCGCACCGACGAGCATGGTACCGGGATGGAAAACATGGTGCAAGACTATGATGATGCTCGGGATTCAGACTAGGAGATGGAGGAATCTGCAAAGGCCTTCAATGAAATGTTGGAGTCTTCAAAACGTCCGCTCCACGAGCACACTGAGCTTTGTTAGTTGGATGCCATCTCACAAGTAATGGCTCTGAAGGCTCAGTTCAACTTGGGCAGAGAATGCTATGACACAATTATGACAGTATTTGGACGCATTCTACCCAAAGGCCATGTAATGCCTGCAAACCTGTACCAGTCGGACAAAATCCTCCGTGCACTGAAGATGCCCTATGAGAAGATACATGCCTGTGAGAAAGGATGTGCCTTATTTAGGATTGACTATGCGGACTTGAACTATTGTCCCATTTGCAAGTCTTCCAGGTATATTGTGGTAGACAACGGTATTGGTGAGAAGACATAGACCAAAATCCCTGTTAGTGTTCTTCGGTATATGCCAATTGTACCAAGACTTCAACGTCTTTTCATGGTCGAAGAGACGGCTAGACAGATGACATGGCACAAAACAGGCAAACTAATCAAACTAGATGCAGATGGGAATCTGATGATGGTACACACATCGGATGGTGTTGTGTGGAAAAAGTTTGATGAATTACATGCTGACAAAGCGGCAGATCCGAGGCATCCTCGAGTCAGCATCAACACGGATGGGTTTAGTGTGTTTGGTATGACGGCAGCCCAATACAATTGTTGGCCCGTATTTGTCTTTCCACTCAATCCCCCCCGGACAGATTATGCAAAGAAAGAACATTTTCCTGACATTGATAATTCCAGGGCCCAACTATCCGGGGAAAAATATGAATGTGTACATGCAGCCTCTTAAGGAAGAATTGCAAGAAGCCTGGGATAATGGGTTCAAGACATACGACGCCTATAGCAAACAGAACTTCATAATGCGTGTCTAGTACATGTACTCGACGCATGACTTGCCAGCGTATGCGCTATTCGTTGGCTGGTGTGTGCATGGAAGGTTCCCGTGCCCCACATGCAAGGGAGCTCTTGAGTTTCGTTGGCTTCAGGCCGGTCGCAAGTTTTCTGGATCCTCGCCATAAGTTCAGGAAAGACAAGAAGAATTTCATTAGAGGTGGAGTTGTCAAAAACTCTGCACCACCTGCATTGACAGGCCAACAGATCCTGGATCAGTTAAACGTTCTCGAGCCAGATCCACAGCATCCAGGGTACTTCAAGGGGTATAATTCTAAGCACGCCTGGACTCACAAAACATGCTTATGGGATCTGCCTTACTTCAAAGACCTCCTTTGCCCACACAACATCGACGTGATGCACACTGAGAAGAATATCGCCGAGGCACTTTTTGCTACATTGTTCGGCATATATGGGAAGTCAAAGGATAATACTAAGGCTAGAGTCGATCTGGAGGCGCTATGTGATAGGCCGTTACAAAACATGAAAGAACCGAAAGGAAAGCAGAACTGGACGAAGCCAAAGGCATGGTTCAATCTTGGAAGGCCAGCTATGAGGGAAATTATCTTGTGAGTGCAACAGCAGTTGATGTTCCCCGATGGGTATGCAGCGAATCTAAAGAGGGGAGCGAATCTTGATAAATTGAAGATATTTGGTCTCAAGAGTCATGATTGGCACATATGGATTGAGCGGGTAATGCCGGTGATGTTGCGTGGCTTCATCCCTGAGGATGAATGGCTAGTACTGGCAGAACTCAGCTATTTCTTCCGTGTTCTTTGTGCGAAAGAACTATCGCCTGGCGTGCTAGAAGAAATGGAAGAGTTGGCGCCGGAGTTGATCTGCAAGTTAGAGAAGATCTTTCCACCGGGCTTCTTTAATCCAATGCATCATTTGATTTTGCATCTCCTGACCGAGGCATGATTGGGGGGCCCGTGCAAAATCGTTGGTGCTACCCAACTGAGAGGATGTAGAAGACGCTTCGAGAAAAATGTAAAAATAAACGTAGAATTGAAGCATCGATGGCTGAGGCATTCATCACTAAGGAGGCGGCAAACTTCGTAACAGCACACTACAAAGCCAAAAATCGTCATTTGCATAATCCGAAGCCTCGGTACAATGCTGATGACCCTAAAAAGGTTGGATCCGACCTCAACATATTCAAAGGGAATCTCACACCATCCAGTGTTTCACATCCAGTATCTTTGGATAACGAAGAATGGCGCACCATTTCGTTGTATATCTTCAACAACCTGATAGAAGTGCGGCCGTACATCGAGTAAGTTCTCGGTACATTGTTTCGCAACTTCTATTTCCTTTGAACTTCTCTTATTCCTGGATATTTCATACAGTCGATACATCGCCATATTCTCGTATGGAGCGGTGATCCAAAAGGATTCCGTCGAAGAGTATGAGCTTCTCACAAAGCAAGGAGGCGGCTATCCCGGTTTCATCTCTTGGTTCAAACAAACGGTAATTTCTATTAGACAATTTCATTTCATTCGCTAATTTGTGCGTAATGCAACAATACTATCATATTAAACTTGTAGGCTAATTCAGAGTCTATGGACGCCGAATTGAGACAAGTCGCTAATGGATTTGACTATAAGGTCCGTTCATTTGACAAGTACGACATCAACGGGTATCGCTTTCGTACCTATGGCAAAGAGCTATCTATGGCCGACCGAAAGTCTACAAATTGTTGTGTATCTGCTATCGGCGAAGGAGGTACCGAGTATTATGGGAGAGTTGAAGCAATTTATGAACTTCTATTCTATGGTGAAAACCCACTTAATGTCGTAGTCTTCAAATGTTATTGGTTTCAGCCGAAGGAGACTAGAAGGACTCATGAACATATAGGGCTAGTTGAAATCAACCAAAGCACCCATTTAGATGTTCCTGATGTCTATATTACGGCTCAATAGGCGACCCAAGTATTCTATATACCGTGGGCCTGCCAAACTAATCCAAATCTGAAAGGTTGGGATGTCGTTTATGAAGCGCCACGTGCTAGACTTTCTCCCCCAAAGGAAGAGGATTATGAACCTCACATTAACCCAGAGACATATGAAGGAGAATTCTTCCAAGAGACACGTCTTTCCAAAAAGAGTTTCAAGAACCGCTATACTTCACCCCAAAGCATTGAAGTAGACAGCTACAGTGAATCCGACATAACCCCAGAGGAGGAACAAGAAGAGCCGGAACAAGAAGAGGTTACTGCTGTGGATGACCTGTCAATGCTTGACCGATTACGTCAAGGTGGCCTTGCACATGTTGATGCCACTGAACCCTATGAGCCCATCATTGATTATAGTGATGATGATGATTATGCATTTATTGATGATACTGATCGAGATTATTAGTAGTGTCACGTATTCAAATTTTTTATGTTGTACTTGATGATGATACATTTAAGTGATATACATATTATTATTCATGTCGGTACTTTTTTTTATGTTGTACTAATTTCGTTTATTCTTTGTCATGGCAGGTGTTGAAAGATGGTGGGCGCTGGTCGGGAGCGCGCCGAGGCTCCTTCTTCGTCGGCGCATGGTGCAAGGTCTTCCATTCCACACGCACCTCTCCGCTGAGCGTTGCTGGACAGTATGGTGACACCGCTGGGCCCTTGTTCGTCGACCGTGGTGCCCAGCAGGGGACGAGGTAAGAAGAAGAGAGGAGGTGGAGCACGTGGTCGCGGGAGAGGAGGTAGTGTGATTGCTACGGCGCCTTCCTCGCCGCCACCCCCAGCTGTTTCACCCGAGCATGTGACTGCTAGGGTGGACTCATCCGAGGAGGAGGCTACACGGACTCCTGTCCACGAGCCTCCGGTCCACGGGTCTTCGGCCCACGAGCCTCGGGTCGATGGGCCTTCGGCCCACGAGACCCCGTAGGAGCACACATCTGGATGGGGTACCTGGTCGGATCAGCCTGAGGGGCCGAGTGGCCATGCTAATGATGGCGGGGAGCCGACTGATATTGAGGAGGAGGGGGGCAACGTCTACCAGCGTGGTTGTACACAGCTCCCGTCCGTGCCGGTGACTCGCGAGCAGAGGTGGTTGATTTTCCCTCATGGGGAGAGGTAAATGCATTTAATCTTTTTGTACCTTCTGCATTAACGTTTCTTCAAATAACTAATGTGTTGGCCTTGTCATGCTACAGGGGTTGGGACCACCGTGAAAGTGTCCGCCGGCCCAACTCCGTCCTTGGAGTTCTGATTCGGCAAAACATCCCGGGGTTTGTCACGTTGCCTGGTGAGGGTCGGCTTCCAGAGGTTGGACTGAGTTGGGAGCACTACTTGGCTGCCCCGGCCCCGCCGGGTGAGATTATCGATGGTGTCTTGTGCAAGACGAGGACAGACGTGGTGATCAGAAAGTTCTGGGTAATTTCTCCTATACACAATTAAAAATCTTCAACTAGCTAGTTATTAATTGTATTAATCAATATTGTCTCATTTGATTGCAGACATTCTACAGGTGTGAGGAGGGATACGAGGAGGAGGCGGCAGATGTTATCGACAAGGAGTGCAAGCGCCTACTGCAGAACTTACGGCATGAGGTTCGGGTGCAGGCTGTTCGAGACTACTACGCCGGGCGTGGTATCAAGAAGCCCAAGCAGGCATGCCGCGATAAGTTCTTGAGTAAGGAGCAGTACATGAAGGTAATTCTTAAGGCCTTGTACTTACTTCCTTCATTTAGTAATTCATAGCCGTAGCGCTCAAGTTTCTATTTGCTAACTTAGGCCCCTCCGAGATGGTGTGCGGATTGGATGGATTGTTGGGAGGTGTTGGTCAATGCGTGGTGCTCAAAAGAATGGCGGTCCACCCACAACGAGGCCAAGGACAAACGTTCCCAAATGGAAGGTGTGCCACACCATCAAGGCAGCTCCAACTTATTTCATTATGGGCGGAACTGGGTATGTGGTTTGCTTCATGATTCATGCAATTCATTCATCATGCTAGCTTTAGCCCTTTAATTGCTCATTTACTTTGTTTCTCTCTTTCAGGCACGGTACAATAAGGCGGATAAGGTGCCAGAGGTGTACGACCTGTATGCCATGGCCCACACTGGCCCTTACAAGAAAGTTAAGGCATTCTCTGCGTCTGACCTCGATGATCCAAAGAACTTCACCAACATCTCTGCCCACGACAAGCTCATGCAATATAGAGATCAGGAGAAGGCGAGGAAAGGGGATGACTTTAACCCGAGCAAGGTTCCCATTGATACAGAGCTGCTGATGATATCTGGTGGTGCGAGGTCCCATGGCTCCATAGCCATGGGAGATGGACTTATCTGTTGTCCTAGCACTCTCCCGGAGATCAAGGCGCGCCAGTCGAGTTCCACTCCTGAGATAAGGCCTCGTGAACGGCCAGTCCAACTCGCCATCAAGGTTAGTTATACGTACTCAGCTATCTTTGTCCATTACATTGTGTGCGCTTCTATCAATGATTACAAATGGTCATGTGAGTGGTGTTGCAGGCTGCTATACAGAGTGAGAGAGATAGAACGGAGAAACTTCTGGCGGAGGCGGCGGAGAGGTAGCGGGAGTTATAGGAGAAGACAACAAAGATGTTGGAGGAGGAGAGGGCATGGAATGACATGTAGGCAAGGGCCATGTACGAGCTCCTTGTGGTAAGTTTCTTCTGCAGATTACTTGCTAGTCTTAACATTTGAGTCTCATTACTAACTAGTATGACTCTGTTGTCAAAAGCAAATGTGCAGTCTGTCTGCGAGAAATCCGGTCAGACCGCTTCGCCGATGCCAGTGATTGCTCCTGGGAGCACGGTGAGTTTAATTTGAATGGACATTACTTGCTAGTCTTAACATTTGAGTGTCATAATGCTAACGAGACATTGGAAATGATCTTTGGTGCAGCTTAACTCCAGACACGCATCACACGATCCTTCTCCAGCTACCGGCACGAGCCAGCCCGCTCCTACACCTCCTTGATCACGGTAAGTTTCTCTAGTGTTTTGCTTAACAAATGCATAAAGACCTAGACTTAGCTTTATTTCCTCCAATATGCTTACCATAATGACCTAGAGTTAGCTTCTTTTCCTCCAAAATGACTTAATAAGCTTACTGACCTCATAAACCATCCATTTTACCTAAGTTAGCTCTAAAACGATCTGTACTTAGCTTACTTATGTCAAAAATTGCATAATTAGCTTAGTTAGCTCATAAACGATCCACTTTACCTAAGTTAGCTCTAAAATGACCCATTTTTCCTTAGTTAGCTTATAAATGATCCAGTTTATCCAACTTAGCTCTAAAATGACCCATTTTACCTAGATTAGCTCCTAAATGATCCATTTTACCTACGTTAGCTTTAAAATGACCCATTTCACCTAAGTTAGCTCCAAAATGACCCATTTCACCTAGGTTAGCTCCAAAATGACCCATCTTACCTAGGTTAGCTTATAAATGATCTAGTTTGTCCAAGTTAGCTCTAAAATGACCCAATTGACCTAGAGTAGCTCCTAAATGATCCATTTCACCTAAGTTAGCTAAAAACGATCGATTTCACCTAAATTACCTCTTAAATGATCCATTTCACCTAAGTTAGCTCAAAAACGATCCATTTCACCATAGTTAGCTCAAAAACGATCCATTTCACCTTAGTTAGCTCATAAACGACCCATTTCAACTAAGTTAGCTCAAAAACGATCCATTTCACCTTAGTTAGCTCATAAACGACCCATTTCAACTAAGTTAGCTCATAAATGATCCATTTCACCTAAGTTAGCTCAAAAACGATCCATTTCAGCTAAGTTAGCTCAAAAATGATCCATTTCACCTTAGTTAGCTCAAAAACGATCCATTTCAGCTTAGTTAGCTCAAAAACGATCCATTTCACCTTAGTTAGCTCATAAACAACCCATTTCAACTAAGTTAGCTCAAAAACAATCCATTTCACCTTAGTTAGCTCAAAAACGATGCCCTTCACCTTAGTTAGCTCATAAACGACCCATTTCAACTAAGTTAGCTCACAAATGATCCATTTCAACTAAGTTAGTTCATAAACGAACCATTTCAACTTAGTTAGCTCATATATGATCCATTTCACCTAAGTTAGCTCATAAAGAACATATACTTCTTGTTCTAGTCTTCTTCTTGTAGTCACCTATTTCTAACTTTCTTATTTGCCATTTTGCAGATTTCATTCACTTCATGGAAGCTAGCTTGCTATGATGGAGTGCTTGCTTTTTCTTTGATGAAACTTTGCATTGTATCTAGCTTGCTATGATGGAACTTGCTATCTTGATGAAACTTTGCATTGTAATATGTATATGGATGGAACAATGTGTATGGATGGAACTTGCTTATGTATGAAAGGATGAAACTTATGTGTTGGATATGTGATATGATTGCTGTTAAATAGCCCTGTGAAATATATCTATATATGTCATATATATTTGCTGTGAAAATTGTTGGATTAAAAAAACAGAAAAAGAGCCAATATGCAGGCTCTTTGCCGTCTGCCATCGACGGCAAAGGGCTCTTTGCCATCAGCAGCGGACGGCAAAGAGGCCACGTGGCAGGCAATTGTGCTTCTTGGGAGGCTGACCAATTTGGTCAGTTTGCGTACAGTGGCTGACGGCAAAGGCTTTGCCGTCCGTGGTAGACGGCAACGAGTAAAAACTTTGCCTACAGCGGCGGACGACAAAGGCCTGCCATGTAGTGACGTCTAGTTGACATCATTTGGCGGACGGCAAAGGCAGGTCAAAAATTTGCCGTCAGCGGCAGACGGCAAAGGCCTGCCGTTAACCACCTAACGGAGTAACATCGCAATTATTGCCGTTGGCTTTCTTTGCCGTCCGCTGCTAATGGCAAAGGCCCCTTTGCCGTCAGCCGCCCGAAGCGGATGGCAAAGTAGCTCTTTGCCGGACCTTACTTTGCCATGGCCTTTTGCCGTCCGCGGCAGACGGCAAAGACCTTTGTCGTCCGCCGTTCATGCCTTTGCCGTCTGCCGTGGCAGATGGCAAAGTAGCTGATTCCTGTAGTGGTGCTTGCTCTAACTTGGCAGTGTGATATCTGGTTGCATGTTGCATATGGTGTCTAGCTCGTATTGCTCCTAATTAGTGTAAACTGCATCTGCTTAGCTTACAGATGATACATGTGAATATGACACGCTTTCCTGTTTTTGGTACATATTATATCTTATGATAAGGCACCTTTAAGTCGCCACTGTGATATTGGTTGTGTCTTGCATATGATTTCTAGCATGTACTGCTTCTAATTTGTTGAAACGCCATACAGTTTGAACTTGGCAGAGTGATATTGGTTGCATCTTTCATATGGTGTCTAGCTTGCAGTGCTTCTAATTTGTTGAAATGCCTTCTGCTTAGTTACCACATCATAGGTGTGAATATGTCACACCATCCTATTTTTCATACATATTTCATCCTCGCATCATGTGTTTGCCTTTCATCCGAGTAGTGTTCGTCAGTATCATGCATGAATGAGTTCTGAAGAGCGAATTTTATTCCTTTTTCTTATTGGTTTGACTTCACAATGCAACATCATTACAGCTGAAGGAAATTAGTCCGGCAGTGGGTGATGGTGGTCCTTCGGAGCAACTCAAACAGGTGGTCTCTACAGATTCTACTCCGCCATCCTCCCAACAAGATTCGCAAGACAACACAAGGCTGGACAGTCAATCTAGCTGTGTAGATGATGAGTGAGGGAGTCCTGGATTAGGGGGTGTCCGGATAGCCGGACTATACCTTTAGCCGGACTCCTGGGCTATGAAGATACAAGATTGAAGACTTCGTCCCGTGTCCGGATGGGACTTTCCTTGGCGTGGAAGGCAATCTTGGTGATACGGATATGTAGATCTCCTACCATTGTAACCGACTCTGTGTAACCCTAGCCCTCTCCGGTATCTATATAAACCAGAGGGTTTTAGTCCGTAGGACAGAACAACAATCATACCATAGGCTAGCTTCTAGGGTTTAGCCTCCTTGATATCGTGGTAGATCTACTCTTGTACTACCCATATCATCAATATTAATCAAGCAGGAGTAGGGTTTTACCTCCATCGAGAGGGCCCGAACCTGGGTAAAAACATCGTGTCCCTTGTCTCCTGTTACCATCCGCCTAGACACACAGTTTGGGACCCCCTACCCGAGATCCGCCGGTTTTGACACCGACATTGGTGCTTTCATTGAGAGTTCCTTTGTGTCATCACTTTTAGGCCCAATGGCTCCTCCGATCATCAATAGCGATGCAGTCCAGGGTGAGACTTTTCTCCCCGGACAGATCTGCGTCTTCGGCGGCTTCGCACTGCGGGCCAATTCGCTTGGCCATCTGGAGCAGATCGAAAGCTACGCCCCTGGCCATCAGGTCAGATTTGGAAGTTTAAACTACACGGCGAACAACCACGGAGACTTGATCTTCGACGGATCTGAGCCACTGCCAAGCGCGCCGCACTGTCACGATGGGCATGATCTAGCTCTGCCGCCGAACAGTGCCTTGGAGGCCGCACCTGTGTCCGCTTCGACCCTTAACTCGGAGCCGACCACACCAATCGAGGATGGGTGGTTAGACACCGCCTCGGGGGCTGCAATCTCTACGGCGATCAAGCCGAATACCAACCTTGTCCCCTGCGAAGCCCGTGACCCCAAGGCGCCGGACTCCTCTCCGGACTCCGAACCCTCCGCGCACCTACCAATCGAAGCCGATTGGGCGCCGATCATGGAATTCACCGCCGCAGATATCTTTCAGCACTCGCCCTTCGGCGACATTCTGAAATCACTCAGGTCTCTCTCTTTGTCAAGAGAGTCCTGGCCGGACTATGACCGGAAGGATTGGGATGCGGACGACGAAGAAATTATAAGCCCACCCACCACCCACTTCGTAGCCACTATCGATAATTTAAACGACGTGCTCGACTTCGACTCCGAAGACATCGACGGTATGGACGACGATGTAGGAGACGAACATGAACCAACACCTATAGGGCACTGGACAGCCACCTCATCTCATGATGTGTACATGGTGGACACACCTAAAGGAAGCGACGACGAGGAACACGGGGATGCAACGAGGGATCATTCTCTCGAAAAGCAATCAAACCGGCGACGTAAAAGCCGCTCCAAGCCCCGCCTCAACAAAGAAAGCAGCCATACAGACCCAGCCATAGAGTAGGACAAGCCGGCGGACGACGAACATGCCCTCGAGCAAACGTCCGAACATGGTAACTTGGATAAACAAACTGAACAACCCGTCCCCAGCGAGAACAGCATTCCAGACGACCTAACGCCGGACAAGCTCATGGAGCAGAAGAACCTCCACCAAAGGCTCGTTGCCACTTCGCGTAGCCTAAAAAAGCATAAGCAGAAGCTTAAAACTGCGGAAGATGCACTCAGAATCAGATGGAGCAAAGTACTCAACACCGCAGACAAATATGGCGGCAGTCGCCACACCAAAAGCTATCCGAAGCGAAAGCTACTGCCTGAATTTGACGAGGAGGCCTTAGAGCCCCCGCAATCAAAAAAATAAGAAATCCACCTGGTCGGATAGATGAACCCATGGCCAGCATAAAGCGGCAAGCGGTGCCGCATACAAGCCGGCACGCGACCCACTCAAGGATTCGCATCAAAAAGATGGCCCAGCTAGATCTATCTATGGGCCAAGAAAGCAAGCTCTCGCAAGCAATGCAACACAACCAATATCCGAACATCACGGCACACCCAAATACAGGGGTGCTGCACACCCCCTATGTTTCACCGATGAGGTTCTGGACCATGAATTTCCAGCGGGATTCAAGCCCATAAACATAGAGGCGCATGACGGAACAACAGACCCTGGAGTCTGGATTGAGGATTATATCCTCCACATACACATGGCAAGAGGAGATGACCTCCACGCCATAAAATACTTACCCCTCAAGCTTAAAGGGCCAGCTCGGCATTGGCTTAAAAGCCTTCCCGAAAACACCATTGGAAGTTGGGGAGAGCTCAAAGACGCTTTCCGGGCAAATTTTCAAGGGACCTATATCCGCCCTCCGGATGCAGACGATCTAAGTCACATAACTCAACAGCCCAAAAATTCTGGAACAGATTCCTTACTAAAAAGAATCAGATAGTTGACTGTCCGGACGCCGAAGCCCTAGCAGCTTTTAAGCATAACGTTCGAGACGAATGGCTCGCCAGACACCTCGGCCAAGAAAAGCCAAGAACAATGGCCGCATTAACAAGCCTCATGACCCGCTTTTGCGTAGGAGAGGACAGCTGGTTGGCAAGATGTAGCACCAGCGACCCAAGTACATCCGAAATTAGGGATGGAAATGGAAAACCGCGACGCAACAAGGACCAGCGCCGGACTAAGGGAAGCAGTCCGAAGAGCACGGCAGTCAATGCCGGATTCAAAAGCTCTCGGCAGAATCAGAAAAAGCCGCCCCTCAAGGATAACAGGGACGAGCTATCCAACTTAAACAAAATCTTGGACAAGATATGTCAAATACACAGTACTCTCGGGAAGCCTGCGAACCATACCCACAGAGATTGTTGGGTTTTCAAGCAATCCGGCAAACTCAACGCCAAACACAAGGGGCTCGACACATCAAGCGAAGACGATGACGAACCCCAAAAGCAGAGCACCAGGAAACAAAATTTTTTCCACAAGAAGTCAAAACAGTAAACTTACTTCACATAACAAAACGAGCGGCGCCCATAGAGATACGCGCCATATGGCCTATCCCAAAGGACTCTCGCCACTGGTTGTTAAAATCGATCACCTTCGACCATCTGGATTACTCTAGAAGTATCCAGAACGCAGGCTGGACTGCCTTGGTATTAGATCCAATAATCGGCGGACTCCACTTTACAAATGTCCTGATGGATGGCGGTAGTGGTCTAAACCTGATATATCAGGACACAATCCGCCACATGGGGATAGACCCAACAAAAATTCGCCATAGCAAAACCTCCTTTAAAGGAGTAACGCCAGGCACGGATGCCCACTGCATGGGTTCTCTCCGGCTAGAAGTTATGTTTGGCTCCCCCGACAACTTCCGTCGCGAAAGGCTAACCTTCCATATCGCCCCATTTTCAAGTAGCTATCAAGCACTACTGGGACGCGAAGCTTTCGCCCGCTTTAACGCAATTCCGCATTATGCATCTCTTACGCCTAAGATGCCCGGTCCACGAGGCATCATCTCATTAAAGGGAAAGCATTGAGTGCGCCTCCCGCGCGGAAGATTGTGCGGCTTCCTTAACAGCCCCACAATAAAATGACATCACCAGCCAAAACATCTAAACAGGTCATTAAGACCACGGACACGGCTAGATGAGCCCGGCATAAAAATATAATTGATAAAGGCTTAATAGCCGTATACCCCTGTACTAGGGGCTCCGCGCATATAAAATAAGAGACAATCAAGCTCAATTTTACCCATTTCAATTTAGACTTTGTTTATTTAGTATAACTTCTGTTCGGCACGACCTTTCTTCAACTAAGTTCATCTCTTTTACAGATGAACACCGTGCTGCTCCTGTCCAGGATACGACACAACGGAGACACAGGCGCAGATGTGCAGCAGGGACCCGTTCCAAGGATTCTTTTCAGATTAAGACCCTGCGTAAACCTTTTTTACTGTCTCTTGTTGATAAACATCCCCTAGTTTTTTGGTATAACCAAGGAGGAGGCTGGCGTCTTGGCATTTGGCCACGTCAGAATTTTGCGCATACATGGACACTAGGGGCTTATAACTAAGGGCATTGTCCCGCCCACCCTCATAAAGACCGAATACCTTAGGGAGTGTTCGGCGTTGCGAGTTTGGCCTTATATGCATCAGCTCCGAATCATGTCTTTGGTCAAATGTTGGGTTGCCCGGCTCTTGTGTTTTGCTGCCTTACATTCCGCTCTATCAGCTAAGGCGGCACCAGGAGAACTACTGCGATTGTGCCCCGGTTCGGCCAGGCGAGCACCTCAGTAGAGAAAGCCGAAAACTGACTGTCATGATATAGCGTGAGACTGGTCAACCACTCGATGACTCACCGGAATCTTTAGGATTCCTCCGCTTTAACGAAGGGCCGTTTCCCGGCCACGCACATACGCGCCCCGAGTTCGGGCGAGCGCAGGCGCCACCGGTGGCTATATAAGTAGCCTCACTGTCAAACTCCTATGGCTAAGTGGAAGTGTTAAAGCATTATAGTCCGATTGCCTAGTTCGCTGCGCTATCGCCTCCTTTGTAGGACCAAGACGTTGGATCAAGTGTGAAAACGCGCCTTCTGCGAACACCCCCGCAATATTTGCGTGGGGGCTGAAGCCGACGACTTCCATCTTTCAGATTATATATATATATATCTTAAACGGCCGCCCAGGAGGTGTTACAATACTTGAAGGCACAAGTATAAACTACAATTTATAAAAACATTGTTTTACAATAAAATATGCTATTTGAACATAACATCCTTCAAGCACTGCGTCTCTATCACACGAGCGCCTTGAAGAACTTCCTGAAAATAGTGCTCGACAGGTACTCGGCTTTTGTCCGAATCTTGGGATGCAACAACGGTGGTCTCCATCTCCGCCCAGTATGTCTTGACATGGGCAAGATCCATCCGTGCACCCTCTATGCATGCTGACCTCTTCATCGCATTAATATGCGGCACCGCACCAAGGAACTGCTGCACCAAGTTGAAATAACTTTTCGGCTCTAGTCTATCCGGCCACAGATGGCTCATGACACACTTCATGGCGAGTCCGGACAACCTATTCAGCTCAGCCCATTCGGCCAGACGATCGGCTACTGACAGCGGACGCTCTAGATTATGGAACTGCGACCAGAAGAGCTTTTCCACTTCGCGATCTTCTTGATCTCGAAAGTGTTCGGTCGCATCTGCAGCACTCGCTGCCAAATCCAGATAGGTGTCCGCCGTACTCCACACTCAGTCTAACGGAGCATGTTTAGGATCACAGAACTTCCTTCGCAGCATAAAGGGATTTCCAGCCGCGATCTCTCTGGCCTGATGCAACTCCTCCTTCATAGCTCTCATCGCAGAGCGAGCATCCTTGGCATTGGCAATGGCCTTCTCTAGGTCCGTCTGTTCCGCCCGGCCTTCTTTTTCAAGAAGCTTGCAACCGTCAGCAGCGCTCTTCAGCTTCACGGCCATCTCGTCCATTTCCTTCTTGCTTCGGTAGTGAGCAGCCTGTTCGGCTTTCAGCTCTTCAATTGCCTTTCTGGAAGCCGCATCACTTTTTATGGCTTGCTCCTTGGCTCGGGCAAGTTCTGCCCGAAGATTCTCCATGGCAGCAGCACCATCTGCATCAAGCACACACATTGTAAGATACTGGCATAAAGCTCCTCTTACCAGGTGCCACCGGAGGAATTGCATACCTTGTGCCTCATCAAGTCGCCTATTAACAAGCGCGATGTCGGCATCTGCCACATCAAGTTGCCGCTTTAGCTCGGCAAATTCATCAGTCCGGCTGGCCGCCGGACACTTCGCCACCTACATATGAAGGCGGCATTTTAGACCTGGGGTTATGATCCTCTGCGCGCCGTCACCTTTGACAACGCACAGAGTCTCAAGGGCTACTATCTACACATGGCGCATCTTATTTATGCGCAACTGTCGCAAAAGTGTACATTATTTCACATACCTCAAAACCTGTCAGTAAACCCCTGACGGACTCGTGCAATCCGCTCTCCGTGGACGAAATCCTCTCAATCACCGTACCCATCAATGCACGGTGCTCCTCTGAGATAGACGCTCGCCCTAGTAGATCCTTCAGCTCCTCCGACCATGCACCGGGCGGTGCCGGACTCATCCGATGGCCCTTTTCGAAGGCCGGACGCGGAGGGCTTTGGGGGCCCAGATGACTACCTTCCGGCCCTGCCGGATTCGGAGAAACCCTCCGCGACGATAACTCAGGGTAGCCCGCCTCGCTAGGCGGTACGGCAGGGGGAGGCGTTCCGCTCTCCATCATCTCTAGAAGAAGGTCCCCCGAAGACGAGCTCTGCTGAGAAGGACTGAGGTCCGAGCTACAAGGTAAAATTTCGGTTACTTCTCTTAGATATAAAGCAAGGATTTCTCTTATCTCTTAAAAAGAAAACCTCTCGCTACTTACGGCTCGGTGAAGGGCTGATCCCCTTGAGGGCATAATTCGGCCGAGGTATCCCCCGGCGCAGGACCTTCTGACGAGGATTTCTTCCCCCGCTTTGAGGCCATGGTCTCCGGGTCTTCAAAGGCGGTCCTCTTCTTCCCCTGAGGAGAGGAATTTTCGATTCCTCCCTTCCGAACAGCCTCCTTCAAGGAGGCCGTAGTTTCCTTGTCCCCTCCCTTGCTTTCCTCCAAAGGCACAATCTTCAACATCCTGACTAGCACAGGATCCGGCGTGGTCTCGGGGAGGGGAGCCGGACACCTGATCAGCTTTGCTTTCGCTATCCACTCTTGTCTAAAGGACAGCTCTTTTAGGGGCAAGTTTATGACAAATATACGGATAGCGAGTCCGGGCACAAGGCTACTTACTTGAGTATCCGGGCGATTGCAGCTCAGACCTGCGTCCTCGGTCAAGTCCGGACACATTGCTTCTGATCCAAAGAACAATTTGTACATCTCCGCGGGTGTTGCACCCATGAAATGCTGGAGAGCTCACGGTCCCTCCGGATTAAACTCCCACAGGCGAAGGTGGCGACGTTTGCCGGGCAGGGTTCGGCGGATCAGCATGACCTGCATCACTTTGACCAGGCTGAGGTCTCTTTCTAAGAGATCCCTGATGTGGCCCTGCAACAAGGGCACGTCCTTGGATGGCCCCCAGTCTAGTCCTTTATTGACCCATGACGCTAGCTGTGGTGGGGGACCCGAGCGGAAGGCAGGTGGCGTCACCCACTTGGTGCCCCTGGGAGCGGTGATATAGAACCACTCTCGTTGCCATAAGCCGAGCTCCTCTTGGAAAGAGCCCTCGGGCCATGGAGCATCAGCATTCTTGCTTATAACAGCGCCTCCGCACTCTGCGTGCCGTCCCTCGATCATCTTTGGCTCTACTTTGAAGGTCTTGAGCCATAGTCCGAAGTGAGGAGTAACACGGAGGAAGGCTTCACACACGACGATGAATGAGGAAATGTGGAGGATGGACTCCAGAGCTAAGTCGTGAAATCCAACCCATAATAAAACATGAGCCCCCTCACGAAGGGATCCGTCTGGAAGCCTAGCCCCCGACGGAAGTGAGACATGAACACCACGCTCTCACCAGGCTTGCGAGTGGGAATGGCCTGCCCTTAAGCAGGCAACCTATGCGAGATTTTGTCGGTCAAGAACCTGGCATCTCTCAGCTTTAGCATGTCCTCCTCCGTAACGGAGGAGGGCATCCATCAGCCTCGAAGGTCGGAACCGGACATTGTCGAAGGTCCGAAGCGCCTGAAATCTGGAGCCTTGGGTGTTGGAACTCGAGGCGAAGGGCGAACTCGTTTTAGATTGAAAGAAAGGAGTAAGGCCTTGGTCTCTTTATAAGAGGTTGAATACCAAGGGCCCTCCCCGTGACCGTTTTGGACTCGCCTTCAATCGAGAAAACATGCCAACAGGCACGATTGGGTTACCCACGTCCGTATTGATGAGAATCCCGTAAATAAAGGGGACACGATCTCTGCTTCGACAGGACGTGCCAAGGAAACCGCCTCGCTAAACGCGCTGAGGTGGGGCAGTAAAAATGATTTGAATAAAGGCTTGGCCGTGGTGTGATGTCACGCTACGGCATACGTCAGCAGATTAGATCTGTGTAAACATTATTCTCTCTATGGCCATATGTGGAAGCTTATTTTGCAGAGGCGGACACTATCCTTTATGTTCAAAATCTTCTATGAAGTACTTGGAGGAGGAACCCGCCTTGCAATGCCGAAGACAATCTGCACGCCGGACTCATCGTCATTGAAGCCTGGTTCAGGAGCTACTGAGGGAGTCCTGGATTAGGGGGTGTCCGGATAGCCGGACTATACCTTCACCTGGACTCCTGGGCTATGAAGATACAAGATAGAAGACTCCGTCCCGTGTCCGGATGGGACTTTCCTTGGCATGGAAGGCAAGCTTGGCGATACGGATATGTAGATCTCCTACCATTGTAACCGACTCTGTGTAACCCTAGCCCTCTCCGGTATCTATATAAACCGGAGGGTTTTAGTCCGTAGGACAGAACAACAATCATACCATAGGCTAGCTTCTAGGGTTTAGCCTCCTTGATCTCATGGTAGATCTACTCTTGTACTACCCATATCATCAATATTAATCAAGCAGGAGTAGGGTTTTACCTCCATCGAGAGGGCCCGAACCTGGGTAAAAACATCGTGTCCCTTCTCTCATGTTACCATCTGCCTAGGCGCACAGTTCGGGACCCCCTACCCGAGATCCGCCGGTTTTGACACCGACAATGAGCACATCTCCCCTACTCCACCATCACAGGTGCTTGCTCTAACTTGGCACTATTATATGTGGTTGCATGTTCCGTATGATGTCTAGCTTGTATTGCTTCTAACTTGAATTGCATCTTCTTACTTTACACATAATGCCTGTGAATATGACCCGTGTTCCTGTTTCTAGAACATACATGTACATGATGAGCACATCTCCCCTACTCCACCATCATAGGTGCTTGCTCTTACTTGGAACTGTTATACGTGGTTGCATTTTCTGTATGATGTCTAGTTTGTATTGCTTCTGATTATGTTGAATTGCATCTGCGTAGCTTACAACTTATACCTGCAACGATCACTTACCCATAAGACACATTTAACTTGGGACTGTGATGTAGGTTGCATCTTGCATTGTCTTCTAGCTTGTACTGCTTGCTTCTAATTTCTTGAAATGGCACTTATGACAAGACACTTTTTACCTGATAGAGTGATATTGGTTGCATGTTCATATGGTGCCTAGTTTTCATTTCTTCTAATTTTGTTGAAATGCCTTCCGCTTACTGTTTTTTCATACATATTCCATCCTTCTATCGTATGTGTGAATATGAAACGCTGTCTTTTTTTGTATATATTCCATTGTCGGAGTAATGGGCCACGGGTAGGCTAACCCGGAGCCCAGAACCTTTCAAGACATCGGGGCAGGCTGCGCCCCTCAAGAACCCCAGGACGGAGAGCCGCCTCTGGGAGTCGGCAGCGGTGCAGCCGACTACCCACTCACAGCCGACTCCTAGCTGGCGGCTTCCAGAGAAGCCGGCTATGGGGAGTCGGCCCGCGACTCTAACCACCTCATGCTCTCGTAAGGAGGGATGGGACGGGGCGTGGCCTCAGTAAAGTCCATGTCCGCCCCTTACCAAGGGCAGGCATGGCCAAAGTACGCCGTACAATCGGAGATCTCCGTCCGGCGCGGCACTGTTGCCATGCCAGCCTTGACATCAGCCCCAGCGGACAGATCCCTGTGCCCACGATGGCCTGTCTGTACGACCCAGAGACGATGGGTCCCACCAGTCAGCGGGGGTCCAGAAGAAGGCAAGAGTCCCCCCAGTCAGACCTAGTGGGAGTCGGCCTCCAGGAGTCGGCTAGCCCCTCCCACGGGCCCCGCACGCCATTAACCAGACAAGACGGGGAATGGCAACAGTGATCGCCCGTCAGGCGGCGGCACTGTTGCCATGACCCCATGACCAAGCCAGCATCATTAGAAGCACGGCTACAGTAATCCGCAGCCGGCAAGACCCGCCCGCGGCGGACACGGCCTGTCGGCTCCATACTGGGCCAGTCAGCGGGGCCCACCAGTCGGTGGGCCCCAGCAGTCGGCGGAGAAGACGGCGGCCTGAGAGACAAACGGCTGGGACCCGTGCCCAGCCGGATTACCATTGTACCCCTGGGGGGTAGGCCTATATAAGCCCCCAGGGCCCCCATGCAAAGGGTTCGAATCCATTACCACTAGAGAAGATCATATAGGAAGGAGAGAGCTAGCCTTGCCTTCTCCTACCTCCAGGAAACAGCTCAAGGAGCAACCGTGTACACACTTTTCCATTGTGATCATGAGGAGACCCCGCAAAGCAGCAGTAGGGGTGTTATCTCCTCGGAGAGCCCTGAAGCTGGGTAAGATTCGCCGGCGTGCATGTCTTCGCCTCATCCCGTTTCTAGGCACCGGTGATGTTCTACTCGCCCCCACCATGATAAGCCATCCCTTGGCATATGTCGCACCCAATCCCCAACATTTGGCACCCACCATGGGGCGAGGTGCACCGTCGTCCGGAGACCTGCTCTAGACAGGAACCCTTTTCCTCCCTGGCGAGCGCAGCCAGCCCGGCATGCCAGACGGAGTCTGCGCCAACACGCTGCACGGCGCTGAGATCGCCTGCGCAGCCAGGTGCCTTGCCGAACTTGTCGGCGAGGTTTGCCTCTCCGACGAGCCTGCATCCGACGCAGGCACGGGCGGCCCCGAGAGCCTCCTCGCAGGCCTCCTTGATCAACTCCACGTCGCCGGCAAGCCTGCCGTGGACCTGGAGTCCGTAGGCTCCACTGACCCGATGTTGGTCGACTCCGACACTACGTCGCTCGACGCATTCCCCACTAACGTGGTGGTCTATGACGAGCCGCTCCCTCGCGCGGAGAGCGGCGGAAGCACCGTCATAGAGGTGCTCGTCATCGGTCATGGCGAGCACTCCGACGGCGGAGCTCATGACCCACTCGACGCGGCACTGCAAGACCTGACCGCGCCCATTCCAGAAGACGCTGACACCGAGACGCTGGAGGCGCGCCGCCTTCAGCTCGTAGAAGGCGCGAAGAAGCTGGCAAGCATGAGACGCTTGTCAGAAGCCTACCAGCGTGAGATGGATTGCGCTTTGGGTGGATCGCCGGCCCCAACTGGGCCTAGCCGCCTAGGCGCGGTCCAGCAGCGCGGCGTGGCCATCGCCAACCTGTTCGGGGCCAATCCCCGTGTGTATACCACACCTGCGGAGAACATCCGAGCCGCCCAAGCAGCGGCTGATGAGCTGGACAACTTCGAGGGAGAAGAGCGCCGCCTGATGATGGAGCGAATCCAGCGGCTCCTCGATGCGGCTACTGCGCAGAACGAGGTCGGCTGCCGCACAGAGGCGCCGCAACGGCAGAATGACGACCACCTCCCCGCCGAGACCAAGGCGCGACGTCACAGACGCCGACTGGCGGCGTCCGCGGAAGAAAAGACAAGGATCCGGCTGTCAGCCATAGTCGGACTCACATCACCATCGAGCACGACCGAGACGGCCGCCCAAGAGCAGTGGAACGGCGGGACGACTATCTGCCTCCTCCTCCTCGCAAGGAAAGGCGAGTCTCCCCGCCACCCGCTGAGCATCTGACTCTCGGAGACTGCCTTGGCCGCCGAGAGGGAGTCGGAGAAAACGATGCACGCCACCGGATCGACCGACTCCACCGATCCCTGGCGCTGGAAGAAAAAGACGAGTTGGGCCTGCCCTGTTTTGGACCCCGCATCTGAGATGAGCCCTTTCCCAAAGGGTTCACGCTCCCCCGAGACACGCCCAAGTACACCGGCTCCGTGAAGCCGAAGGACTGGCTGGTTGACTACTCCACGGCCGTCAACATAGCGAACGGCAACAAGCGTGTTGCCGTCAAATATGTTCCGCTCATGCTCCAGGGCACGGCCCGGACATGGTTGAACAGCCTAAGGCCCCGCAGCATCAACAGCTGGGTCGACTTCACCGACGCCTTCGTCCGCAACTTCACAAGCACATACAAGCGACCTCCCAAGCCTCGCCAGCTTTCCTTGTGCGTGCAAGGCCCCAATGAGTCAACTCGCGACTACCTCACGCGTTGGGCCGAGCGTCGGAACTCCTGCAAGGGCGTGCACGAGGTGCAGGCTATCGAGTACTTCACCGCCGGGTGCAGAGAAGGCACCCTCCTCAAGCACAAGCTCCTCTGCGACGAGCCAGAGACCCTAGACGAGCTGCTGATCATAGCAGACAAATACGCCATAGCCGACTCCTCCATGAAGGCGGAGATTCAAGTTAGTACGACTGGCGAAGTGGCCCCTCAGGCTCCCAGAACTCCGGCTGGAGACGCCAGTCGGCGACAGCAGCAGAACGACCACAAGCGCAAGGCCCCACAGCCGGCTTCCAGCAGCCGGCAGGTGGCGACAGTCGAAGACCAGCAGCCGGAGGGGCAGCCTCCGCCCAAGCGACAGAAAGGCGGCAAGTCCAACTGGTTGCCGACTTTCTCTTACGAGCAGACTCTCGATGGTCCTTGCAAGTTCCACAGCGGCGTGAAGCCGTCGAACCACACCACCCGGAACTGCCACTGGCTCACTAGGATCGCCAAGGGAGACGGCCTTCTGCCTCCCCCGCCTGCTGGGCAGCCGCCTCCGCATCTGCCTCCGCCCCAGCAGCGGGCTGTCAGACCAGTCGGCGCAGTTCAAGATGACACTAGTAGAAAAAGGGTCTTCAGTCCCGGTTCATAAGGGCCTTTAGTCCCGGTTCTGGAACCAGGACTAAAGGGTCGGTACTAATGCCTCTCCCTTTAGTCCCGGTTCAATCCAGAACCGGGACTAAAGGGCGCGGCCACGTGGAGCTCCACCTTTAGTCCCGGTTGGTAACACCAACCGGGACTAAAGGAAATTTTATGATTTTTTTTGAAAAAAAATTTGAAATTTTTTTTGAATTTATTTTATTTTCAAATTTCTAAATTATTTTAACCTTTAGTCTGTAATCACCACCCCTCATCACTTCTCAATTTATCCTCTAATCACCCCTCATCATTCCAAATCATCTAACTTCCCAAACGGTCACCCATCTTCCACTCCCCCAGCCTGAGCACGCTTAACTTCCGGGTTCTATTCTCCCTCGCTCCAAGTCTGCACTTGTTGTTTTCCTGACAACACTAAGATGTCAATCCTATTAACCTTCAGGAATTTTGCTTGAGCATGAAGTGACACATTTCATAGTTTTATTTTTAAACTATTGTTTTAAAAAACAATAATTATTTAGTAACACTAATATTTCCTGAATAATTAGTTTGACCATTGTTTGACCGCAGTTTGAACACAGTTTGACCAGATTTGACCAAAATTGAAATAACTAAAATAATTATTTAGTAACGCTAATATTCTAGAATAACTAGTTTGACCATTGTTTGACCACAGTTTGCCCACTGTTTGAATTTTTTTCGATTTTTTTCACTCTAGATCTTAAAAGCCCCGTAAATTCGGATGTAACTTTTCGAGTAGATGATTTTTCATATAAAAAACTTTTTCATCCGAGTTAGTATGCAAAAGTTATGCCCATTTTTACAAATTTCAGAGAGATTTTGCAAATAAAGTCAAAATTCACATTTGCAAATTTTCCCAACAACTAGACCACATATCACATGGGAAACTTATTTTCTTTTATTTTTTTGACATTTCCATCATTTTCTTTTCTTTTTTTTTAAACTGAAAAGGCGATCCACGGGGGGGGGGGGGGGGGGGGGTAGAGTTTGAAAATGGGACCTTTAGTACCGGTTCGTGGAACGAACCGGGACTAAAGGTCTCAACCCCATTAGTCCTGGTTCGTGCCTCAAACCGGGACTAAAGGTCTAATCTTCAATCCCGGTCTGAGGCACGAACCGGGACCAATGGTTGTGGTCCAGGAGCGAGGCCCATTGGTCCTGGTTCATCCCACCAACCGGGACCAAAAGGTCCAGATGAACCGGGACCAATGGCCCATGTGGCCCGGCCGGCCCCCTGGGCTCACGAACCGGGACCAATGCCCCCATTGGTCCCGGTTCTGGACTGAACCGGGACTAATGGGCTGACCCGGCCTGGACCAAAGCCCTGTTTTCTACTAGTGTGAGTACCCAGAAGAGCATGGAGCTTATGTGGTGTTCACCAGCATGGCTAACGATCGACGCAGCAGGTGGCTGCAGCAGCAAGAGGTGAATGCAGTGGCATCAGATACACCAGAGTTCTTGCACTGGTCCAAGAAGCCTATCAGCTGGAGAAGAGCTGATCACCCAGAGGTGATGCCAAGTCCGGGCTCCTACGCCCTGGTCTTGGATGCTACCTTTGCCACAGATAGGCGGGCCGCACGTTTCTCGCGAGTGCTGATAGATGGAGGCAGCAGCATCAACATCCTGTACAAGGACACGGTGTAGAAGTTAGGAATCAAGCAAAGACAGCTTCAGAACAGCCGGACTGTGTTCCACGGCATTGTTCCTGGCCTTTCCTGCTCGCCAATCGGCAAGATCCTGATAGACGTCCTCTTTGGGGACAAAGATCATTTCCGTCGAGAGTCAGTTTCGTTTGAAGTGGTGGACCTTGAGAGCCCATACCATGCCTTGCTCGGCCGACCTGCTTTGGCCAAGTTCATGGCGGTTCCCCACTACGCCTACCTCAAGATGAAGATGCCGAGTTCCAAGGGGATTCAGACCATAGCTGGCGACTACAGAAAGTCGTCCGCCTATGCGGCTGAAAGCAGTCAGCTAGCCGAGTCCCTGGTGATCACAGCAGAGAAGCGGCTCCTTGATCGGGTTGTGGCGATGGCCGACAAGCGGCCGGAGATGTCGCCCAACCCCAAGGAGTCGGAAGCTGAGGGTTCGTTCAAGCCGGCCAAAGAGACGAAGAAGATACCCTTGGACCCAGAGCACCCAGAGAGGTACGCTGTCATAGGTGCAATCCTCGACAGCAAATAGGAAGGCGAGCTCGTCGATTTCCTCCGTGAGAATCGGGACATCTTCGCATGGTCCCCCAAAGACATGCCAGGTGTACCGACGGAATTCGCCGAGCACAAGCTACATGTACGATCTGATGTGAAGCCCGTCAGGCAGCCCTTGCACCCCCTTTTGGAAGAGAAGAGAAGAGTTGTTGGAGAAGAGATAGCCCGACTCCTAGCAGCCGACTTCATTATGGAAGTGTTCTTTCCAGAGTGGTTAGCAAACCCAGTCCTGGTGCTGAAGAAGAACAAGCAGTGGCGGATGTGTATTGACTACACAAGCCTCAACAAAGCTTGCCCCAAGTTCCCGTTTGCTCTGCCGAGAATTGATCAGGTGATAGACTCCACAGCTGGGTGCGAGCTGTTGAGCTTCTTAGATGCATATTCAGGATATCACCAGATCAAGCTGAACCCGGCCGACAGACTGAAGACCGTCTTCATCACGCCGTTTGGAGCGTTCTGCTACCTGACCATGACGTTCGGCTTGAGGAATGCTAGTGCCACCTTTCAGCGTTGCATGCAGAAGTGCCTCCTCAAGCAACTCGACAGAAACACCCACTTCTACGTGGATGATGTGGTGGTGAAGATGGAAAAGCGCGGAACACTACTGGAAGACCTCAAGGAGACCTTCGAGAACCTGTGCCGATTCCAGATCAAGCTCAACCCTAAGAAGTGCGTCTTCGGAGTACCAGCCAGCCAACTCCTTGGCTTCCTAGTCTCTGAACGCGGCATAGAGTGAAACCCTGTAAAGATCAAGGCCATTGAGAGGATGGAAGTACCCAACCGACTGCTGGATGTGCAAAAGTTCACTGGCTGCCTGGCGTCCATCAGTTGATTCATCAGTCGGCTGGGCGAGAAAGCTCTCCCCTTGTACCAACTCATGAAGAAGACCATTTTTTCGAGTGGAACCACAAATCGAACGAAGCTTTTCTCCAGTTGAAGAAGATGTTGACTACTCCCCCTATGCTGGCGGCTCCGACCCATAAGGAGCCCATGCTCATGTACATTGCCGCCACCAGCCGGGTAGTCAGCACAGTCATTGTAGTTGAACGCAAGGAGGAAGGCAAAGCACTACCTGTCCAGAGACTGGTATATTACCTGAGCGAAGTGCTGTCGACCTCCAAGCAGAACTACCCCCACTACCAGAAGATGTGCTATGGCGTGCACTTTGCCGCCAAGAAGTTGAAGCCTTACTTTCAAGAGCATCCAATCACTGTTGTCTGCACAGCCCCACTAGCCGAGATCATCGGAAGCCGAGATGCCTCTGGCCGAGTAGCCAAATGGGCCATAGAGCTAGCCCCCTACACCATCTACTACCAGCCCCGCACCGCCATCAAGTCGCAAGAACTGGCCGACTTCCTTGTCGACTGGGCCGAGACCCAGTACCTGCCGCCAGCGCCCGAGTCCACCCACTGGCGGATGCATTTTGATGGCTCCAAGATGCGCACCGGTTTGGGAGCCGGCATTGTCCTCACTTCTCCCAAAGGCGACCAGCTCAAATATGCGCTGCAAATCCATTTCCCCGCCTCCAACAACGTCGCCGAATATGAGGCACTCATTCACGGGCTCCGGCTTGCCAAAGAGCTTGGCATTCGCTGGATCCTGTGTTATGGCGACTCCGACTTGGTGGTCCAGCAGTCACCTGGCGACTGGGATGCCAAAGATGAAAACATGGCGAGCTACCGTTTCCTCGTACAGCAACTCAGCGGATATTTCGAGGGGTGCGAGTTCCTTCACGTCCCAAGAAATGACAACAACCAAGCAGACACCCTGGCATGAATCGGCTCGACCGGCCAAGCAATACCATCCGGCGTCGCCCTTTAGCGCCTCCTCAAGCTGTCTGTCAAGCCTTCACCAGAATCAGACTCCATCTTTGTGCCGGCTCCCCCCGAAGAAGTTGGATCCGAATCAAGAGCCCCAGCAGACGGCACGAGAATTCTTACAGATGTCTCCAAGAACGCCGCAGTCAAAGCCGGCCCGGGGACTTCAGAACCCGGCCCGGGGACTGCGGCGACTAGACCGAAGACTCCAGAACTCGGCCCAGGGACTTCATCAATCCAGCAAGCGGCTGCAGCCTCCAGCCCGCCGCCTCCCAGCCCAGCCGCCCTCGTCCAAGTCGCAGTTCTGGCAGTCGAAGAAGTAGCAGCACCCTCATGGGCCCAGCCCATCCTCAAGTTCCTGGTCAACAAAGAGTTGTCGACCGATGAGATCTTGGCTCGGCAAGTACAACGCCGAGCAGCAGCCTACACCATAGTCAATAGAGAGTTGGTCAGGCGCAGCGTCACTGCGTCTACCAGCGCTGCGTCGAGCCAGAGCAAGGCCAAGCAATTCTCAAAGACATCCATCAAGGCGAGTGCGGCCACCATGCGGCCTCAAGAGCACTCATCGCCAAAGCCTTTCGACACGGTTTTTTTATGGCCGGCTGCCCTAGAAGAGGCCAAGGAGTTGGTCCAAAAATGCAAGGGGTGCCAGAAGTTTCGCTCCAAGCCGCATAAGCCGGCTTCCGCACTCAAGACTATCCCCATCGCCTGGCCCTTTGCAGTCTGGGGCCTGGACATGGTGGGACCATTCAAAACAGCGCGAGGCGGCCTAACTCACTTACTTGTCGCGGTGGACAAGTTCACCAAGTGGATAGAAGCAAAGCCCATCAAGAAGTTGAATGGTCCGACTGCCCGCACTTTCATCTCCGACATCACAATTCGGTACAGCATACCACACAGCATCATCACCGACAACGGCACAAACTTTGCCAAAGGTGCCTTGGCCCGTTTCTGCGCGGCACAGGGCATCTGACTGGACTTAGCGTCCGTTGCCCATCCACAGTCAAACGGCCAAGTGGAGCGAGCAAATGGCCTCATCCTGTCTGGCATCAAGCCTCGACTGGTCGAACCGCTGGAGCATTCGGCCAGCTGTTGGCTTGACGAGTTGCCAGCCGTCCTCTGGAGTCTGCGCACGACTCCAAACAAGTCGACCGGCTTCACGCCCTCTTCCTCGTCTATGGCACCGAAGCCGTCATCCCAACGGACATAGAGTTCGACTCCCCGCGAGTCACCATGTACACCAAGGAGGAAGCAGAAGAAGCACGTCAAGACGGCGTTGATCTGCTGGAAGAGGGCCGACTGTTGGCACTCAGCCAGTCCGGCATCTACAAGCAGAGCCCGCGCCGATACTACAACAGAAAGGTCAGGCCGAGATCTTTCCAAGAGGGCAATCTTGTGCTCTGACTGATCCAGCGAACAGTCGGCCAGCACAAGCTGTCGGCTCCTTGGGAAGGCCCTTTCATCATCAGCAAAGTGCTGGGCAATGACTCCTACTACCTAATCGACGCTCAGAAGCCCCGAGCACGCAAGAGGGACGACTCCGGCAAAGAGACGGAGCGGCCATGGAATGCAAATCTCCTCCGAAGATTTTACAGGTGATGCAGTATGTAGCACGCTACCTTTTGTATTTAAGTATCAAGACTTAGGGCCCCCCGAGATGAGCTCGGGGACTGCCCTTTTTTGTTATCTATATGATAAGAATTATGCCTTCGAGTATGCTACTCTTTGTTATGCCGGTTGGCACCGGGTTCGACTAATCAGCCCGGGGACTCGCCGCCTTGCGCTATGAAATGCTTCCTGTAGTCGGACAAGTAGTGTGTGGTGCCTAAGCCATCTCCTGTCAGAAGCCGCAGCCCGCAGAGCGACTGTTTGGTAGGCAGGAGTAAGGAAGAATGGGCGCCCACATGAAAAATGGCTAAGGACTCAAAGCACAAACATAGCTTAAGCCGGCTTCCAGCCTCTCTTCGCAAAACTAACTCTTGAGTAGTCGGCTTGCCGCCTTCTATCCGACTTGTTAAAAGACTCTAAAAATGGCTAAGTATTTGCCTTCCCAAAAGTAGCCAAGCATTTGATCCAGCGGCAGTCCGCAGAGCGGTTGTCCGACTGGCAAGACGGCGACTAAGGGAAGGCGGCAAAGGAAAAAGCCAAAGGAGAAATGAGCAAGAAAAGATAGAACTCGGATGAATATTTACATAACATAGGCCCTTGGCCAAATCTTCAAGCAGAAGTTCAAAATACACCCCGCGGGTGGAATTGTGCGAATTAACAAGTTCTTCAAAGACTACTAAAGCAGATAAAATAAAGGCAAGGCGGCAGCCTAGGAAGCGACAGACAGGTTCGGAGGGTCGGAGGATACGGCGGTGTCAGGCGCTAGGGCGGCCGGCTGGGTAGTCTCGGCTTGATCGTCTCCGGCGGCAGCCGGCTCGGTCGGGCGCGGCTCGTTGTTGGAGGCGCGGTCGAGCTGAGGCTGGTCCCCCGCTCCGTCCTTTGGCACCTCCGTCTCATCTCTGTCCTCCGCCTCGCCTTCCTCCTTGGCACTGGAGCGGATCACCTCCGCCGAGTCCTCGTCATAATCCGGGTTCATCCCGAACCACTCCGGCGGCGCCTCCCCGCCGTCTTCAGCCCGCTCAGGGACGAAGACGCTGGTGTATGTGTAGTCGGTGATCACCGCCGCACGCTCGATGAGGACGTCTTCCACAGCTACCAGCTCTGCCCGGGCCTCTGACCGGAGCGTGGCCAGCCGGTCCAGGTCCAGCCCTGGATACCACGCCTTGACGAATTCCAAGGCCCGGCGCGCTCCAGCCCGGGCTAAGGAACCCTTCCAGGCCTCAAGACGGCCAGCCGCGACCTCCAGCCAGTCAGCAGTCTGACTAGGAGTGCGCAGAACCGGCATGTCTGGCCATAGGGCAGCAATCGCCTGCGCGCCGACATGTTGAAGCCGGCGTGGCATCCGATGGGTCGGCCGCAGACGAGCCTCGATGCTCAGAAGCTGCTCATCAAGGGTTCGGGGGGCGTTGGCGGCAATATCCGCACCATTTGCCCTCCGAGCCTCGCGATCAGCCTCGATGGCTTGAGTGGCAGACTATGTGTGGCCAGGGAAGAAGTCTGCCAAGACGAAAAAGAAGCAAGTCAAAAAATCAGGAGTCAGCCCGACCTATAGTCAGCAGCTCAAAGAAAGAAAGTAAAGAAACTCACCGTCGACGATGTCCTCAATCTCATGGAAGCCGGAGGTCAGCATTGCCTCCTTGTCAGTCCAGGAGGAGCGCTCGCTTGAGAACTCGGCCAGAAGGCCGGTCTCCTTCTCTTCCGCCTCCTTCTGCGCCTTCTTAAGCAGCTCCTTTTGCTCCGCCAACTGTGCGGCCAGCAGGTCACGCTCTGCGGTGAGCTTGCCGCACTCCTCCCCCTTGGCACGCAAGGCGGTGTTGGTTTCGCCCAGCTACTGCTGAAGAACGGCGTTGGCCTCTGAAGAAAAATAAGAAAGAGGATGTTAAGTCATCAACAAAGAAGGTCGCCAGGAAGATCCGGCCCGACTGCTCAGCAGTCAGCCCGAATCTCGTGGTCTACAGCCCGCGGGTGCGCTAGCGCGCCCCCGCGAAGAGGAAAGAGGACTCACTCCGGCTCTATGACAAGTTGGCAGTTCGCTTGCCCAGCTCCTCAACATTGCGGTTGAAGGCGGTGACCCGGAGGTTGTGATAATCCTGTGATAAGTATTTCAAACAAAAGTAAGTACTTAGAACTCGCCAATGGAATTCCGAGCCGCCTGCTCAGCAGCCAGCCCGGAACTCGGGGACTACACCCAGTGGGTGCGCTGGCGCACCCCCACAGAGAAGAACAAGAAGACGGAGACAAGGGAAAAAACACTTACCTGGATGGCAGCCCGCGACGCCAGGTGCACCTTGGTGCAGCTCTGGATGGCGTCGCCTTCAGCTCGCAGCTTAGCCTGGACGTCCAGAAGCGCCTGGTTCAGCGGGCCTGTGCCGCCTCCTCACACCCACCCAACGGGCGCGGCACTCGTCGCCTCGGCGTCTGGGACTGTCGAGCTGGCGGCGCCAATCTCCAAGGGGCGTGGCGCCGAAATCGCCTTCTCAAGGCGGCGGCGCGCTGGCGAGGCGACTTGAAGGAGCAGCTTCGCCACGGCCTCGTCCTTAGTCGGCGGCACCGGTGGATCTCTGTCGGCTATTTGTCACGTGCGCTCCCAGACAGCGGCGGGGGTGGTGGCGGCGGCACGACCGTGCCCGACATGGAGGCATCGCCGCCTCCCCTCTCAATGATCGGGAACTCGCCGCCGACTTCCTCCGACTACGCCGTGAACTCCGGACACTGCCGACTGGCGGTGCACGGCTTCCTCAGCCTGCTGCCTTGCCGCGACGGCGGCCTCGGCCTCATCCAGCTTTTTCTGGGTGGAGGCGGCCGCCTTCTCGGCCTCCGCCTTCTCCAGGAGGGTGGCTTCTTCCTCGTCACGCTTCTCCTGCGCGTCCCGCTCCGTCGCCTCCCGGAGGTTGGCGGCGGGGTCAATCCGCCGAGTAGTGGCAGACATCTCTGCCGACCCCATGATGGAGGCGGCGGCGACCCTCTCAAAAGTGAGGGGAGCCCTGAAGCGAGGATGGCATGTAAAATATTTGGACAAGATCCACCAGAAGAAAATAAGACAAAGGGCGGAAGCACTTACGCAGAGACCAGTGGCGGCTTCTTCACTTCCTTACGCAAGCGGTTGGCTTGGCGACCGCCTCTTCCCGCTTGGTCGCGGCGGCCGCCCCCTTGAACTTCTTCGTCCGGCCGCCAAGAGAACTCGGCCCGGCCTGGCGCTTCCTCGCACCGCCTTGACCATCCAAGACGGCGAAGGAACTCGCACCGGGCTGGCCGGCCTTTGGCTGGTGGCGCGGGGCGCCTTCCCCCTCGGCGTCGTCATCAGGCCAGTCGACAAAGGTGGCCGAAGGCCTGAAGCCGCCTCCTCCCCCTCCGCCTCCCCCTCCTTCGGCGTCGTCCTCCATCGCCGCCGCCCCCAAGTCAGGGTCGTCGACGTCGCTCTCCGCTCGGTCAGGGACGAACTGGCAGGCTAGTCCCGTGGTGCCGGCCGAAGGCTGGACGAGAGGGTTCTGATTCAAAGACTAAAAAAGATTAGAAGTCGGATTCGGCTGCAAAGGAAAGCAGCAGAAGAAGAGAAACGACTTACAACAGGCGGGGGGTTGGCGCGCGAGTACGGCTCCATGCCGAACCGCCAATCCGCCGAGAGGCCGCAGTTCGCGATATAGTTCACCGTGTCCGCCACCTCCGCGTGGGGCATGTCCTTGGAACACGTCCAACTCAGGTCCCGGTGGCCGCTCATCTGATAGATTATATGAGGTCGGCCTTGGAGTGGGAGAACTCGGCGCGCCACGAAGGCGGCCAGCAAGTCAGCCCCGGTCAGACCCTCCGACTGCGTCAGCACTCGGAGTCGCGCGACGGCGGCGGCGCCGGCAGGAGTTAGCGTCTTGGCCCGGTGGGACCAGCTGGGGAGCCTTCCAGTCGGCGCGCCGGCTTCGTAAGCCGGCAGGTTGACCCAGTCGCCTTCTGGGGCGACGTTCTTCATGTAAAAATAAGATCGCTGCCACATCTTCACCGATTTGATCAGCGTAATGGTGGGGAACGGGTTGTCGGCCCCAGTTCTCCACATCGCGATGAAGGCACCGCACTAGGCTGGCACGCCGGCGACGTGCGTGCCGACCTTGGACTGGAATAATTCCCCCAAAGCTCGATGGTGGGGAGAACGCCGAGGAAGCCTTCGCACAGGGTGGCGAAAGCAGCCAGCAACACCACCGTGTTTGGAGTAAGGTGGTGCGGCTGGAGCCCGTGGAACTCCAAGAAGGAGCGAAAGAAAGTGCTCGCCGGCAGCCCTAGGCCGCGCATGAGGTGCGAGCGGAATATGACCCGCTCGCCCTCCTCCGGCACCGGTGATACCTCCCTCGCCGGCGCGGCGCGGGCCTGCACTAGGTCCTTGCCGGGGAGACGACGCATCTTGCGGAGGAAATCAATGTGGTCATCATCAACCTCGGAGCTGTCCCACACGCCGGAGCGCACGGTGGCGGGCGCGGCAGCAGAGGAAGAGCTCATCGCTGCGGGCGTGATGTGGTTCGGCGCGGCGGCGGCGAAAGGAAGAAGAGGCAAGAAGGAGCGAAAGGGAGTAGGGAAGATGGGCGTGCGTGCTTCGCCGCCCCCTCCTCCCGCCTACTTATAGGCTCATAGGCTGAGAAGCCGATGGGGCGTCGTGGGATTAACTGCGCCCAGGACCCCACGATCCCCATGATTTACCACACGAAGTTACTGCGCGCAGTTACTGCGCGGGAACCCCAACCGTTCGCACGGCCACAACGGATCCGTTCGCATGCCGAGGCACGGTAGTGGCGGGCCCCGCCTGTGGGCCTGTCCCGTCGTGCGCGTGGGTGGGCAGACTGGCCCGGCCACGTGGCGCCACACGACGGATCCGCAACGGGTGGCAACCCGGAAGCTTGTCAGGCACGCTGCCTTGACCCCGCTGCGACTTTCAAAACTCTTTAAGGGCAAGACGGCCCTCTGCGAGTCCGGCTCCAGCTAGTCGGACCGAAGGAAGACGGCGAGCCAGGCCCAAATTCAACCACCTGAAAGAACAAACTGATGACGCTCCTCGACATGTCTCCCTCGGCGCCCCATCAGCTTCGGGGACTACTGTCGGAGTAATGGGCCACGGGTAGGCTAACCCGGAGCCCAGAACCTTTCAAGACATCGGGGCAGGCTGCGCCCCTCAAGAACCCCAGGACGGAGAGCCGCCTCTGGGAGTTGGCAGCAGCACAGCCGACTACCCACTCATGGCCGAGTCCCGGGGGCGACTTTGTGATGAGCCGACTCCTAGCTGGCGGCTTCCAGAGAAGCCAGCTATGGGGAGTCGGCCCGTGACTCCAACCACCTCATGCTCTCGTAAGGAGGGACGGGACGGGGCGTGGCCTCATTAAAGTCCACGTCCGCCCCTTACCAAGGGCAGGCATGGCCACAGTATGCCGTACCATCGGAGATCTCCGTCCGGCGCGGCACTGTTGCCATGCCAGCCTTGACATCAGCCCCAGCGGGCGGAACCCTGTGCCCACGATGGCCTGTCTGTACGACCCAGAGACGACGGGTCCCACCAGTCAACGGGGGTCCAGAAGACGGCAAGAGTGCCCCCAGTCGGACCTAGTGGGAGTCGGCCTCCAGGAGTCGGCTCGCCCCTCCCACGGGCCCCGCACGCCATTAACCAAACAAGACGGGGGAATGGCAACAGTGATCGCCCGTCAGGCGGCGGCACTGTTGCCATGACCCCATGACCAAGCCAGTGTCATTAGAAGCACGGCTATAGTAATCCGCAGCAGGCAAGACCCACCAGTCGGCGGAGAAGACGGTGGCCTGAGAGATAGACGGCTGGGACCCGCGCCCAGCCGGATTACCATTGTACCCCTGGGGGTAGGCCTATATAAGCCCCCCAGGGCACCCATGCAAAGGGTTCGAATCCATTAGCACTAGACCAGATCATATAGGAAGGAGAGACCTAGCCTTGCCTTCTCCTACCTCTAGGAAACAGCTCAAGGAGCAACCGTGTACACACTTTGCCATAGTGATCATGCGAAGATCCCGCAAAGCAGCAGTAGGGGTGTTATCTCCTCGGAGAGCCCTGAAGCTGGGTAAGATTCGCCGGCGTGCATGTCTTCGCCTCATCCCGTTTCCAGGCACCGGTGATGTTCTACTCGCCCCCACCATCATAAGCCATCCCTTGGCATATGTCGCACCCAACCCCCAACATCCATCCTCCTATCCTGCGCTTGCCTTACATCAAAGTAGTGTTCATCTGTATCATGCATCAATCAGTTATGCAGAGCTAATTTTATTCATCTTCTTGTGTTTTTGACTTCATAAGGCAATATCAGAAAATAGGAAGGAAAAGAGTAAGTTAGGGGATGTTGGTGGTCCTCCGCACCGACGCAAACAGAGACTCTCTAGATTTTCCACTGCTACTGCTAATGAAGTTGAAGTCCCAAGTCTACATGATGAGTTCATCTCCCGTACTCCACCATCGCAGGTGCTTGCTCTAAGTTGACACTGTGATAATTGGTTTCATGTTGCATATGTTGTCTAGCCTGTATTTCTTCTATTTTGATTAAATTGCACCTGCTGAGTTTATACGTTATACATGTGCATATGACATGGCTTTTTGTGTCTAGAATACACTACATCTATCTATCATACCATGTTCTTACATCAAAGTACTGCTATTGTGTATCCCGCATCAGTCACTCATGATTGGACGCTTTTAACATGGCAGTTTGATAGTGGTTGCATCTTGCATTGATTTCTATGTTGTACTGCTTCTAATTTTTCAAATTGCCACTTATGACAAGACACTTTTAACTTGTAGAGTAATATTGGTTGCATCTTTCATATGGTGTCTAGCTCGCATTACTTCTATTTTCTAGAAAATCCTTCTGCTTAGTTTGCACATCGTAGCTGTGAATATGTCATGTTGTCCTGTTTTTCTTACATATTCCATCCTCATATGGTTGTCTTACATCAAAGTATTGCTTGTCTATATCATGCATCAATGAGTTCTAAAGAGTGATTTTATTCTTTTGTGTTGTGGGTACAGCTTGACATGGCAAAGTCAAAAAAGAGCAAGGAAAATAATATAGTAGGGAGTGCTGTTACTCGTCGGGTGAAACGGAAAAGGTTCAGCCGTCGAGATTCTGCTGGTACTTATAGTGCAGTTGAAGGTCCAAGTCCACCGGCTAAATCTACAAACACAGTGTCACCTGCTCCACCAGCTGCAGCATCCGCTTCAACTATACCAGCATCTCAACCAGTTACTCATTCGTTTACTCCAGAACTGGCCAGTTCCCAAGCTGCCTTCATGCCTAACACTACTTCCGAAGCACTGCTGACACAACAGGACTTGGCAAGATTAGATGAACCTCATGAGCATCAACACCAAGACGGTACCTGACCGAGTCAAGTTGCAGTTGCATGCTCCTTTATATGTACTCTCATAGTTTGATGTACACTAACACTTTCCAAATTTGTTGTTGAACTAGCACCACGGCGCAAGCGGAAACAGACATCAGGGATAATGCTTGACAGATTAACAAAATCTAAAGGAGGAAGAATGGAGATCCATTTTGAGGCAGGTTTAAAAAGGCCATGTGATGCTACAGAGTCAGCCAAGTTAGTATCAGAGGCAGCCATTGCCGTTAGGTGTCATGCACGTATCCTCCCAACATGGATCCAGTACAGGAATGAGAAAGACAATACCCAGTTTAACACCTTCCTTGACCATTTATCCATAAGTAATGTTATTCATCCAATTAGTAATATTGTCTTGCTCTGTCCCATACTTTCTAGCTTCCTCCTAATAAGACTCACATTCTTTTTTCAACAGATGAGGTTCAAGTTGGATCCGAAAGATGATGCAACTAGAGAAGCATGCACTCATGTTTTTCAGTCTGCTCTGCGACAGTATCGGTACCACCTTAGAAAATCTCACTTTGAAGGCAAGGCTAACAATGAAATCGCCCAAACATCTCCAGTGGAATATATTACAGATGAAGACTGGACAGCCCTCGTTAAACAATGGTCTGATCCAAAGTATCATGTAGGCTATATGTATTTGATCAGACCACATATTGAACTTGTATTTATGTATGTGCCTTACAAGTGTATCTTCTTCTAGGCTAACTGTTTGAAGAACAAAACCAACCATTCTAAAGTGAAATTCCAACAGACAACAGGATCTCGTAGCTATATTGCACACTGCGAGGCTCTTGTAAATAGCTGCTACTTCCTTCTTCTTTTTGTGCCATATTATCGTATCTATATTGACTTGTTCCAAATACAGAGGAAATCCCGTGCGGACCAAAAAGAACCTGAACCGAATGCAGTGCAAATCTTCAAGGATTGCCACACCAGCAAGATGAAGGGCATGAGCACACCAGTTCAAGCCGCTGTTGTAAGTCCTTACTCCTCCTGCCTTGAACTGATTGGTACCATGATGTGTCCATTTAACTACTTGGTTTGCAGCCAATGTCAGTTACTCTGTTCACTTTTATTCACAGTTGTCTTAACGTATCATTTCACCTTACATGGTTTAAAAGAGATGAAGGATATTCTTTTGGTCTTGATCTGTAATCTAGTTGTTATGTTCACGTGCGCACACAATGATAAAATAGCCTGTTTGTTTTATATATGTTTTCCCATGATATGAATGATGTCATACTATGTTCATCCTACTTTAAACCATGTGTCTTTATCCTTAGATGTCAACAGATGTGAGGAAATAGACAATACAGTAGGCATGCTACATGGACATATGTTCCGGAAGTGATTTTATTATGTAGTTGGCGCTACAATACATGCTAATGTATTACAGTAGTTCACCAAAATAAGTTATGTATAAACGTTTAACCTACTTTGTTTGTTTTTGTCTCATTAGTAACTTACCTGGTACACTAATCTACATGTTCAAACTTTCAGGAAGCTATGGAACAAATGATTGAACAGCCACAACCACCTGAAGGTGACGAGGCTACTACAGGCACAATGTCACCTCTTGCTGCAGTGCGTCAGTATCTCTCCACTAACAGTGCAAAAAGCACCTTCCTGCGTAATTCTGGGTTGGTTGTCAAGGTAACCTCGTCCAAATCACCTACTGAACAAAATCTTCCTGCTAGATAGAGTGATATATCTGTGCTCCAGACACAAGTCCAATCCCTAATGGACGTTGTTTTGGAAACAAGAATAGTGGTTGAGAAATGTCGTCAAGATATGAATGGTTTTGAAACCAGACTATCAGACATTCGCTTCGTTGTTCAAGAGCAATGGCGGGAAAAAGGTGGAGATCGTGCCGCTCCATCAGATTCTACAGCCTGAAACATTAGCACTAAGGTCAAATGATCTATGCTTCTATACATCTGATAGTGCTTTTATCTGGAAGGACTGTAAACTTTATGCCAACACGCCTTTTGTTGTATGGTTGGAATTTATTTTGTTCTCATAAAACATTTATGATGCTGCCTCAGGTTGCAGTAATTACGATGCTATTTTTGTATAGTGTAGGTTTATCTTAGTAATTTATTCGGCCGAAAAGTTCGTAGTAGCCCAACATGCCAACATTCATCGGGCCCATTCCAATTGGGCTAAAAACGATTACGGGCCGAAATTGGCATGTAGCCCACTAAAAATATCCGGGCCTAAATCAGCATAAGCTTTCATATTTTTCTGGTAGGCATGTGCCCATAGTGGGCCTTTAACAGGCCTAAACATAATTTCGGCCCTCAGTAAAAATAGGCCGTTTACAGGTGTAAATATCTTGAGCCCATAAAAAACATGGGCCTTTAATAGACCGAAAGTGAGATTGGGCCCTGATTGTGCCAAATAACCCACTAGACTTAGCAGGCCGAAATGGTGGCCCATTTACGATGCGGATCTGACAGGCCGAAATTCGAACGGGCCGTAAATGCGCCGACCTAATACACGGGCCTTTAACAGGCCGGAACTTCGGTCGGGCTAGATTATCGTCATTTTTATATTGGCCGTTAATGGGCCCGATATGACGTTGGGCCACATATGGCCCATGGTTTACATCCGGCGTTAACAGGCCGAAAATGACAATAGGCCGAAAGTGGCCCAAAGCTATAGTGGGCCTCTAACAGGCCTAATGTCAAACATGGCCGAATATGACCCAAATCCTTCATGGTCGTTTATGGGTCGAAAGTTTTGATGGCCTGTAAATGGGCCCAAATGAAGCCGGACTTTTAACAGGCCCGAAATACACCGGGCCGTAATTCGGCCCAATTGCTTAGCGGACTATTAACATGCCAGAAGTGACCATGGGCCGTGTTGATGACAAGTTTAGGATAGGCCGTTGACGGGCCGATTTGACAGAGAATGTTGGGCCTTTAGCTGGGCCGGCCCATTATGGTCCGTAGAATCTTGTGGGCCTTTAGCTGGGCCAGCCCATTGTGGTCCGCAAAATTTTGTGGGCCTTTAGCTGGGCCGGCCCATTATGGTCTGCAAAATCGTGTGGGCCTTTAGCTGGGCCGGCCCATTATGGTCCGCTAAATTTTGTGGGCCTTTAGCTGGGCCGGCCCATTATGGTTCGCTAAATCTTATGGGCCTTCGGTTGGGCTGGCCCATTTAAACTTTGTGGGCCACTTTTGGGCCGGTCCACATGTCAACATATCATAGGCCCATCTCGACCGTTGGATGAGTGACACCTATGCCAACGCGGAGCTGACGCGTGGATCCGTCAGCCAATGAGAATTTTACACGTGGAAAATCGGCATTGGTCGTGGCTGTTAACGGGTTATCGGATCCAACATCCGACTCGATAGCTTAACAGCGTTCCATTACGGTGGATTCCACGTGTCGGTCACCCTTGACGAAAACACTTCTGTGACACGTGATTTATCGTCATGGAAGTGGACACTTTCGTGATGATAATTTTGGCAATGTCATGGAACACTTCTACGACATCACATGTATGACTATCTTGATTCTGTCATAAATTTGTCATGAATGTACATGCATGACAGAAAACGCGACCTACTGTGACAAACATGTATCATCACGGAAGTGTCTTTTTTTGTAGTGAGGTGCTCCTCCAAGATCTGAGGGTCGGCACGAATGGCAGCCATCGCGACCTCATCTGCGCGTGCGGCTGTGATTTGCATCTCCGCTGCCAAATGCTCCTTGAGATCCTGGCTATACTACGTGCACCATGGCTTAGGGCGGCGCTTATTTGGTGGAGGGGTCGGTGATTTGGGTGGAAGGTGTCGCGCCGGCGGTCGGGGCATGTGGGATGTGGAAGGAGGAGGAGGATGGGGGTCGGGTGTGGATTACCTGCCTGGATAGATGAGGCCGAGCAGCGTGAAGGAGGGTCGTCGGCGAGGAGGCGGCGCTGCAAGCAAGGAGTGAAGGTTTCAACTTGGAATGGAAGGCGGAAATAGGGGAAATGTGGCTTTTGGTAAGGGGGGGCGGGGAGGTAGATATTTCCGCAAAAGCCAAAAATTTGGAATCGCTTTAGCGAAAAAACTGGCACGCAAAGTGTCATCAAACACGATCCCTTATTCAGAACTATGTATGATATGTGAACATCACAAACGATTCAGATAGCTTAACCCATGTGTGATGAGTTTGAACGTCAAAAATTTTGGTTCCAATTTCCCTGGTTACAGTGGTCATCCACGCCATTGCATAATTTGTGTACACAAAGGAGACTACAACACTCCCACACTTCTTAATCGAGCAAGTTCAGCAATTAAACAGAGCTAGCTGACCTAAACATTACTCTAACAAATTAAAGACCAGCGCTCTTAATTAAACAAAACAAAGAGTACTACTACGGCTGGTGCTCGTAGATCTCTGCCGCCGCCTCCATGTCCAGCTCGCGCCCGACGGTCTCTTGGGGAAGGGGCTCCATGGCATCCATCACACCATACTCGGCAAGCATCTCGCCATCCGCATCCGCCATCTCTTTGGAAAAGGATGCCACGAGCTGGGCGTGCGCGGCCACGATCTGGGCTTGGATGGGCTCTGTCATCGCAAGGTATGTGGCGGAGGAACGGACGGCTGCTCAAATGCTCTCGGCGATTGCCAACTCTTCGGCCGTGGGTTGGCGACCGTTGTCGGAGAAGCTTCGTTCGATTTGTGCGGTGACCGCCATGAGCTGGGTGTGGGCGGCCTCCATCAGGGCTAAGGTCGCCGCTGCGAAACAGACAGCTGCTGTGTTGCTCTCGCCAGTTGCTATCCCTGAGGCAGATGTTGCTGCCGCCACCTGAGAAGCAACAAAAGCCGTTTGGGCTGCCTTGGCCGCCCGGTCGTAGATTGCGGTCGCGCTCATGCACCTTTCTCGCACACGCATGGAGGCTGCGGCCGTGCTCTCGCTGGAGTGGGCCACCGAAGTTGATCTCATGACGCGGGTTTAGGTGCCCATCTTTCACCAGCGACGATTGAACAGTGAAATGACATTCGGGGAGCGAGCTAGTGTGCTTGAGACGCTGGTTGTGGACTGTAGCCGGCGCACCTTCTCGCGTAAGCCATAGGCGTACTATACACCAACGGTGCTCCAGGATATTTTGTGTTGCATCTCACATGGTTGGTGATAATAAAATGTGTGGGATCTACTTGATTTTTCATCTTGATTTGAATTACATAATGGGGTCACAGCGGCAATGGATGGTGTTTGAATTGCTAGACCTTTTATCTGCAGTGAACATGCAACTATATGTGTGTCGTAAAAGAATTGGAATTATTCAGGGTTCTTTTGAATATTTTACACATTAATTTGTTTTCTAGCCATTTCAGGAGCACAATTCAAAATTAAACTACATGCACATGCTCCAGTGCACCAACATGGGTGGTAAAATCATATATGTGTCTCCGGCAAACATCGACGTGCTTGCTTTTGTAATTCTAGTAAATCCAAAATTCGTCCAAATTTCATGAAACTTGGTTCTATCATGGAGCGACATCAACATGCTGTGGTAATTTTTTTCCCATTTGGGGCAGGTTTGGCTATAAGCTTCTCATAAACCAGAGCTTCTCACAACAAGTGTGATGGTTTCGGTAGGGAATGTTTCACCTTTCTGGGCGAAATTATATCCGTTGCCTCTTCACGATTTCAAATTTTTTCCAAGTGTCAACATAGAACAACAGGAGTGTTGTGTCAATTTTTGGGTTTTTCGGGGTTCGCTTGGACATTTTTATACATTAACTGAGTTTTCTATGCATTCATGTGCATAATTCAAATTTGAACTATAGGCACATGCTCTAATGCATATAAATTAGTTGAAATTCAAATCTGTGTCCTTGATTGCATGCTTAGGTCCCATGCAAGAAACGGGAATGAATGTGGAACACTCTGCCACCATCACTGGGCCAAAAACATTGAGATACCTGATTTTTAAATTCTAGAAAATCCAAAGCTCGTCTGAAATTCATGAAACTTGGCATGCTGTCATGGAGCGGCATCAACATGTCGTGGTAATTTTTTTCCCATTTGGAGCAGGCTTGGGGATATGCTTCTCACAAACCAGAGCTTCTCACAACAAGCCTGATGGTTTCGGTAGGGAACGTTTCACCTTTCTGGAAGAAATGATATCCATTGCCTCTTCTTGATTTCAATTTTTTTCCTAGTGTCAACATAGAACAACAGGAGTGTTGTGTCAATTTTTGGGATTTGTCGGGGTTCGTTTGGACATTTTTATGCATTAATTGAGTTTTCAATGCATTTATGTGCATAATCCAAATTTGAACTACCTGCACATGCTCTAATGCATATAAATTGGCTGAAAATTCAAATTTGTGTCCTTGGTTGCATGCTTAGGTCCCATGCAAGAAATGGGAATCAATGTCAAACACCCTGCCACCGTAACTCGGACGCAAACATGGAGATACCTGGTTTTTAAATTCTAGTGAATCCAAAACACATCTGAAATTCATGAAACTTGGCAAGCTATCATGGAGCGGCATCAACATGTTGTGGTAAATTTTTTGTCCCATTTGGGGAAGGTTTGGGTATATGTTTATCAGAAACTAGAGCTTCTCACAACAAGCATGATGGTTTCGGTAGGGAACGTCCCACCTTTGGGGACGAAACGATATCCATTGCCTCTTATTGCATTCAAAAAATTTCTCGTGTCAACATAGAACAACATGAGTGTTCTGTCAATTTTTGTGATTTTTTGGGGTTTGTTTGGACATTTTTATGCATTAATTGAGTTTTCAATGCATTCATGTGCATAATTCAAATTTGAACTACATGCACATGCTCTAATGCATATAAATTGGTTGATAATTTAAATCTGTGTCCTTGGTTGCATGCTTAGGTCCCATGCAAGAAATGGGAATGAATGTCAAACACCCTGCCATCGTCACTCGGCCGCAAAAATTGAGATACATGGTTTTCAAATTCTAGTAAATCCAAAGCTCGTCCGAAATTCATGAAACTTGGGATGCTATCATGGAGCGGCATCAACATGCCGTGGTAAATTTTAGTCCCATTTGGGGCAGGTTTAGGGATATGCTTCTCACAAACCAGAGCTTCTCACAATAAGCCTAATGGTTCTGCAGGGAACGTTTCACCTTCTGGACGAAACGATATCCATTGCCTCTTCTCAATTTCAATTTTTTCCTAGTGTCAACATAGAACAACATGAGTGTTGTGTCAATTTTTGGGATTTTTCGGGGTTCGTTTTGACATTTTTATGCATTAATTGAGTTTTCAATGCATTGATGTGCATAATTAAAATTTGAACTACATGCACATGCTCTAATGCATATAAATTGGTTCAAAATTCAAATATGTGTCCTTGGTTGCATGCTTAGGTCCCATGCAAGAAATGGGAATGAATGTCAAACACCCTGTCACCGTCACTCGGCCGCAAACATTGAGATACCTTTTTTTTATTCTAGTAAATCCAAAACTCGTCTGAAACTCATGAAACTTGGCATGCTATCATGGAGCGGCATCAAGATGCCATGGTAAAGTTTTTGTCCCATTTGGGGTAGGTTTGGGTATATGCTTCTCACAAACTAGAGCTTCTCACAACAAGCATGATGGTTTCGGTAGGGAACGTCCCACCTTTGGGGACGAAATGATATCCATTGCCTCTTATTGCTTTCAAACAATTTCTCATGTCGACATAGAATAACAGGAGTGTTGTGCCAATTTTTGTGATTTTTTGGGGTTCGTTTGGACATTTTTATGCATTAACTCAGTTTTAATGCATTTATATGCATAATTCAAATTTGAACTACATGCACATGCTCGAGTGCATATAAATTGGTTGAAAAATCAAATATGTGTCCTTGGGTGCATGCTTAGGTCCCATGCAAGAAATGGGAATGAATTTCAAACAACAGGGCACTGTTGATTGCCCATAAGACGTTGAGATACATTGTTTTTAAATTCTAGTGAACCCAAAACTCGTCTGAAATTCATGAAACTTGGCATGCTATCTTGGAATGGCACCCGACATGCTGTGGTATTTTCAGGTCAATTTTTAGAGAAGGCGCACTCGAATAACAGCCAACAAAGGCATTTTGAAAAAATAGCTGCCACTTTAATATCTCAAACGTTTGTATAATTCAAACTGTGTGTATTCTGTTAACCATTCACGTGACGCCACGTGTCTTGGTTTTAATGGCTATAGGAGGTGTCATGCGGATAGCTGCTTGACCTTGACTGAACGGGAGGCGTGCGAGCGCAGTGTGGTGCGCAGGCTGACCGAGAGGCATGCAAGCTGTCCTCCAATGCGCAGGCTCGCCGGGAAGCATGCGGGCTGTACGCTGCGTAGGCTCACTGGGAAGCGAGCCCTTTGACATCCATGGTCGCCCGCCTTCCTCTCCATAAATGGCGCCCGAGCCGCTGCTTAATACAGGTGGCCTTACTGTTCGCCTCCCTCCCACAGACCTCCACCAACGCCATGGCGTAGAAGGATCATCTGCCACTAGTCTTCAAGTTTGGTGAAGTCGACTCTGAGCCGGAGGAGATAGAAAATAAGGAGGAATGGGGCCTCATGGACATGGCCCAGAACAAGCTGGCCGCGGCGGTTGCTGCCCCCGCTCCCGTCCCAGCTCCCATCCCCGTGCCCACGCCAGCAACCATCCTCGTAGCATTGGCGGGCTGGTCGCCGAGCACTATCGCAGAGATGGAAGCCGTGGGCATCAGCAAGGTCTCCGTGGACCCGCACGAGCTTGTGTACATGCCAGTGCCCGTGCCCGTGCGCGCCCCTCCACCCACCGCAGCGCAAGTCCCCGTGTGTTTGGCTACACCCACCGCTCCAATGCCCGTGCGCGTGCCCCCCTCAGCGGCATGGGATGCCCCCATCGACCGCTACCTCTCAGCACCGATAGCTACCGTCCTCCCGCGCCCCACCCGTCGATCATCCGGCGACTGATACGTCTCCAACGTATCTATAATTTTTTATTGTTCCAGGCTATTATATTATCTGTTTTGGATGTTTATGGACTTTATTATACACTTTTATATTATTTTTGGGACTAACCTATTAACCTAGAGCCCAGTGCGAGTTCCTATTTTTTCCCTTGTTTCAGTGTTTCGCAGAAAAAGAATATCAAACGGAATGAAACCTTCAGGAGAGTTATTTTTGGAACGGAAGCAATCCAGAAGACTTGGAGTGTACGTAAGGGAAGCAACGAGGAAGGCACGAGGCAGGGGGCGTGCCCTCCACCCTCGTGGATCCCTTGACCGACTTCTTTCGCCTATATATATGTCCATATACCCTAAAAACATCAGGAAACATAATAGATCGAGAGTTCCGCCACCGCAAGCCTCTGTAGCCACCCAAAACCAATCGGGACCCTGTTCCGGCACCCTGCCGGAGGGGGATCCCTCACCGGTGGCCATCTTTCATCCCGACGCTCTCCATGACGAGGAGGGAGTAGTTCACCCTTGGGGCTAAGGGTATGTACCAGTAGCTATGTGTTTGATCTCTCTCTCTCGTGTTCTTGAGGTGGTACAATCTTGATGTATCGCGAGCTTTGCTATTATAGTTGGATCTTATGATGTTTCTCCCCCTCTACTCTCTAGTAATGGATTGAGTTTTCCCTTTGAAGTTATCTTATCGGATTGAGTCTTTAATGATTTGAGAACACTTGATGTATGTCTTGTGTGGGATAACCGTGGTGACAATGGGTTATTCTATTAATTCACTTGATGTATGTTTTGGTGATCAACTTGCGGGTTCCGCCCATGAACCTACGCATAGGCGTTGGCACATGTTTTCGTCTTGACTCTCCGGTAGAAACTTTGGGGCAATCTTTGAAGTACTTTGTGTTGGTTGAATAGATGAATCTAAGATTGTGTGATGCATATCGTATAATCAAACCCAAGGATACTTGAGGTGACATTGGAGTATCTAGGTGACATTAGGGTTTTGGTTGATTTGTGTCTTAAGGTGTTATTCTAGTATGAACTCTATGATAGATTGAACGGAAAGAATAGCTACGTGTTATTTTACTACGGACTCTTGAATAGATCGAGCAGAAAGAATAACTTTGAGGTGGTTTCGTACCCTACGATAATCTCTTTGTTTGTTCTCCGCTATTAGTGACTTTGGAGTGACTCTTTGTTGCATGTTGAGGGATATTTATATGATCCAATTATGTTATTATTGTTGAGAGAACTTGCACTAGTGAAAGTATGAACCCTAGGCCTTGTTTCCTAGCATTGCAATACCGTTTACGCTCACTTTTATCATTAGTTGCCTTGCTGTTTTTATTTTTTCAGATTAAAAAAACTCATATCTATGATCCATATTGCACTTGTATCACCTTCTCTTCGCCAAACTAGTGCACGTATACAATTTACCATTGTATTGGGTGTGTTGGGGACACAAGAGACTCTTTGTTATTTGGTTGCAGGGTTGCTTGAGAGAGACCATCTTCATCCGACGCCTCCCACAGATTGATAAACCTTAGGTCATCCACTTGAGGGAAATTTGCTACTGTCCTACAAACCTCTGCACTTGGAGGCCCAACAACGTCTACAAGAAGAAGGTTGTGTAGTAGACATCAAGCTCTTTTCTGGCGCCGTTGCCGGGGAGGTGAGTGCTTGAAGGTATATCTTTAGATCTTGCAATCAAATCTTTTAGTTTCTTGTTTTATCACTAGTTTAGTCTATAAAATAAATCTACAAAAAAATGGAATTAGGGTTGCCTCATATGCTTCATCTTTTTAATGTCTTTCGTGAAAATGATGGGAAGGAAAATTGAGCTCAAGTACTAGAAAAAGAATTACATAGAATGTTTGGCATCAAATATGTGAATGATGAGCATGATTGCAATGTTGTTAGTATGAATTCTTTGAATACCCATGATGCTAATGATATGCAAAGATACAAGCTTGGGGATGCAATGTTTGATGAAGATGATATGTTTAGTTCCCCAAGTTTTGATGAGCAAATTTATTATCATGAAATCATGCCTCCTATTTATGATGATTATTGTGATGACACGTATGCTATAAAGAACAAAGATAACCATGAAACTTTTCATCATGATTTTAATTTTCAATTGGATTATGCTTTAGATGATAGTTATTTTGTTGAGTTTGCTTCCACTACTATTGATGAGAATAAATTTGCTTATGTGGAGAGTAGTAAAATTTCTATGCAAGTAGATCATGAAAAGAATGCTTTAGGTGCTGGTTATATTGTTGAATTCATTCATCATGGTACTGAAAATTATTATGACGGAGGAATATATGCTTGTAGGAATTGCAATAATATCAAGTTTCCTCTCTATGTGCTTAAAGTTTTGAAGTTACGCTTGTTTTGCCTTCCTATGCTAGTTGATTATTGTTGCCATAAGTTGTTTGCTCACAAAATCCCTATGCATAGGAAGTGGGTTAGACTTAAATGTGCTAGTCATATTCTTCATGATGCTCTCTTTATGTTTCAATTCTTATCTTTTATGTGAGCATCATTGAAATCATCATGCCTAGCTAGGGGCATTAAATGATAGCGCTTGTTGGGAGGCAACCCAATTTTATTTTAGTTTCTTGCTTTTTGGTTATGTTTAGGAATAAATAATCCATCTAGCCTCTGGTTAGATGTGGTTTTATGTTTTAATTAGTGTTTGTGCCAAGTAAGACCTATAGGATCTTCTTGGATGATAGTTATTTGATCTTGCTGAAAATTCCAGAAACTTTCTGTTCACGAAAACAATTATTTAAAATCACCAGAACGTGATAAAATACTGATTCCAATTGCAGCAGATCAATGATCAAATTATCTAGGTCGTCCTATTTTGGTAGAATTTTTTGAGTTCTAGACGTTAGTTACAGATTACTACAGACTGTTCTATTTTTCTTGTGTTGTTTGCTTATTTTGATGAATCTATGGCTAGTAAAATAGTTTATAAACCATAGAGAAGTTGGAATATAGTAGGTTTAACACCAATATAAATAAAGAATGAGTTCATTACAGTACCTTGAAGTAGTGTTTTGTTTTCTTTCACTAACGGAGCTCACGAGATCTTCTGTTAAGTTTTGTGTTGTGAAGTTTTCAAGTTTTGGGTAAAGATTTGATGGACTATGGAATAAGGAGTGGCAAGAGCCTAAGCTTGGGGATGCCAAAGGCACACCAAGGTAATATTCAAGGATAACCAAAAGTCAAAGCTTGGGGATGCCTCGGAAGGCATCCCCTCTTTCGTCCTCATCCATCGGTAAATTTACTTGGAGCTATGTTTTTATTCACCACATGATATGTGTTTTGCTTGGAGCGTCATATTATTTTCTTTTGTTTTGCTTGCTGTTTGAATAAAATACCAAGATCTGAAATCCTTAAATGTTAGAGAGTCTTCACATAGTTGCATAATTATTCGACTACTCATTGATCTTCACTTATATCTTTCGGAGTAGTATGTTGTTTGCTCTAGTACTTCACTTATCTCTTTTAGAGAATGGTGGTGGATTTATTTTGAAGAAATATATGAACTCTCATGCTTCACTTATATTATTTTTAGAGTATTTAGAACAGCATGGTAATTTGCTTTGGTTATGAAATTTTTCCTAATATGATAGGCATCCAAGAGGGATATAATAAAAACTTTCATATAAAGTGCATTGAATACTATGAGAAGTTTGATTCCTGATGATTGTTTTGAGATATGAAGATGGTGATATTAGAGTCATGCTAGTTGAGTACTTGTGAATTTGAGAGATACTTGTGTTAAAGTTTGTGATTCCCGTAGCATGCACGTATGGTGAACCGTTATGTGATGAAGTCGGAGCATGATTTATTTATTGATTGTCTTCCTTATGAGTGGCGGTCGGGGACAAGCGATGGTCTTTTCCTACCAATCTATCCCCCTAGGAGCATGTGCCAAATACTTTGTTTCAATAACTAATGGATTTTTTCAATAAGTATGTGAGTTCTTTATGACTAATGTTGATTCCATGGATTATACGCACTCTCATCCTTCCACCATTGCTAGCCTCTCTAATACCGCGCACCTTTCGTCGGTATCATACACCCACCATATACCTTCCTCAAAACAGCCACCATATCTACCTATCATGGCATTTCCATAGCCATTCCGAGATATATTGCCATGCAACTTTCCACCATTCCGTTTATTATGACACGCTCCATCATTGTCATATTGCTTTGCATGATCATGTAGTTGACATTGTATTTGTGACAAAGCCAGCGTTCATAATTCTTTCATACATGTCACTCTTGATTCATTGCACATCCCGGTACACCGCCGGAGGCATTCACATAGAATCATATTTTGTTCTAAGTATTGAGTTGTAATTCTTGAGTTGTAAGTAAATAAAAGTGTGATGATCATCATTATTAGAGCATTGTCCCAGTGACGAAAGGATGATGGAGACTATGATTCCCCCACAAGTTGGGATGAGACTCCGGATGAAAAATAAAAAAAGAAAAGAAAAAAAATTGGCCATAAAAAAAGAGAAAGGCCCAAATAAAAAAAATGATGAGAGAAAAAGAGAGAAGGGACAATGCTACTATCCTTTTACCACACTTGTGCTTCAAAGTAGCACCATGATCTTCATGATAGAGAGTCTCCTATGTTGTAACTTTCATATACTAGTGGGAATCTTTCATTATAGAACTTGGCTTGTATATTCCAATGATGGGCTTCCTCAAATTGCCCTAGGTCTTCGTGAGCAAGCAAGTTAGATGCACACCCACTTAGTTTCTTTTTGAGCTTTCATACACTTATAGCTCTAGTGCATCCATTGCATGGCAATCCCTACTCACTCACATTGATACCTATTGATGGGCATCTCCATAGCCGATTGATACGCCTAGTTGATGTGAGACTATCTTCTCCTTTTTGTCTTCTCCACAACCACCATTCTATTCCACCTATAGTGATATGTCCATGGCTCACGCTCATGTATTGCGTGAAGATTGAAGAAGTTTGAGAAGATCAAAAGTATGAAACAATTGCTTGGCTTGTCATCGGGGTTGTGCATGATTTAAATATATTGTGTGATGAAGATAGAGCATAGCCAGACTATATGATTTTGTAGGGATAGCTTTCTTTGGCCATGTTATTTTGAGAAGACATGATTGCTTTGTTAGTATGCTTGAAGTATTATTGTTCTCATGTCAATTTTAAACATTTGTTTTGAATCTTATGGATCTAAATATTTTGCCACAATAAAGAAGAAATCATTGATAAATATGTTAGGTAGCATTCCACATCAAAAATTCTGGTTTTATCATTTACCTACTCGAGGACGAGCAGGAATTAAGCTTGGGGATGCTGATACGTCTCCAATGCATCTATAATTTTTTATTGTTCCATGCTATTATATTATCTGTTTTGAATGCTTATGGGCTTTATTATACACTTTTATATTATTTTTGGGACAAACCTATTAACCTAAAGCCCAGTGCCAGTTCCTGTTTTTTCCCTTGTTTCAGTGTTTCGCAGAAAAAGAATATCAAACAGAGTCCAAACGGAATGAAAACATCAGGAGAGTTATTTTTGGAACGGAAGTAATCCAGAAGACTTGGAGTGTACGTAAGGGAAGCAACAAGGAAGGGACGAGGCAGGGGGCGCGCCCACCCCCCTGGGCGCGGCCTCCACCCTCGTGGGCCCCTCGTGGCTCCCCTGACCGACTTCTTTCGCCTAAATATGTCCATATACCCTAAAAACATCGGGGAATAGAATAGATCAGGAGTTCCATCGCTGCAAGCCTCTATAGCCATCGAAAACCAATCGGGACCCTGTTCCGGCACCCTGCCAGAGGGGGGATCCCTCACCGGTGGCCATATTCATCATCTCGACGCTCTCCATGACGAGGAGGAAGTAGTTCACCCTCGGGGCTGAGGGTATGTACCAGTAGCTATGTGTTTGATCTCTCTCTCTCTCTCTCGTGTTCTTGAGGTGTTACGATCTTGATGTATCGCGAGCTTTGCTATTATAGTTGGATCTTATGATGTTTCTCCCCCTCTACTCTCTTGTAATGGATTGAGTTTTCCCTTTGAAGTTATCTTATTGGGTTGAGTCTTTAATGATTTGAGAACACTTGATGTATGTCTTGCGTGGGATAACCGTGGTGACAATGGGTTATTCTATTGATTCACTTGATGTATGTTTTGGTGATCAACTTTCGGGTTCCGCCAATGAACCTATGCATAGGGGTTGGCACACGTTTTCGTCTTGACTCTCCGGTAGAAACTTTGGGGCACTCTTTGAAGTACTTTGTGTTGGTTGAATTGATGAATTTGAGATTGTGTGATGCATATCATATAATCATACCCACTGATACTTGAGGTGACATTGGTGTGTCTAGGTGACATTGGGGTTTTGGTTGATTTGTGTCTTAAGGTGTTATTCTAGTATGAACTCTATGATAGATTGAACGGAAAGAATAGCTACGTGTTATTTTACTACAGACTCTTGAATAGATCAAGCAGAAAGAATAACTTTGAGGTGGTTTCGTACCCTATGATAATCTCTTCATTTGTTCTCCGCTATTAGTGACTTTGGAGTGACTCTTTGTTGCATGTTGAGGGATATTTATATGATCCAATTATGTTATTATTGTTGAGAGAACTTGCACTAGTGAAAGTATGAACCCTAGGCCTTGTTTCCTAGCATTGCAATACCGTTTACGCTCACATTTATCATTAGTTGCCTTGCTGTTTTTTTATATTTTCAGATTACAAAAACTCATATCTATCATCCATATTGCACTTGTATCACCATCTCTTCGCCGAACTAGTGCACCTATACAATTTACCATTGTATTGGATGTGTTGGGGACACAAGAGACTCTTTGTTATTTGGTTGCAGGGTTGCTTGAGAGAGACCATCTTCATCCTACGCCTCCCACGGATTGATAAACCTTAGGTCATCCACTTGAGGGAAATTTGCTACTATCCTACAAACCTCTGCACTTGGAGGCCCAACAACGTCTACAAGAAGAAGGTTGTGTAGTACACATCAGCGACATGATGTTTGATTTACAAGTGAATACCATTATGTGCTGCATTGAAGACTTCAACAACATCATCCTGGAGGACGACAACGACGGCGCGGCACGCCGCCTCAGCCGCCGCCGGAAATAGTTTTTTTCTTGGGTTTAATATTGTATCTCGATCATATGAATATAAATTCGCAGTATGACGGAATAGATATGGTTTGAGCGAACTTGCGTTTTTCTCTCTTAATGTACATACTTATGAAACAATTTTATTGTTAAAAAATATCAATGGTTTTTAAATATAAAACACTCATCGCAAACGTTTTAGTTAGAATACCCGTATGCAAACCAACAGCTTCCCCAGGAAGCCAAGAGAAAATGTGTCGAGCAGGATTTGTGTAGCACTTGATCGCAAACGTTTTAGATAGAACACCCATATGCAAAGTGAGAGCAGGATTTGTGCATCTCTTCAATGCAAATGGTTCTTTTGGATGACCCGTGTGCAACCACTTACAAACAATTTGGTAAGATTTGCATCTGTCATATTGGGTATGTTTCCATTTGTCAAACTGGAAACATTTACATTTGTTGATCTAGTAACATTGCCATTTGTTAACCTTGTGACACTGCGATTTGTCAAAATATGAAGCTAAAAATCACTAGCAGTATCTAATTTTTGCAACTAAAATTCAGTAATTAAGCATAGATTTCATTCATAGATTAAGCAATCGTTCTTAATTTGTACAAATAGTTCAACTCGATAGCTGAACCGACCAAACTTTTCCCCAATTGTTGCCAACCAAGTAGAGAAATAGCTAGTTCAACTATACATACTAGCTAATTTTAAGTACGTTGTACAGTTCCACCACATCTATAGCCAGATGAACTGAACAAAATAGCCCCTAAATACTACTACTACTACGGAGGGGCTTTGTACTACTTCCGACTACCTCTCCTCTGCCGAGCACGCTCAGTAAGAGGCAGAGAAGGACGAGCCTACCGACGAGCTAGGCAACTACAATACGGTGCCTGCCGCTGCTGCAGCTTTAGCGACGTTCACCTCGAACGCGCTCTGCCGCTCTGATGACCCCTCTCGAAGAAGTGGTTCTCCTTGTAGGTCACCTGATTCCTCGCCTCTGAGGTGGCATGTGCCGCGACCAAGGCGGCAGTAAGGCTCTTTGCGTGCTCGACGAGGCGCTCCTCCTCCCATAGGAACTCGGTGTAGCGCGCAAGGTCGCAGACGCACGTGCGGGCATCCACCTCCGCCTCCCGCCTTCGGGCGGTAGTGGCAGAGTGGGTGATAACCCCAGAGGTCGACGGTGGGCTGGAGGCCACGGCGGCCGATGATGGGGTGGTGGCCACGACCACCACCTCCCGCCTTTGAGCCGCGGTGGCGGAGCGGGTGATGGCCACGGTGGCCGACAATGGGGTGGCGGCCACGACGGCCACCTCCCGCCTTCGGGCTGCGGTGGCAGAGCGGGCGATGACCCTGGCTTTCGGCTATGGTGTGGCAGCAACGGCGGCCGGCAACAGCTGTCGACGGGCATCGGCGACGGAGCATGAGGTGGGTATTCCGCACACACCCAACAGGGACTCCACGTACACTACACAATGCTGGTGACTGCGCCGCCGCCACGGTGTAGCCTCCCAGCTGGAGCTGTCCTCTGATGATGGCGGAGTGGCTGAGCGACGACGATGGACTGGTGCCATTGGCGATTGTGGGAGAAGCAGACGATATAAGCTACAAGGAGGGAGGGAAAAATGCGATGCATGACTCGCCGACCGTGAGGGTTTATATAGCAGGCCGATAAGCATTGAAATTTTGGGGGATTTCACTGAGTCAGGAGGGAAGCTCACGCGGGAACCTGCGATGTTGCGTGGGAACGGGCTCACCGACGATTCATTGGTGCCACCGTTTGGCCAAAAGAACGCCCCGGCGCGCTGCGCAAGTTTGCGCTGTAAGCCGTTTGCGGCAGCGGGGTGACAAGACGTGCGAGAGGAGGGCAAAATGCCATGTACACATAAGGTTTATAAAAAAAACATTTGCGATTTAATTACCTACTATACCCCCGTCCTGGTTTATAAGTATGATTTAACTAATAAAATACAAATGCATGTTGCCAAAGATTATATAGTTGGATTCGTATTTGAACATAGTTTCCAATTATATAATTTTTATAACATGCATTAACATTTTTTTGGTTAAATCAGGGCAAAGTATGGCACAGAATATAAAGGGGACTATAGACTACACGGAGGTAGTAGCACATGGACGCTCTCTACGCAGCGACGCAACTGTCGCCCGACTTGTAGGCGAGCATTTCCTGCGTGTTCAACTGCTCTATGCATGTGGTTGCTTGCGGTTCAGGTGGCCGCGGCGCGCTCTACTCGCGTCCCGCCACGCGCCCTCTGCTCTCGCGTCCCTCTGGGTGCTCCGCTCTCGTCCCTCCACGTGCACTGCCAATGTTTGGGGCCTGCGCACAATCACGCACACTCGTGTGCATGCGGTTGCGCCGGGCACGACGCGACAATGCAGTTACCCGCTGCAAAAACTGCCATGCGTACGCGCAGAGAATCCAGGCCACCCGGCCCCCATTTATTCCTGCGGCCATTTACCTTCATCTCTCGCATCACACGACACAATAAGCACACCCCCCTCAACACATAAAGAGAGGACATCCAGCGGTTCCAACGGCGCTCCCAGCGGCCGACGACGACAACGGCGGGCAGTTCACCACGCATCATGTAGTGGACACCTACATGAGGGGGAAGGCCCTCTCGGTGGTGTACACGAACGATCCGGTCTCGGTGGAGAGCTCCATCCAAACTATGGAGCAGTTCCTTGCCGAGGACAAGTACCAAGTGGTTGGCTTCGACCTCGAGTACACCATCGGTCGTGCCGGGCATGATCAGAAGGTTGTCGTTGCCCAGTTGTGCATGCGACATGACTTCCTCGTCTACCACTACCACCTTGCCACAAGGCCTTGCGAGCGTTTCTCCAGGTTAATCAACAGCTCCGTTTACAGTTTCGCTACGGTGGACGCCACCAATGATCTAAAAGCGCTCAAGGTTTTGGGCTTGAAATGCCCGAATCTTGTCAACATCCAGCACCACTACAAGGTCTGGGGCAGTGACAAAAACAAACTGAACTCCCTGCTTGACCTCGCCTCGGCCATCATCGACCCCTACCACATGAAGATGAAGAATGAGAGCAAGAAGGACAAGAATGCATGGCATAGTGTGTGGCATGAGAGACTAGATGAACAACATGTCAAGTACGCGGCCAAGGATGCGTACACAAGCTACGAGATGTACAGGCGGATTGTTGACATGAGGAAGTGTCTTCTTCCTGCCCCAGACGAGGGATCGAGCCACAGCACAGTGGCGGGAGCGTCACAAGAAGTAGATGACTAGACGATCATTTCTCCTACTTTATAATGCATGCAATTGTTTATTGAGGTGTGTCTGAATGATCTATATAGTCACTTATGTAATTGGATGTTTATTTCAGTTTTATATATACATACATGTTATTCTTCTGTAGATAGAGCAAATCACACGGCTTATTAGCAGCAATCGTCTGTGTTATTATTGGTCTTCGCACACATTTGTGATTACGGACCTATTTCCCGCGTATCACACACATCTTGTTCAGTCCATTGTGTTGCCTAATCACACACAGTTCTTCCTAGTGAACCGTATGCTATATATCGCACACACCTTCATTTGGCTGCCCATTTCTTTTGTTCCTCCTCATCCCATACAGTTAATTAAACTGAACTATATGCCCTGCATCGCACACGCAACTAAAATCTGAATCATGTTTGATGCATCCGTCATCGCAAACGTTTTGCACCTTTTTTGACGGTTTTTACACCACTATTTGCGATTATGGCCTCACACACAGTTTCGTCGAAGGGTCTCTGATCGTAGTGTCGCGTTTGGACCATCCTGCAGTAGTGATTGTCCACAGTGGCTGGGTTAGCCCGCTCAGGAGAGGCGTGCGCCCTGCGGTCGCGCCCGTGGCGATGGCAGCCGGAGGGTGGCGATTCACCCCAAAATGGGTGCCACCACTGCGGCTATGCCCTTCGACAGGGAGGAGGGGTACAGACGGAATAACACCTTCATTCATACCTTGTGGAGCATGACCGTTGGGATGTTGCTGATGCTGCTCTTCTCTGGTGCCTCCCGCTCCTGCTTTGGCCGCGGGAGAGGTGGTGACAATGCCGCCTACACCGCCCGCGTCCCCTACAGTGCCCACATCCTCGTTTACCTCCGCATTCCCTGTGGCGTCGGCAGCCATAGGTGGCGGAGCCTTCGAGGCGGACGGGTGAGCTGCAACACCGGACTTCTTCTTGGGCGCCATAGTCGATGGAGCCGTCAATGATGAAAATGGTGATGAAGATGACGCGCTGCTCACGCTTTCGGGTTCGCGCAAGTGATCCCCCTACCCAACGTGCTCAAGATGTCATGGGAAACCATGGCCACCTATGGGGCCAAGAGCCCCTTTCTGGTTCGGCGGGGGGATATCACATTGCACAAAGAGCGGAGAAGCGTGGAACAGCACGGCAGAGATCACACGGGCAGTCTTTACCCAGGTTCGGGCCGCTGTGAGGCGTAAAACCCTACTCATGCTTTCGTGGAATGATGGTGGGAAAATGGTGATGAGCGCAGCATGCTTGCCCAGTAGGGTCGCCTCGGGCCGAGAGCAGCTATGCGCATATGAGTGTGTAAGGGTCCGAATTAGCCAACCCTTACTCTATTTGCCATGGGCCTCCTTTTATAGATCAAGGGATCACCACAGTGGCAAACTAGTCATTGCACACTGATTAGATAACAAACAGTGCTATCATACCTAACTCTGCAGGCTAACAGAGCGCATTAAATGTGCCGCTCAACGTCACATCACAGCTTGCCCGGCAGGCCCTGCCGGGCTGTTTCGCCAGCTTCACACCTGCTTGCTTGATACGTCTCAGGACGGGTGTCACTTGCAGGTATCTTCTGTAGGAAGTGGCTGCCATGTGGCAAATAACAGCCACTCAGTCACTTTGTACCTTGACACAGCACCGATCGACGATGTGCATCGTGATGAGGTGGTGCGGTGGTGTGGTTTGCGTCCGTAAGCCCCGGCAGGCTTACCGGGACAATCCAAAGGCTTGCTTCCGGGGGTAACGCCATCTTTGCCAAGCACGCCTGCCCGGCAAGGGAGGTTTTTCCCTTAGCGATATCTTGCTTCCCTGGCTAGTCTTGGTCCTCTTGATCTGCATGTTGGTCCTTCGAAGAACTAATCCCTTGTGCTCGAATCTAATCTTGGTGCCCTGATCTTGTTCTTGTGCCTGTGCACAGTCTGGGCAATGGACCCAGGGTTTGTTGCACCGACAATAGCCACAAGGGCTTTTGAGGACTTGGTGCACCTAGCCCAATAAGGCCAAGGCGCCTCCCCGCAGCCCATGCTAGGCCTTGGGTCGTGGTGGACCCACTTGTGGACTTCCGGGCCCCTCCGGAATCCTCCGGAACCTTCTACAATACCAAAAAACTGCACCTTTTCCCGGAACCCAAAATATGACTTCCCACATATAAATCTTTACCTCTCGACCATTCCGAGACTCCTCGTGACGTCTAGGATCTCATCCGGGACTCCAAACAACATTTGGTTACCACTCATCAAATATCCCAAAACTACTCTAACGCCAACAAACGTTAAGAGTGCGACCCTGCGGGTTCGGGAACTATGTAGTCATGAAGGAGACACCTCTCCGGTCAATAACCAATAGCGGGACCTGGATGTCATATTGATTCATACATATTCCACGAAGATCTTTTATCGGTTGAACCTTTATGACAACATACGTAATTCCCTTTGTCTGTCGGTATGTTACTTGCCCGAGATTCGATCGTTCGTATCTCTATACCTAGTTGAACCTCATTACTGGCAAGTCTCTTTACTCATTCCGTAATACATCATCTTGCAACTAACTCCTTAGTCACTTTGCTTGCAAGCTTCTTGTGATGTGTATTACCGAGAGGGCCCGGAGATACCTCTCCGATACACGGAGTGACAAACCCAATCTCCATTCACGCCAACTCAACAGACACCCTCGGTGATACCTATAGAGCATCTTTATGATCACCTAGTTACGTTGTGACATTTGATAGCACACAAGGTATTCCTCTGGTATCCATGAGTTGCATGATCTCATGGTCGAAGGAACATGTATTTGATATTAAGAAAGCAGTAGCAATAAACTGAACGATCATATGCTAAGCTAACGGATGGGCCTTGTCCAACACATCATTCTCCTAAATGATGTGACCCCGTTATCAAATGACAACTCATGTCTATGGTTAGGAAACTTTAACCATCTTTTGATCAATGAGCTAGTCTAGTAGAGGCTCACTTGGGACACGGTATTTGTTTATGTATCCACACATGTATTTAAGTTTCCGGTCAATACAATTCTAGCATTAATAATAAACCTTTATCATGATTAAGGAAATATAATAATAACAATTTTATTATTTCTCTCGGGCATATTTCCATCAGTCTCCCACTTGCACTAGAGTCAATAATCTTGTTCACATCGTCATGTGACTAACACCCGTAGTTCACATCGCCATGTGACTTACACCCAAAGAGTTTACTAGAGCCAATAATCTAGTTCACATCGCCATGTGATTAACACCCAAAGATTTTACTAGAGTGTGATCATGTTTTGCGTGTGAGAGTGGTTTTAGTCAACGGGTCTGTAACATTTAGATCCATGTGTACCTTGCAAATGTCTATGTCTACAATGCTCTTCATAGAGCTACTCTAGCTAACTGTTCCCATGTTCAAACATATCCAGATTGAGACTCAGAGTAATCTGGATCAGTGTTAAATCTGGCATCAACATAACCCTTTACAACGAACCCTTTATCACCTCCATAACCGAGAAACATTTCCTTAGTCCTCTTTTGATACCTAAGGATAATTTTGACTGTTGTCCAGTGATCCACTCCTAGATCACTATCGCACCGCCTTGCCAAACTCATGGCAAGGCACACAAAAAGTCTGGCACACAGCATGGCATACTTTATAGAACCAATGGCTGAGGCATAGGGAATGAGCTTCATTCTTTTTCTATCTTCTGTCATGGTCGGGCTTTGAGTCTTACTCAACTTGACACCTTGCAACACAGGTAAGAACCCTTTCTTTGACAGATCCATTTTGAACTTCTTCAAAACTTTTCCAAAGTATGTGCTTTGTGAAAGTCCTATTAAGCATCTTGATCCATCCCTAGACATTGATGCCCAATATATAAACTGCTTCACTGAGGTCTTTCATTGAAAAATTCTTATTCAAAGTATCCTTTTATGCTATCTAGAAATTCTATATCATTTCCAATCAACAATATGTTATCCACATATAATATCATAAATGCTATAGAGCTCCCACTCACTTTCTTGTAAATACAGGCTTCACCGTAAGTCTGTATAAAACCATATGCTTTGATCAACTCATCAAAGAGTATATTCTAACTCTGAGATGCTTGGACCAGTCCAGAGATGGATCGCTGGAGCTTGCACACTTTGTTAGCACCCTTAGGATCGACAAAACCCTCTGGTTTCATCATATACAACTCTTCCTTAAGAAATCCAATAAGGAATGCAGTTTTGACGTCCATTTGCCACATTTCATAATCATAAAATGCGGCAATTGCTAACATGATTTGTACAAACTTAAGCATCGCTATGGATGAGAAAGTCTCATCGTAGTCAACCCCTTGAACTTTTTGAAAACCTTTCACGACAAGTCGAGCTTTGTAGATAGTGATATTACCATCAGCGTCTGTCTTCCTCTTGAAGATCCATTTATTTTCAATGGCCTGTCGATCATCGGGCAAGTCCACCAAAGTCCACAGTTTGTTCTCATACATGGATCCTATCTTTGATTTCATGCCCTCAAGCCATTTATCGGAGTATGGGCTCATCATAGCTTCTTCATAGTTCATAGGTTCGCCGTGGTCTAATAACATGACTTCCAGGATAGGATTACCGTACCACTCTAGTGTGGAACATGTTCTGGTCGACCTACAAGTTCAGTAGCAACTTGATGTGAAGTTTCATCATAATCATCATTAGCTTCCTCTCTAGTTGGTGTAGGCATCACGGAAACGTTTTTCCCTGGTGTGCTACTTTCCAATTCGAGAGAAGGTACAACAACTTCATCAAGTTCTACTTTCCTCCCACTCACTTATTTCGAGAGAAACTTCTTCTCTAGAAAGGACTCATTCTTGGCAACAAAGATCTTGCCTTCAGATCTGTGGTAGAAGGAATACCCAATAATCTCTTTAGGGTATCCTATGAAGACGCACTTCTTCATTTTTGGTTCGAGCTTATCAGGCTGAAGCTGTTTGACATAAGCATCGCATCCCCAAACTTGAAGAAACGATAGCTTAGGTTTCTTGCCAAACCATAGTTCATACGGTATCGTCTCAACGTATTTAGATGGTGCCCTATTTAACGTGAATGCGTCTATCTCTAATGCATAATCCCAAAATGGTAAAGGCAAATCGGTAAGAGACATCATAGAACGCACCATATCTAATAAAGTACGGTTACAATGTTCGGACACACCACTACGCTGGGGTGTTCTAGGTGGCATGAGTTGTGAAACAATTCCACATTGTTTTAAATAAAGGCCAAACTCGTAACTCAAATATTCACCTCCACGATCAGATCGTAGAAACTTTATTTTCTTGTTATGATGATTCTCTACTTCACTCTGAAATTCGTTGAACTTTTCAAATGTTTTCAGAATTGTGTTTCATAAAGTAGATATACCTATATGTACTCAAATCATCTGTAAAGGTTAGAAAATAATGATACCCTCCGCATGCCTCAACACTCATCGGACCGCAAACATCGGTATGTATTATTTCCAATAAGTCATTAGCTCGCTCCATTGTTTCAGAGAACAGAGTTTTAGTCATCTTGCCCATGAGGCATGGTTTGGAAGTATCAAATGATTCATAATCAAGTGATTCCAAAACTCCATCCACATGGAGTTTCTTCATGCGCTTTACACCAATATGACCTAAATGACATTGCCACAAGTATGTTGCACTATCATTCTCAACTTTGCATCTTTTGGCATCAATATTATGAATATATGTATCACTACGATCAAGAATAAACCATTCACATTGGGTGTATGACCATAGAAGGTTTTATTCATGTAAACAGAACAATAGTTATTCTTGAACTTAAATGAATAACCATATTGCAATAAACAAGATCTAATCTTGTTCATGCTCAACGCAAACACCAAATAACATTTATTCAGGCTCAACCCTAATCCTGAAGGTAGAGGGAGTGTGTGATTGTGATCATATCGTCACCTCGCCCTTAACTAGTCTCCCTTTATTCTGCAACTCCTGTTTTGAGTTACTAATCTTAGCAACTGAACCGGTATCAAATACCGAGGGGCTACTACGAGCACTAGTAAGGTACTCATGAATAACATGTATATCAAATATACCTTTGTTTACTTTGCCATCCTTCTTATCTGCCAAGTATTTGGGGCAACTCTGTTGGAGATATGCCCTAGAGGCAATCATGTATGATGATATTTCCTATGTGTTTATGAATAAAGATAGTCCTTGGACATTATCAATGATGTGTATCAGCAAGTACGTGACTTGTTTGTGGGACTATGCATTGTATGATAACTGTCCTAAAAGGTCCCTAGTCGAAAGGGCTGTGTGGACGCACAGCCAACTAGACTTGCATATGACACGGTTGATGGCTTGGTCTCACTAGCCATGAAGCATTCGATGCTAACCGGATAATATGGGCTTGGAAAGGTCTGGTCGGATTAGACATAATCAGATCCGAGTTGAGATAAGGTCCGAGTGGGACAGACCCAACTATGAGACGCAGCGATATGTCATATGTGAGTCTCTAGTACAACATACGTTCTATGTCCTAAGACCTGAGGTGGCACATGTACTCGGGATGGTGACAGACTTTCTTTGGGCTGACCAAACGCTACTCCGTGACTGGGTAGTTTCAAAGGTAGGTTTCAGGCTTGTCCAGGCCCATGCTGCGAGACATGGTCGAGCAAGATGGGATTTGCCCCTCCGACCAGGAGAGATATACTCTGGGCCCCTCGTGTGATCCGACCAGGATAAGCATGGCCATGAGACAAGGATTATGAGATAATCCAGATGGTGGTCGGCATCACTGGAACGAGAAAGAGGTCGGGCTAGCACAAGGATGACAGACTCGCCTTGAGCTCGACAAACATATATCGTGTGGTAAAAGGAATAGATGTGTGATGTACAGGTTCGCCTAACCATCTTCATAGTTTGCTTGGTGTTCGGCATGCCTTGCTAGAGGCCGCTACCAACTTTGCGGTTCGGAGGTGATCCGAACTGCGACCAAGCCGGCTTGAACCTAAGGGGTCACGCGCTTAAGGGAAGGAACCTACGAGGTCCGATCCGGGGACACTGGTCGGATGTGATCCGAGTTGTATCCGGATTGTGGCCGAGTAGACTTATGGGCTTTAGGGTCCGTGCGAGGCCCAAGTGTTAAGCCTGTGACGGACGCCTATATAAAGTGGAGGTGTCGCACGCTCATGAGATTGATCGCTTCGGCACTATCACTAGGGTTTGCATGTGTTGCGAATAGACACCTCCACTTGCCGCCGGTTGTGTGATCGGACCTAGCAGTCCAGCGCACGACGTTCCTCCTGCATGCGCAGATACTATTAGAGGCGGTGCACCTGCACCGCTCCGGCGAACTTGTACGTGGGAACGGACGATCGGTTGTTCGAGGAAGATTAGACGAGGAGGAGACGATCCACACGGACGTGCTGCCCCAACTCTTCTTCCGCTGCACGGCACTGCACGTCTAGTGGTACCGAACTGTGATCCATCTCCCATAGCATGTTCTTGGTTGTTCTGCACGTAGGAAATTTTGAATTGCAGTCGACGCACCCTACCGTAGAACCCAACAGTGGTATCAGAGCCTCTTCTATAGGATTTTGATTCAGATCATATGCATATTAGATATGTGGAGGCGGCAGATGAGATCTGTTGTCGTTGTTGAGATCGGCTGTGTGCACGGTTGATGAGATCAACAACACATGGGGATCGATGATGCTATGTTTTCTGTCAGTCGGGATAGATGAGGTCGTGACACGATCTACCCCTACCGGTCGGTTATCCGCCATCGGGGTTAATACTGAAACGTAACTCCGAATTGAATTCGCGATGATCGATGAGATCGGTTAGATCAGAGAATTTGGCGTGATCGGAGTTCAGATGTGATCTGTGATTTCCGAAAACATTGGGCGCTGCCCGCACCCACGAGGGGCGCTGCCCCTTCGAACCCCGCCCGCTAACCGGCTAGCAGGACCGCTGTATGCATAGCGCCTTGTATTTCGTACCCGACACACGAACCATAGAATGCGATTCTATGCATAACTTTGTTTTGCAGGTTTGATGTGAATAGTATGGCTCATGTGTATGTGATGCATGTGTGTAATTTATACATGGCCTGTGCGTCATGTTTGTCAGCCAGCAGGAGCCAAAGTGTTGTCATTATATTGTATAACGACCTGCGTGTCGACTTGTGACTCTATGCAAAATTCATTACTAGTTGTAGTAGGTGGATAATAGAGATCAGGTTGGTGGCTTGGTGTCCGGGCGGGACAAACAAGATGGAGTTTCTAGATGGTCATCGGAGTTGGAGCCGGCCTGGAAGAACGTCCATGAAGGAGCCATACTATTTCACAATATGTGTTTATTTGTGATTGATATGCTTCTTGTTTTCTATGCATGTTAGAATGGTAGAAAGATCCCTCATGAATATCAAGTGAATTGTCATCCCCCGATGTTGCACCTTCGCACGTCAAGTACGTCTAGTAGTGGGCTCATAAAATTGAGGTGCTTCTGGATGTCCTTGAACTGAAGGGTTCGTGTCGGACACGGACATGCACTGCATCAGGTTGACTTGACAAGGCTATCAAAACGGTTTTGGGCCTTGTGGCAAAGAAGGTTTGGGCCGGGGTATGAGATACCTTCCCGGCCGACAGGAGTCGTATAGAGATACGATTAGCAAGGAGTTGCTTACTGAATAGGCATGTTGTCTAGCAATGATGCTAAAGCTCACTAGTCTCATGTGCTAGTCGGATCCTGAATCACTGAAAGTTTGCGGAGGGATGCCAACTTCAGTGGGATTATTTTCGTTTAAGGCTCGAATTACTCTACATAAAAACATTGCTTAGTGATTGCATATTTTCTGTTGTAGATCAATGGCACCTCCTGCTCAACCCAACTTTGCATTGAAATCAATTCTGGAAAAGGATAAACTGAATGGAACAAACTTTACCACCTGGTATAGAAATCTGAGAATTGTTCTCAAGCATGATAAAAAGGAACATGTTCTAGAGGATCCACTTCCAAAGGAACCTGCTGATAATGCTAGTGCCACAGCTAAGAATGCCTACCAGAAACTTGTTGATGAATCAATGGAGATCAGCTGTCTGATGCTGGCTTGTATGGAGCCCGATTTGCAACAGCATTTCTAAAATGTTGAGGCTTACGATATGATCGAGAGTCTCAAGAGCATGTTTCAGACACAGGCTAGGACAGAAAGGTTCAACGTTTGGCGATCCTCGATGGATTGCAAGCTGAAGGAAGGTGATCCACTGAGCCCACATGTGATCAAGATGATCGGATATGTGCAAGCTTTGGATAGGTTGGGCTTCCCACTCTTGGATGAGCTGGCTACTGATGCAGTTCTGGGTTCTCTTCCGCCCAGCTATGGGATGTTCATCTCGAACTATCATATGCATGGCATGGATAAGAAGCTCACTGAATTGCATGGGATGCTCAACGTGGCAAAGCAGGATATTAAGAAAGGCACGCATCAAGTGTTGATGGTGCAGAAATCAGCTAAGTTCAAGAAGAGTTGGTCTAAGAAAAAGGCTAAGGCAAAGGGCACGGAGACGGTAACCTCTGCCGCTGCGCCAAAGTCTGGAGCGGACTCAAAGACCATTTGCTATCATTGCAAGGAGACCGGTCACTAGAAGACGAACTATAGCAAGTAGCTTGTAGAGCATGGCAAGAAGGCCGGAAATGCTTCTTCAGGCAAAGGTACACTTGTTGCATATGTTATAGACATTTACATTGCCGACATACCTAGTAGCTCTTGGGTATTTGATACCGGATCGGTTGTTCATATTTGTAACTCGATGCAGGGGCTGGTAAGAACTAGGCGTGTGGCACAAGGGGAGATTGACATCAGGGTCGGCAACAAAGCAAGAGTTGTTGCGTTGGAGGTCGGCACAATGCAGCTCCAGCTTCCTTCTGGATTTATTTTGGAATTGAATAATTGTTATTACATTCCTGCACTTAGTTGGAACATTATTTCTGCCTCATGTTTGATGAGTCAGGGTTATGAATTCAATTTAAAGGACAATGGTTGTTGTCGGTGTCAAAACCGGCGGATCTCGGGTAGGGGGTCCCGAACTGTGCGTCTAAGGTAGATGGTAGCAGGAGGCGGGGGACATGATGTTTACCCAGGTTCGGGCCCTCTCGATGGAGGTAATACCCTACTTCCTTCTTGATTGATCTTGATGATATGAGTAGTACAAGAGTTGATCTACCACGAGATCATAGAGGCTAAACCCTAGAAGCTAGCCTATGGTATGATTGTTGTTCTCCTACGAACTAAACCCTCCGTTTTATATAGACACCGGAGGGGGCTAGGGTTACACAGAGTCGGTTACAAGGGAGGAGATCTACATATCCGTATCGCCAAGCTTGCCTTCCACGCCAAGGAGAGTCCCATCCGGACACGAGACGAAGTCTTCAATCTTGTATCTTCATAGTCCAATAGTCCGGCCAAATGATATAATTCGGCTGTCCGGATACCCCCTAATCTAGAACTCCCTCAGTAGCCCCTGAACCAGGCTTCAATGACGATGAGTCCGGCGTGCAGATTGTCTTCGGCATTGCAAGGCGGGTTCCTCCTCCGAATACTCCATAGAAGCTTTTGAACACAAGGATAGTGTCCGGCTCTGCAAAATGAATTCCACATACCACCGTAAAGAGAATTATAATTCCACAAATCTAATCTGCTGACGCATCTCGAAGCATGACATCACACCACGGCTCGGTCATTATTCAAACCATTTTTCTTGGCATGTTTCGTCGAAGCAGATATCGTGTCCCCTTGTCACGGGATTCTCATCAATACGGACGTGGGTAACCCAGTCGCGCCATCAATTACGGCATTTGGGGGGCAAGAGGTTTTACCAGGCAAGTGGGGAGGCGCATCGCCTCTTTTGTCCTTATAAGGGGACAAGGATCTATCCTTCTAACCCACGCCTTCCTCCCAGCAAGCTCCAACGCTCAAGCATTCCTCTTCTCTGTCCACAAGAGGTCCTCCGAAGATGTCCGAACCCGGAGCGGGAGGCAAATGGATGGCCTCTACCGTCCAAGAGAAGGATATTAAAAAGCTTCGGAAGGCCGGGTATCTGGCCAAGAAAATCAGCCACCGTCTTCCGACGGCGGGACAAATCGTCCCTACTCTGGAACCCCACAAGAGGGTTGTATTCCTCCCTCATTTCGTCCGCGGGCTGGGGTTTCCCCTCCACCCGTTTGTTCGTAGCATCATGTATTATTATGGGATCGATCTTCACGATCTGTCCCCCAATTCCTTCCTCCACATCTCGACATTCATTGTCGTGTGCGAGGCTTTTCTCCGCATTTCACCGCACTTCGGCTTATGGTTGAAGATCTTTAATGTGAAGCCCAAGGTGGTGGGTGGTGAGCACGCCGAGTGTGGGGGCGCCGTGGTGAGCAAGATGCCCAACATCATATGGCCAACGGGAACCTTTAATGATTCTATCAAGGAGTGGCAATAGCAGTGGTTTTATATCACTGAGCCGCGCGGCACAGAGTGGGCTGCCTTTCCCAAGTTCCGATCCGGCACACCCCTCCCCCCCCCCCCCGCAGCTTACATCCTGGATCAAGAAAGTCCTAGACTGGTCCTCGTCCGACAAACTGTCGGAGCTCTAGATGTGCGTTGAAGGTATGGGAGACAAGAACATTGGGCTTCTCAACGTGGTCCAGGTGATGTTGATTCGCCGGATCTTTCCTTGTCAGCACCGGACTTGCAATTTGTGGGAATTTGATCCGGCCTGGCATCAAACCTTGCGGGGGGTTTTCGGCTCCTCGCACAAGGACATTTGGAAGGTGCTTTTGAAGTCCAGCAAATCATGGCCGGACTCCGCCGAAGACCGTGGGTACCAACTGTCCCGTCCGGCTAGTTTGGTGAGTTATCAAACTTTCTTATCCGCGTAACCCAAAAGAAACGCTTGACGTGTTTTATACAACTCTCCCAGGGCTAGACGAAGAAGGCAGAGCGGATCCATTGTCCGGCTCCGCTGCCCGAAGAACCGGCCATCCCGCTTCTGACGAAGATGTTGGTCCCGGCACCTTACAAGGTGCCGAAGAAGACGGCCGAGAAGGAGGCCAAAAAGACCCGGGGCAGCCCTCGTCGCCGCGGCACATCGGACACAATATCTGAAGGCTCCAATGCCCATCCCGCCTCTGAAGAGGACGAGGAGGAGGAGGAAGATGAGTCCCCCGCGGGGGGAAGAAAGAAGAGGTCGGCCTCCGTGCACTTGGAGGCCGAGCTGCCCAAAAGGGGAAAGGATCCTCTTCCGGAGGAGTCCACTGCCGCCGCCGACAGCGGCCCGGCATGGGATCCCAGGGCCCAGCCCCTGGTGAACTCATAAGTGTATAAGATCCGAGTACGTTTTAGGCTTCCGAACTCATCGCGGCTTAGTATTTTAACCCAAGCCATATTTTTTGTAGTCCGGCGGGGTCTCGTGCCAAACAATCCTCATCAGAGGACTTGCTGAGCTCAAGTGCTATGGAGAGCGGGACACCCCCAATGGCCCCTTCCTCCAAACAGGTGTACAACACTGAGGCGTCATCCCAGAAGGACCCCGGCCAAGGAGGAAAGGAAAGAACCGTGAAGGCGGCGCCTGGAGGTCAAACCTCAGGGGCCGGACACATGGGGGGAAAGATTCCCATGGGGGCTGATGGCGGGAGCGATACTGAGTTCGGCTCCCAGCCGGATGTGATTCCAGAGACCTGTACGGCTCCAGGATCAAGTAGGCAGCCTCCTTTGGCTAGAGGGGGAGTTCCTGTTCCATTAGAGACCTCTGTCTGTCCAGAAGTGTCGGATGCTTTGTTAGTGGCGTTGTAAGACGCCTCCCTCATTGACGAACACCGTGCCCTTATGGGTGCGATGATTGAGAAAATTCAATCAACTGAGAGTGGACTGGACGAAGCCTGTATCAGCCTTATAAGAGGCTTTGAGGTATGTTTTATGTGTTGTCGAAGAGTGTCATGGTATGGATAGTAGCCCCTGATACTCTGCTCGGTGAAGAAACCGGACAAAGGATGAAATATATATTCGCAAAAAGACTCATTAAATGATAGTTATTTCTCTTCTGTTGTAAGCAGGCGTCTGTAGCGGCTGCTGCCTCCCATACTACGGAAATCTCCGGACTGAATCAAAGTCTGGAGCGGGCCAAGGAAGAACTTGACCAGTTGAAAATGCAGTTGAGGGATAAACAGGGTATGCACAAGTCTTGTTCGCGTTTATGGCGAATGAATTTTCAGTATGAACTGAGCTTTATGACATTGCTCTAGGAATTGTGACCGAAGTCAAAGCCCTCAAGAAGGTTGTGGCCAAAGCCGAGAAAAAGGCGGCCACTGAGCAGGCTCTTCGTGAGAGACACGAGGCCAGGGTTGTTAAAGCTGAACAGGTGCTACAAGAGGCCGTAGAGAAATGCGAGACCTTGGAGCAGAGTTTAACGGTGAAAGGGTCCGAACTCACTAAGGCTCATCAGGCCACAAGCGATGTCCAGGGGGAAACCCGAAGCGCCCTACAGGAGATCCAAGAGGCGAGAAAGATCGTGGCTGGTAAGGTGTTTTCCCCGTAGAGTAAGTATTTGGGGGGCGGACTTATGTTTCTAATTTTGAATTCAGATTTCTCAGGGGTATTTGCCAAGCTACCTCGCAGCATATCAGATGCCGCTCAATTCTACTGAGCCGAAGAAAGGAATACTGCAGATGAGCTCTTCTGGTCGTAGTATTTGGCACCGAATTATCCGGTGCCTTTTGCCGATCAACTGAAACAACTGATCGAACTACAGAAAGCGGCGGAACTAGCCATGTAGGATTTAATTATCCGGCTGTGGCCTGCTGAGCCGATTCCAACTAGCTACTTCGGGCTCGTGAAGCGGCTTGTGAGTGCATGTCCTCAACTTGACGTCATCAAGCGGTCGGTCTGTATAGAGGGTGCACGAATGGCCTTCGCCCGCGCAAAGGTGCACTGGGGGAAGATGGACGCTGAAAAGCTGATGACCAAAGGACCGCCGGAGGGGAAGGAACACCGCAAGCCCGAGTTATATTATAAGAATGTCCTGAAAGGATCCTACCTTGCGGCAGAGTTATGCACCAAGGACTTTATATTTCCATGAATGTAAATCATGTTGTCCTTTGTAATGTTAAAACAAGGTTGGTTATAGCAGTTACCGCCTGTTATATGAAAGTTTACCCTCCTGTGCGGCCATTTTATATATTAAATCTGAGAGTTGGCCAGTCGTCGGCTTCTGCCCCCACATATGAAGTATGGGGGTGTTCGGGATAAACCTGAGCACTCTTTATCCCAGTTTTAGGTCCTCCGAAGGAGGTGCTTAGCACAACGAACCAGGCAATCGGACTATAGGGCTTTATCACTCTCACTTAACCATAGGAGCTTTAGTATGGTCGGCGCAGCCCCTGGTGTTCGAAAGACCGTACTAGGGGCTCTATAAGCACCTGATCGGAGAAAGAACCGATCCATCACATGTTGCATTGGTTATGGCATTCTGCGGAAGAAATCCTTAAAGATTTTGCAACCTCTCGAACAGCTGACCAGCTCTCGCCTTATCATGGCAGTCAGTTTTAGCTTTCTCTACTGAGGTGTTCGTCTGGAAGAACCGGGACACAATCGCAGTAGTTCTCCCAGTGCTACCTTAGCCGATATAGCGGAACGTAAGGTACCAAAACATGGGAGCCGAGAAAACCCAACTATTGACCCAATACATGATTCAGAGCTGATGCATATAATGCTATAAGTTCGGGGTGCCGAACTTCCATGAAGGTGTTCGGACTTTACTGCCGTACTATGGGTAAAACGTAGCCCCTGGCATATTTTAAGGCGTACCGCTATTTGCAGATGCCACTTTAACAAAAGAATTTCAATAAGAAATAATCAGCAGATAAGCTTCATATAAATCCTCATGTTGTATTTAGGTGGTACGTCTATGCGTATAGGTACAAATAATGTGATATATAAAAGAAAGGAATATGAATGCGGAACCTGCTAAAACCAGGTTAAGAGGCTGAGTGCGGATCCGTAGTATAACCGAATGGTCATTGCGGGGAATGTCAAAGGATTCCCTTACGCGTTCAAGCTACCTTCATATAGTCCATCCTGGTCGGGGCAAAGGTGAACCTGCGAGGGAAATGTAAGAAATATTTATGTGACGCAGGGTGGTTAAGCCGCCGAGTGCGGCCTGTCCTGGCCTTTGCTGGAGTGTTTAATTGAGCCCTGGACGGGCCAGGCTATCCTTCCTTGAAGTAGGTCGGAGTTCCTTGATGGTATCCGTAGGCCCGGACATCTCTTGAGGGTCGACTTCCAGGTGCTGCTCGTTGTCTCTGCTGCTAAGGCAGTGGTGTATATGCTGGCGCCGAGGGATAGTTCGGACTTGCCATTAACCGTGATGACACTGCGTGGACCGGGCATCTTGAGCTTATGGTAGGCATAGTGTGGCACCGCATTGAATCGAGCGAATGTGGTTCGTCCGAGCAGTGCTTGATAGCTACTGCGGAAAGGGATGATTTCGAAGTTTAACTCTTCGATACGGTAATTTTCTGGTGAACCGAAGACTACCTCAAGGGTAATGGAGCCTATACAGCAAGCCTCCTCACCTAGTATAATGCCTCTGAGATTGGCTTTAGTGGGTTTGATCGCCGAATGATCGATGCCCATCTTGCGCATTGTGTCTTGGTAAAGCAGATTTAAACAGCTACGGCCGTCCATAAGGACTCGAGTGAGGTGGAACCCGTATATTATTGGGTCCAGGACTAGTGCGGCTGGGTTGCCCTGATTGGCGTTGACCGGACGATCCGTGCGGTTGAAGGTGACTGGCCCCAGTTTATATTTTGGGACGACAAGGTCCGTTGAGTCACCATCCCTAAGGATGGATATCCGGTCCGAGTTGGTAATTTGGGTGGTATGTACCACATTCACCGATTGAATATGCAGGGGAAATTTCTTTTGCCCTCTTGTGTTCGGTGGTCTGGTCCCTTTGTCGCTATCGTCGCTTTGAGCCCCCCCTTTGTCTCTGGCCCCTGCCTTGCCAGCTTGTTTGAAGACCCAGCATTCTCTGTTGGTATGGGTGGCTGGCGTTTCTGGGGTGCCATGAATTTGGCATTGCCGATCGAGTATGCGGTCCAGACTGGAAGGACCTGGATTTTTATTTTTGGGTGGCCCATTCCGCTGACCGGACTTTGAGCCCCTGAACCCGGCATTAACTGCCGTGTTTTCAGCATTTTCACCATATTTGCGGCGCTTATGTTTGTTGCGTCGTGGTTTGCCATTGCTGTCCCTGGCATCTGATGTGCCAGGTTTGCTTGCTATTTTGGTACTACGACCCAACCAGCTATCTTCGCCCACACAAAAGTGGGTCATAAGTGTCGTGAGGGCAGCCATGGATTTTCGCTTCTCTTGACCGAGGTGCCGGGCGAGCCATTTGTCATGGATATTATGTTTAAATGTCACTAAGGCCTCTGCATCCGGACAGTCTATTATTTGATTCTTCTTGGTTAGGAACCGGGTCCAGAATTTCCTGGCCAATTCCCATGGCTGCTGGGTTATATGACTTAAATCGTCAGCATCCGGTGGTCGCACATAAGTGCCCTGGAAGTTGTCAAGGAATGCATCTTCCAAATCCTCCCAACTGCCGACGGAGTGTGCTGGCAAGCTATTCAGCCAGTGCCGAGCTGGTTCTTTGAGTTTTAGTGGGAGGTACTTGATGGCCTGTAGGTCATCACCATTGGCCATATGGATGTGGAGGAGGAAATCCTCAGTCCATACCGCGGGGTCTGTTGTGCCATCATACAGTTCGATATTTATGGGTTTAAAACCCTCTGGGAATTCGTGATCCATAACTTCATCAGTGAAGCATAGGGGGTGTGCGGCACCTCTATGCCGGGCTATATCACGACGCAGTTCATATGAATCTTGTCTGCCGTGTTCGGCTCTGCCGGATTTACATTTAGTGTATTCGGCGTGACGATCATCGTCACGTGTAGGCGCGCGCCCTAATGATCCGTAAATTGATCTTGCGTGTTTTGCCCTGTCTTCCAATACATCTCGCAGGTCTCGCGTGTTTCCCTGTGCCTTGGTATTTTTGTTTGAGTGGCGGCGGGGTGCGGGCGGAGCTTCAGGCTGGAATGCCTCTCTATCTCGGCCACGAGGTGGCCGATCAGCCGCATCGTACGCTGGTGATGTAGGTTTCAATGCTTCCTCCTCAAGTCGGGGTACCAACCTACGCTTTGGGTAACCCTTGGAAGGGCGTTCGAGTTCATATTCCTCGGTCGCAAGGACTTCAGTCCATCTGTCTGCTAGCAAATCCTGATTAGCTCGAAGCTGTTGTTGCTTTTTCTTCAGGCTATTTGCTGTGGCTATAAGCCGGCGCATAAAGCGCTCCTGTTCGACGGGATCGTCAGGCACGACAAATTCTTCGTCTCTGAGGCTCACTTCATCTTCGGAGAGAGGCATGTAATTGTCATCCTTCGCCTCTCCCTCTGTCGCTCGCTCAGGAGAATTGACTTGCTCATCCTCCGGCCCTAAATCTTGCTGGAGGGGATTGTCATCATCTTTGGCACTGTCCAGAGTACTATTATCTCCTGTGCCGGAATCACCGCTTTTGCTGTGGCGGGACTTAGAGCGGCGCCGCTGACGTCGGCGGTTGGGTTGCTTCTTGGAGGGGTCATCCTCCACTGTCTTGTCGCCATTGCCTCCTTTGGGTGTATCCACCATGTATATATCATATGATGAGGTGGCGGTCCGGTGCCCTATGGGCAGTGGTTCCTGTTCGTCTCCCGCATCATTGTCCAAACCATCGATGTCTTCAGAGTCAAAGTCGAGCATGTCGGTTAAATCATCGACAGTGACTACTAAGTGGGTGGTGGGTGGGGAATTAATTTCTTCATCATCCGCATCCCATTCTAGCCGGACATAGTTCAGCCAAGGTTCTCCTGATAAGGAGAGAGACCTTAACGAGTTTAGCACATCGCCGAAGGGCGAGTACTGAAAGATATCCGCGGAGGTGAACTCCATGATCGGTGCCCAATTGGATTCGATAGGCGTGGGTGCAGGCGGTTCGTAGTCCGTGGCCGGAGATGAATCCAGTGGTTCTGGGTCACGGCTCTCATGAGGGGTAAGGTCAGTATCCGGCTCTATCGCCGCTGAGAGTGCAGCCTCCAAGGCGGGATCTATTCGCTCGTCCTCGGATGGCGCAATTTGCCCCGGATTGAAGGCCGGAGTAGTTACGGGTGTGATCTCCCGAACACTATCCGACGGCAGAGCTATATCATGCTGGTCGCGATTGTGCGGCACACCTGGCATGGGCTCGGATCCGTCGAAGATCAAGTATCCGGGGATGTCGGCAATGTAATTCAAGTTTCCGAACCTGACCTGATAGCCAGGGGCGTAGCTCTCGACCTGCTCTAAATGGCCAAACGAGTTGGCCCGCAGTGCGAAGCCGCCGAATACAAAGATCTGTCCGGGGAGGAAGACCTCACCCTGGACCGCATCGTCACCAATTATCGAAGGGGCCATCAAACCTTACAGCGACGACACAGTGGAACTCTCAATGAAAGCACCAATGTCGATGTCAAAACCGGCAGATCTCGGGTAGGGGGTCCCAAATTGTGCGTCTAAGGCAGATGGTAACAGGAGGCGGGGGACACGATGTTTACCTAGGTTCAGGCCCTCTCGATGGAGGTAATACCCTACTTCCTGCTTGATTGATCTTGATGATATGAGTAGTACAAGAGTTGATCTACCACGAGATCATAGAGGCTAAACCCTAGAAGCTAGCCTATGGTATGATTGTTGTTCTCCTACGAACTAAACCCTCTGTTTTATATAGACACCGGAGGGGGCTAGGGTTACACAGAGTCGGTTACAAGGGAGGAGATCTACATATCCGTATCGCCAAGCTTGCCTTCCACGCCAAGGAGAGTCCCATCCGGACACGAGACGAAGTCTTCAATCTTGTATCTTCATAGTCCAATAGTCCGGCCAAATGATATAATTCGGCTGTCCGGATACCCCCTAATCTAGGACTCCCTCAGTAGCCCCTGAACCAGGCTTCAATGACGATGAGTCCGGCGTGCAGATTGTCTTCGGCATTGCAAGGCGGGTTCCTCCTCCGAATACTCCATAGAAGCTTTTGAACACAAGGATAGTGTTCGGCTCTGCAAAATGAATTCCACATACCACCGTAAAGAGAATTATAATTCCACAAATCTAATCTGCTGACGCATCTCGAAGCATGACATCACACCACGGCTCGGTCATTATTCAAACCATTTTTCTTGGCATGTTTCGTCGAAGCAGATATCGTGTCCCCTTGTCACGGGATTCTCATCAATACGGACGTGGGTAACCCAGTCGCGCCATCAATTACGGCATTTGGGGGGCAAGAGGTTTTACCAGGCAAGTGGGGAGGCGCATCGCCTCTTTTGTCCTTATAAGGGGACAAGGATCTATCCTTCTAACCCACGCCTTCCTCCCAGCAAGCTCCAACGCTCAAGCACTCCTCTTCTCTGTCCACAAGAGGTCCTCTGAAGATGTCCGAACCCGGAGCGGGAGGCAAATGGATGGCCTCTACCGTCCAAGAGAAGGATATTAAAAAGCTTCGGAAGGCCGGGTATCTGGCCAAGAAAATCAGCCACCGTCTTCCGACGGCGGGACAAATCGTCCCTACTCTGGAACCCCACAAGAGGGTTGTATTCCTCCCTCATTTCGTCCGCGGGCTGGGGTTTCCCCTCCACCCGTTTGTTCGTAGCATCATGTATTATTATGGGATCGATCTTCACGATCTGTCCCCCAATTCCTTCCTCCACATCTCGACATTCATTGTCGTGTGCGAGGCTTTTCTCCGCATTTCACCGCACTTCGGCTTATGGTTGAAGATCTTTAATGTGAAGCCCAAGGTGGTGGGTGGTGAGCACGCCGAGTGTGGGGGCGCCGTGGTGAGCAAGATGCCCAACATCATATGGCCAACGGGAACCTTTAATGATTCTATCAAGGAGTGGCAACAGCAGTGGTTTTATATCACTGAGCCACGCGGCACAGAGTGGGCTGCCTTTCCCAAGTTCCGATCCGGCACACCCCTCCCCCCCCCCCGCAGCTTACATCCTGGATCAAGAAAGTCCTAGACTGGTCCTCGTCCGACAAACTGTCGGAGCTCTAGATGTGCGTTGAAGGTATGGGAGACAAGAACATTGGGCTTCTCAACGTGGTCCAGGTGATGTTGATTCGCCGGATCTTTCCTTGTCAGCACCGGACTTGCAATTTGTGGGAATTTGATCCGGCCTGGCATCAAACCTTGCGGGGGGTTTTCGGCTCCTCGCACAAGGACATTTGGAAGGTGCTTTTGAAGTCCAGCAAATCATGGCCGGACTCCGCCGAAGACCGTGGGTACCAACTGTCCCGTCCGGCTAGTTTGGTGAGTTATCAAACTTTCTTATCCGCGTAACCCAAAAGAAACGCTTGACGTGTTTTATACAACTCTCCCAGGGCTAGACGAAGAAGGCAGAGCGGATCCATTGTCCGGCTCCGCTGCCCGAAGAACCGGCCATCCCGCTTCTGACGAAGATGTTGGTCCCGGCACCTTACAAGGTGCCGAAGAAGACGGCCGAGAAGGAGGCCAAAAAGACCCGGGGCAGCCCTCGTCGCCGCGGCACATCGGACACAATATCTGAAGGCTCCAATGCCCATCCCGCCTCTGAAGAGGACGAGGAGGAGGAGGAAGATGAGTCCCCCGCGGGGGGAAGAAAGAAGAGGTCGGCCTCCGTGCACTTGGAGGCCGAGCTGCCCAAAAGGGGAAAGGATCCTCTTCCGGAGGAGTCCACTGCCGCCGCCGACAGCGGCCCGGCATGGGATCCCAGGGCCCAGCCCCTGGTGAACTCATAAGTGTATAAGATCCGAGTACGTTTTAGGCTTCCGAACTCATCGCGGCTTAGTATTTTAACCCAAGCCATATTTTTTGTAGTCCGGCGGGGTCTCGTGCCAAACAATCCTCATCAGAGGACTTGCTGAGCTCAAGTGCTATGGAGAGCGGGACACCCCCAATGGCCCCTTCCTCCAAACAGGTGTACAACACTGAGGCGTCATCCCAGAAGGACCCCGGCCAAGGAGGAAAGGAAAGAACCGTGAAGGCGGCGCCTGGAGGTCAAACCTCAGGGGCCGGACACATGGAGGGAAAGATTCCCATGGGGGCTGATGGCGGGAGCGATACTGAGTTCGGCTCCCAGCCGGATGTGATTCCAGAGACCTGTACGGCTCCAGGATCAAGTAGGCAGCCTCCTTTGGCTAGAGGGGGAGTTCCTGTTCCATTAGAGACCTCTGTCTGTCCAGAAGTGTCGGATGCTTTGTTAGTGGCGTTGTAAGACGCCTCCCTCATTGACGAACACCGTGCCCTTATGGGTGCGATGATTGAGAAAATTCAATCAACTGAGAGTGGACTGGACGAAGCCTGTATCAGCCTTATAAGAGGCTTTGAGGTATGTTTTATGTGTTGTCGAAGAGTGTCATGGTATGGATAGTAGCCCCTGATACTCTGCTCGGTGAAGAAACCGGACAAAGGATGAAATATATATTCGCAAAAAGACTCATTAAATGATAGTTATTTCTCTTCTGTTGTAAGCAGGCGTCTGTAGCGGCTGCTGCCTCCCATACTACGGAAATCTCCGGACTGAATCAAAGTCTGGAGCGGGCCAAGGAAGAACTTGACCAGTTGAAAATGCAGTTGAGGGATAAACAGGGTATGCACAAGTCTTGTTCGCGTTTATGGCGAATGAATTTTCAGTATGAACTGAGCTTTATGACATTGCTCTAGGAATTGTGACCGAAGTCAAAGCCCTCAAGAAGGTTGTGGCCAAAGCCGAGAAAAAGGCGGCCACTGAGCAGGCTCTTCGTGAGAGACACGAGGCCAGGGTTGTTAAAGCTGAACAGGTGCTACAAGAGGCCGTAGAGAAATGCGAGGCCCTAAATCTTGCTGGAGGGGATTGTCATCATCTTCGGCACTGTCCAGAGTACTATTATCTCCTGTGCCGGAATCACCGCTTTTGCTGTGGCGGGACTTAGAGCGGCGCCGCTGACGTCGGCGGTTGGGTTGCTTCTTGGAGGGGTCATCCTCCACTGTCTTGTCGCCATTGCCTTCTTTGGGTGTATCCACCATGTATATATCATATGATGAGGTGGCGGTCCGGTGCCCTATGGGCAGTGGTCCTGTTCGTCTCCCGCATCATTGTCCAAACCATCGATGTCTTCAGAGTCGAAGTCGAGCATGTCGGTTAAATCATCGACAGTGACTACTAAGTGGGTGGTGGGTGGGGAATTAATTTCTTCATCATCCGCATCCCATTCTAGCCGGACATAGTTCAGCCAAGGTTCTCCTGATAAGGAGAGAGACCTTAACGAGTTTAGCACATCGCCGAAGGGCGAGTACTGAAAGATATCCGCGGAGGTGAACTCCATGATCGGTGCCCAATTGGATTCGATAGGCGTGGGTGCAGGCGGTTCGTAGTCCGTGGCCGGAGATGAATCCAGTGGTTCTGGGTCACGGCTCTCATGAGGGGTAAGGTCAGTATCCGGCTCTATCGCCGCTGAGAGTGCAGCCTCCAAGGCGGGATCTATTCGCTCGTCCTCGGATGGCGCAATTTGCCCCGGATTGAAGGCCGGAGTAGTTACGGGTGTGATCTCCCGAACACTATCCGACGGCAGAGCTATATCATGCTGGTCGCGATCGTGCGGCACACCTGGCATGGGCTCGGATCCGTCGAAGATCAAGTATCCGGGGATGTCGGCAATGTAATTCAAGTTTCCGAACCTGACCTGATAGCCAGGGGCGTAGCTCTCGACCTGCTCTAAATGGCCAAACGAGTTGGCCCGCAGTGCGAAGCCGCCGAATACAAAGATCTGTCCGGGGAGGAAGACCTCACCCTGGACCGCATCGTCACCAATTATCGAAGGGGCCATCAAACCTTACAGCGACGACACAGTGGAACTCTCAATGAAAGCACCAATGTCGGTGTCAAAACCGGCGGATCTCGGGTAGGGGGTCCCAAATTGTGCGTCTAAGGCAGATGGTAACAGGAGGCGGGGGACACGATGTTTACCTAGGTTCAGGCCCTCTCGATGGAGGTAATACCCTACTTCCTGCTTGATTGATCTTGATGATATGAGTAGTACAAGAGTTGATCTACCACGAGATCATAGAGGCTAAACCCTAGAAGCTAGCCTATGGTATGATTGTTGTTCTCCTACGAACTAAACCCTCCGGTTTATATAGATACCGGAGGGGGCTAGGGTTACACAGAGTCGGTTACAAGGGAGGAGATCTACATATCCGTATCGCCAAGCTTGCCTTCCACACCAAGGAGAGTCCCATCCGGACACGAGATGAAGTCTTCAATCTTGTATCTTCATAGTCCAATAGTCCAGCCAAAGGATATAATGCGGCTGTCCGGATACCCCCTAATCTAGGAATCCCTTGGTTGTTCATTTTATTTGAATGGTATGTTCCACGGCTATGCACCCATTGTTGATGGGCTATTTATACTGAATCTGGAACAGGAACCGGTATATAACATGAATGTCAAGAGGCATAAGCCTAACGAGATAAATCCGACATACTTCTGGCATTGCCGGCTTGGACACATTAGCCTGAAACGCATGAAGAAGCTCCATGATGATGGGCTCCTAACTTCGTCCAACTTTGGGTCGTTCGAGACATGTGAATCATGCTTGCTCGGCAAGATGACTAAGTCTCCTTTCGCAAAGAGTTGCGAGAGGGCGTCCGAGCTGTTGGAGCTTATACACAGCGATGTGTGTGGTCCAATGAGCACAACTGCCAGAGGCGGCTATCAGTACTTCATGACTTTTACCGACGACTTGAGTAGATTTGGATATATCTATTTGATGAGGCATAAGTCGGAAACTTTTGAAAATTTCAAAGAGTTTCAGAACGAAGTTGAGAATCAGCTCGGCAAGACTATAAAGCTTCTACGATCTGATCGTGGAGGTGAGTACATGAGCCAGGAGTTTGATGATCATCTAAAAAGCCGAGGTATAGTACCTCAGCTCACACCTCCGGGTACGCCACAGAGAAATGGCGTGTCGGAACGGAGGAATCATACCTTGTTGGACATGGTCCGGTTTATGATGAGCAAATCGGATTTACCCTTGTCATTCTGGGGACACGCTCTAGAAACTGCAGCTTTCACACTTAACAGGGTACCATCAAAACCCGTAGACATGACACCACATGAGATGTGGACCGGGAAGAGTCCCAGTTTGTCTTATCTAAAGATTTGGGGCTGTGAAGCATTTGTCAAGCGACTTATGTCACACAAGCTTACACCTAAGTCGGATAAATGCATATTCGTGGGATATTCGAGGGAAACCTTGGGATATAACTTCTACATCCGGGAAGAGAACAAAGTGTTTGTTGCTCGGAACGGGGTTTTCCTTGAGAAAGAGTTTCTCAGTCGGGAGGCCAGTTGGAGGACGGTCTGACTCGAAGAAATTCGAGGACCAATCGGGGACGGCTCGGCTGGTGATGAGATCATACCGGAGTCAGTCAGGGAACCCGTAGTGGAAGCGGCACCGGAACCACGAAGGCCGAAGAGATTGCGCAGAGTGCGCGATGTATTGTTGCTCGAAAGCGATGAGTCGGCCACATATGCAGAAGCGATGGTGAGCCCAAATTCCGAGGCATGGCTGGAGGCCATGAGATCCGAGTTAAAGTCCATGGATGAGAATCAAGTCTGGGACTTGGTTGATCCTCCGCCTGGCGTAACAGCCATTGGTTGCAAATGGGTCTTTAAGAAGAAAACCGATGTGGATGGAAATGTTCAAATCCACAAAGCTTGGCTTGTCGCTAAGGGTTATGGACAAGTTCAAGGAATTGACTACGACAAGACCTACTCGTCGGTAGCGATGCTGAAGTCGGTGAGGATCGTACTAGCTATAGCTACATATTTCGATTACGAGATATGGCAGATGGATGTCAAAATGGCTTTCCTTCATGGGAATTTAACCGAGGACGTGTATATGATACAGCCTGAGGGTTTTGTCGATCCGACTAGCACTAGTAAGGTATGCAAGCTCAAGAGATCCATTTATGGGTTGAGGCAAGCATCTCGGAGCTGGAACATTCATTTTAATGAGGTCGTCACTGGTTTCGGCTTCATCAAAAGCGAAGAGGACTCTTGTTTATACAAGAAGTTAAGTGGGAGCTCGATAGTGTTTTTGATCTTGTATGTGGATGACATACTATTGATCGGAAATGATGTTTCGATGCTGAACTCGGTCAAGGAGTCATTGAATGGCAAGTTTTCGATGAAGGATCTTGGTGAGGTAATGTACATTTTAGGCATTAAGATCTATAGAGATAGATCGAGGAGGCTACTCGGCTTAAGCCAGAGCACGTACATAGATAAAGTGTTGAAGCGGTTCAACATGAGTGAGGCGAAGAAAGGGTTCTTGCCACTCTCACGTGGTATAAGGCTAAGCGAGACTTAGAGTCCTTCGACGTCTGATGAGCGAAGTAGGATGAGTAGGATTCCGTATGCCTCGGCAATCGGATCCATCATGTATGCCATGGTATGTACAAGGCCAGATGTTGCTTTTGCAATAAGCCTAACAAGAAGATACCAAGCCAACCCAGGTGAGAGTCACTGGGCAGCGGTAAAGACTATATTGAATTACGTGAAAAGGACTAAAGAGATGTTCCTAGTTTATGGAGGTGAGGAAGAGCTCGTCGTAAGGGGTTACGCCGATGCTAGTTTCCAAACCAACAGAGATGATTGTCGATCACAGTCCGGATTCTTGTACGTCATCAACGGAGGAGCAGTGAGCTGGATGAGTTCCAAGCAAGATACGGTGGCCGATTCTACCACATAAGCCGAATACATTGCGGCTTGTGAAGCTGCGAAGGAAGGTGTTTGGATCCGGAACTTTCTAGATGATCTTGGTATTTTCCCAGCCTCGGTAAAACCGTTGGACCTTTATTGTGATAATTCTGGTGCCATCGCACAAGCCAAGGAGCCGAGGAATCACCACAAGGTCAGACACATAGATCAGAAATATCACCTGATACGAAAGATCGTAAAGAATGGTGATGTAGAGTTATGAAAGATTCACACGGATGCAAATGTTGCACATCCGCTAACTAAGCCGCTTCCACAACCCAAGCATGAGGGGCACGTTAGAGCTATGGGCATTCGATGTCTATTTGATTGACTCTAGTGCAAGTGGGCGACTGTTGGAGATATGCCCTAGAGGCAATCATGTATGATGATATTTCCTATGTGTTTATGAATAAAGATATTCCTTGGACATTATCAATGATGTGTATCAGCAAGTACGTGACTTGTTTGTGGGACTATGCATTGTATGATATCTGTCCAAAAAGGTCCCTAGTCAAAAGGGCTGTGTGGACGCGCAGCCAACTAGACTAGCATATGAAACGGTTGATGGCTTGGTCTCACTAGCCATGAAGCATTGGATGCTAACCGGATAATATGGGCTTGGAAAGGTCTGGTCGGATTCGACATAGTCGGATCCGAGTTGAGATAAGGTCCGAGTCAGACAGACCCAACTATGAGATGCGGCGACATGTCATATGTGAGTCTCTAGTACAACATACGTTCTATGTCCTAAGACCTGAGGTGGCACATGTACTCGGGATGGTGACAGACTTGCTTTGGGCTGACCAAACGCTACTCCGTGACTGGGTAGTTACAAAGGTAGGTTTCAGGCTTGTCCATACCCATGTTGCGAGACATGGTCGAGCAAGATGGGATTTGCCCCTCCGACCAGGAGAGATATACTCTGGGCCCCTAGCAGTCCGCCGCACGACGTTCCTCCTGCACGCGCGGATACCATTAGATGCGGTGCACCTGCGCCGCTCCAATGAACTTGTACGTGGGAACGGACGATCGGCTGTTCGAGGAAGATCGAACGAGGAGGAGACGATCCACGCGGACGTGCTGCCCCAACTCTTCTTCCACTGCACGGCACTGCGCGTCTAGTGGTAATGAACTGTGGTCCATCTCCCGTAGCATGTTCTTGGTTGTTCTGCGCATAGGAAATTTTAAATTGCAGTCGACGCACCCTACCATAGAACCCAACAAGTTCCGCTTCCAGTGATCATTTCCTTTGTAGTAGAAGCACTCAGTTTCAGGCTTGTGTCCAGCTTTGGGCTTCTTCATGGGAGCGGCAACTTGCTTGCCATTCTTCTTGAAGTTCCCTTTCTTTCTCTTGCCCTTTTTCTTGAAACTAGTGGTCCTATTAACCATCAATACTTGATGCTCCTTCTTGATTTATACCTCCACCGATTTCAGCATCGTGAAGAGCTTTGGGAATCATTTTTGTTATCCCCTGCATATTTATAGTTCATCACGAAGCTTTAGTAGCTTGGTGATAGTGACTGGAGAAATCTGTCAACCACTATCTTATCTGGAAGATTAACTCACACTTGATTCAAGCGATTGTAGTACCAGTCATTCTGAGCACATGCTCATTGGCTAAGTTATTCTCCTCCATCTTGTAGGCAAAGTACTTGTCAGAGGTCTCATACCTCTGAACATAGGCATAAGCCTGAAATACCAATTTCAGCTCTTGGAACATCTTATATGTTCCATGGAATTCGAAACGTCTTTGGAGCCTTGATTCTAAGCCATAAAGCATGGCGCACTAAACTATCAAGTAGTCATCAGATCGAGCTTGCCAAACATTCATAACGTCTGCATCAACTCCTGCAGCAGGTTTGTCACCTAGCGGTGCATTAAGGACATAATTCTTCTGTGCAGTAATGAGGATAATCCTCAGATCATGGGCCCAGTCTGCATTATTGCTACCATCATTCAACTTAGTTTTTTCTAGGAACGTATCAAAAGACGGGGAAGCTACATCGCGAGCTATTGAACTACAACATAATTTTCAAAGACATTTTTGACTATGTTCATGATAAATCATAGTTCAATTAATCAAATTACTAATGAACTCCCACTTAAATCAACATCCCCCAGTTTGTCCAAGTGATACATGATCCAAATCAACTAACCCATGTCCGATCATCACATGAGATGGGGTAGTCATCAATGATGAACATCTCTATGTTGATCATATCTACTATATGACTCATGTTCGACCTTTCGGTCTCCAGTGTTCCGAGACCATGTCTGTACATGCTAGGCTCGTCAAGTTTAACCCAAGTATTCCGTGTGTGTAAATCTAGCTTACACCCATTGTCGGAGTCAAAACCGGTGGATCTCGGGTAGGGGGTCCTGAACTATGCGTCTAGGCGGATGGTAACAGGAGACAAGGGACACGATGTTTTTACCCAGGTTCGGGCCCTCTCGATGGAGGTAAAACCATACTCCTGCTTAATTAATATTGATGATATGGGTAGTACAAGAGTAGATCTACCACGAGATCAGAGAGGCTAAACCCTAGAAGCTAGCCTATGGTATGATTGTCCTTCTACGGACTAAACCCTCCGGTTTATATAGACACCGGAGGGGGCTAGGGTTACACAGAGTCGGTTACAATGGGAGGAGATCTACATATCCGTATTGCCAAGCTTTCCTTCCACGCCAAGGAAAGTCCCATCTAGACACAGGATGAAGTCTTCAATCTTGTATCTTCATAGTCCAGGAGTCCGGCCAAAGGTCATAGTCCGGCTGTCCGGACACCCCCTAATGCAGGACTCCCTCAGTAGCCCCTGAGCCAGGCTTCAATGACGACGAGTCCGGCGCGCAGATTGTCTTCGGCATTGCAAGGCGGGTTCCTCCTCCGAATACTTCATAGAAGATTTTGAACACAAGGATAGTGTCCGGCTCGGCAAAACAAGTTCCACATTCCACCATAGAGAGAGAGTAATATTTTCACAAATCTAATCTGTTGACGTATTCTGTAGCGTGACATCACACCACAACCAAGCCTTTATTCGAATCGTTTTTACTATCCCACCACAGCGCGTTTTGCAAGGCGATTTCGTTGGCACGTCTTGTCGAAGTAGAGATCGTTTCCCCTTTATTTACGGGATCCTCATCATTACGGACATGGGTAACCCAGTCGTGCCCGTTGGTATATCCCCCCGATCGAAGGTAAGTCCCAAATGGTCACGGGGAGGGCTCTTGGTATTCAACCTCTTATAAAGAGACCAAGGCTTTACTCCTTTCTTTCAATCTCCATCGAATCTGCCTCTCACCTCGAGTTCCAACACCCAGGGCTCCAGATTTAGGCGCTTCGGACCTTCGATGATGTCCGGCTCCGACCTTCGAGGCCGATGGATGCCTTCCTTCGTCACGGAGGAAGACGTGCTAAAGCTGAGAGAGGCCAGGTTTTTGACCGGCGAAATCTCGCACAGGCTGCCTGCTCAAGGGCAGGTTATTCCCACTCGCAAGCCCGGTGAGAGTGTGGTATTCATGTCTCACTTCCTCCGAGGGCTAGGCTTTGCGCCGGATCCCTTTGTGAGGGAGCTCATGTTCTATTACGGGCTGGAATTTCACGACTTAGCTCCGGAGTCTATCCTCCACCTCTCATCGTTCATCGTCGTATGTGAAGCTTTCCTCCGTATTACTCCTCACTTCGGACAGTGGCTCAAGACCTTTAAAGTAGAGCCGAAGATGATCGAGGGACAGCACGCAGAGTGCGGAGGCGCTGTTATAAGCAAGAATGCCGACGCTCCGTGGCCCGAGGGCTCTTTTCAAGAGGAGTCCAGCTTATGGCTACAAGAGTGGTTTTACATCATAGCTCCTAGGGGCACCAAGTGGGTGGCGCCGCCTGCTTTCCGCTCGGGTCCCCCGCCCCGACTAGTGTCATGGGTCAATAAGGGGCTGGACTGGGGGCCATCAAAGGATGTGCCCTTGCTGTAGAGCCGCATCTGAGATCTCCTGGAAAGAGACATCAATCTAGTCGTGGCGACACAGGTTATGTTAATTCTCCGAGTTCTGCCCTGCAAACGTCGCCCCCTCTGCCTGTGGGAGTTCAATCCGGAGGGACCGCAAGCTCTCCAACATTTTCTTGGCATGACGCCCGTGGAGATGTACAAATTGTTCTTCGGACCACAAGTAGTGTGTCCGGATTCTACGGAGGACACAGCTCTGAGCTGCAATAGTCCGGATACCCAAGTAAGTAGCCCTGTGTCCGGACACGCTATCCGTCCATTTATCACAACATCGCCCTTAAAAGAGATGTTCTTGAAACAGGAGTGGATAGCGAAGGCGAAGTTAATCAAGTGTCCGGCCCCCTTCCTGAGACTTTGCCAGATCCCGTGTTGACCAGGATGCTGGAGATCGCGCCTTCGGAAGAAAACAAAGAGAACAAGCAAGCTACTGCCTCCGCGAAGGAGGCTGTCCGAAAAAGAGGAATCGAAAATTCCTTTGCTCTGGGGAAGAAGAGGACCGCCTCTGAAGACCCAGAGACCGTGATATCAAAGCGGGGGAAGAAGTCTTCGCCAGAGGGTCCTGTGCAGGGGGATACCTCGGCCGTACTATGCCCTCAAAGGGATCAGCCCTCCATCGACGTAAGTAAAAAGGGGGTTTAAAATGAGAGAAATCCTTGCTTTATTTCTGAGGAAAATAACCGAAAATTTACCTTGTAGTTTGGATCTTAGCCCTTCTCAGCAGAGCTCGTCTTCGGGGGATCTTCTTCCGGAAATGATGGAGAGCGGAACGCCTCCCCCTGCCGTACCACCTTACGAGGCGGGCGACCCTGAGGTATCGTTGCGGAGGGTTTCTCCTAATCTGGCAGGGTCGGAAGGCAGTCATCGAAAGTAATCGAACGAGTCCGGCACCACCTGGTGAACGGTCGGAGGTACTGAAGGATCTGCTAGGGCGAGCGTCTATCTCAGAGGAGCACCGTATGTTGATGGGTACGGTAATTGAAAGGATTTCATCCGCGGAGAGTAGGTTGCATGAAGCTGTCAGGAGTTTGCTGACCGGTTTTGAGGTATGCGAAATGATGTACCTTTTGACAGTTCCGCATATTTTAAGATGTGCCCTGTGTAGATAGTAGCCCCTGAGACTCTGTGTGCTGTCGAAGACGACGACACGCAGAGGATCGTAGTCCCAGGTATAATTTTTCCGCCTTCCTATGTAGGTGGCGAAGTGTCCGGTGGCCAGCCGGACTGATGAATTTGCCGAGCTAAAGCGGCAACTTGACGTGGCAAATGCCGACATCGCACTTGTCAACAAGCGGCTTGACGAGGCACAAGGTATGTAATTTCTTCGGAGACCCCTAGTAAGAGGAGCTTGATGCCAGTATCTTACAACGTGTGCGTTTGATGTAGTATGGGGCTTCCACCGTGGAGGGCCTTTGGGTAGAGCTTGCCCGAGCTAAGGAGCAAGCCAGAAAAAGCGATGTGGCTGCCCTAAAGGCGGTTGAGGAGCTAAAAGCCGAACAGGCTGCTCACTGCCGAAGCAAGAAGGAAATGGCCGAAATGGCTGTGAAGTTAAAGAACGCTGCTGACCGCTGCAAGCTTCTTGAAAAAGAAGATCGGGCGGAGCGGACGGACCTGGAGAAGGCCACTACAACGGCCAAGGATGCTCGTTCTGCGATGAGAGCAATGAAGGAGGAGCTACGTCAAGCCAGCGATATCGCGGCTGGAAAGCCCTTTATGCTGCGGATGAAGTTCGGAGATCCTAAATATGCTCCGTTGGACCAGATGTGGAGTTCGGCGGACGCATATCTGGATTTAGCGGCGAGTGCCGCAGATGCGGCCGAACACTTCCGGGATCACAAAGATCGCGAAGTGGAGAAGCTCTTCTGGTCACAGTTCAACAATCCGGAGCGTCCGCTTCCATTGACCGATCGCTTGGCCGAATGGGCCGAGCTGAATAGGTTGTCTGGACTTGCCATGAAGTATGTCGTGGATCATCTGTGGCCGGAAAGGCCAAAGCCGAACAATTATTTTAGCTTGGTGCAGCAGTTCCTTGGTGCAGTGCCATATATCAACGCGATGAAGAGGTCAGCATGCATGGAGGGTGCGCGGATGGCCCTTGCCCGTGTCAAGACATACTGGGCAGAGATGGAGGCCATCGCCGTTGCATCCCAAGATTCGGACGGAAGCCGAGTACCTGCCGAACACTACTTTCAAGAAGTTCTGGAGGGCGCTCGTTTAATAGAGACGCAGTGCTCGAAGGATATTATGTTCGAATAACATGTATTCTTGTTTAAAACAATATTTTGATGAAATGTAGAAGCTTTTTATACTTGTGCGTGCAAGAATTATGATACCTCCTGTGCGGCCGTTAGTGTATATATGTATATAATCTGAAAGATGGCAGTCGTCGGCTTCAGCCCCCACGCATATAATGCGGGGGTGTTCGCAGAAGGTGCATTTTCACACTTGATCCAACGTCTTGGTCCATGAAGGAGGTGATAGCGCAGCGAACTAGGCAATCAGACTATAATGCTTTATCACTTTCACTTAGCTATAGGAGCTTAACAGTGGGGCTACTATAGAGCCCCTGGTGGCGCTGCGCTCGCCCGAATTCAGGGCGCGTGTGTGCCTGGCCGGGAAACGGCCCTTTGTTAATGCGGAGGAATCCCGAAGATTCCGATAAGTCATCGAGTGGTTGACCAGTCTCTCGCTATATCATGACAGTCAGTTTTCGGCTTTCTCTACTGAGGTGCTCGCCTGGCTGAACCAGGGCACAATCGTAGTAGTTCTCCTGGTGCCGCCTTAGCCAATAGAGCGGAACGTAAGGCAGCAAAACACAGGAGCCGGGCAAACCCAACATTTGACCAAAGACATGATTCGGAGCTGATGCATATAAGTCCAAACTCGCGATGCCGAACACTCCCTAAGGTATTCGGTCTTTATGAAAACGGGCTGAACAGTGCCCTTTGTAATAAGCCCCTGGTGTCCAGGTACGTGCAAAATTCTGATGTGGCCACATGCCAAAACGCCAGCCTCCCTCTCGGTTATACTGAGAGTCCGGGGGATATGTATCAAGAAGAGACAGTAAAAAAGGTTTACGCAGGGTCTTAATCTAAAAAGAATCCTTGGAACGGGTCCCTGCTGCACGTCTGCGCCTGTGTCTCCATTGTGCCGTGTCCTGGACGGGTGTAGCACGGTGTTCATCTGTAAAAAGAGAGGAACTTAGTTGAAAAAATAGTCGTGCGGAATGTATGTTATACTAAATAAACAACGTATAATTCAAGATGGGTAAAATTGAGCCTTATTGTCGCTTATTATATATATGCGGAGCCCCTTGTATAGGGGTGTGCGGCTATTAAACCTTTATCAATTATGTGTTTGCTCCGGACTCGTTTAGCCGTGTACGTGGTCTTAACGACCTGTTAGATTCTTTGGTTGGTGAAGCCATTTTAATGTGTTGCTGCTAAGGCAGCCGCACAGTCTTCCGCGTGCGAGGAGGGCTCAATATTTCCCTTTAATGACATGATGCCTCGTGGACCGGGCATTTTAAGCGTGAGAGACGCATAATGCGGTATTGCATTGAAGCGGGCGAAGGCTTCGCGTCCCAGTAGTGCTTGATAACCGCTTTGAAACGGAGCGATGTGGAAGGTTAGGCTTTCGCCATGGAAGTTGTCCGGAGAACCGAACACGACTTCTAGTAGGAGGGAGCCCGTGCAATGGGCTTCTGGGCCTGGCGCTACTCTTTAAAGGAAGTATTGCTATCGCTAATTTTTGTTGGGTCCATCCCCATTTTGCGGACTGTATCCTGATAAATCAGGTTTAAACCACTCCCGCCGTCCATCAGGATGTGTGTAAAGTGGAATCCGTCAATTATTGGGTCTAACACCAAGGCAGTCCAGCCTGCGTGCCGGATACTTCTGGAGTAATCCTGATAGTCGAAGGTGATCCGTTTTGACCACCAGTGGCGAGACTCCTTTGTGATAGGCCGCATGGCACGTATCTCTGTGGGCGCCACTTCGTTTCTCCCTTTTGTCACGTGTAGTACGTTTACTGTCTTGACTTCTTGTGGGAATTTCTTTTGTTCCCCAGTGCTTTGTTTGTGGGGTTCATCATCGTCCTCACTTGGTGTATCCGGCCCATTGTGTTTGGCATTGAGTTTGCCGGATTGCTTGAAGACCCAACATTCTCTGTGGGAATGATTTGCAGGCTTCCCGGGGGTGCTGTGGATTTGACATATCTTGTCCAGAATTTTGTTTAGATTAGACAGTTCGTCCCTGTTATCTTTGAGGGGCAGCTTTTGCTGACCCTACCGAGAGCTTTTGAATCCGGCGTTGACCGCCATGCTCTTCGGGTTGTTTCCCTTATTCCGGCGCTGGTCTTTGCTGCGTCATGGCTTCCCGTTTCTATCCCTGACTTCGGATGTACTTGGGTCGCTGGTGCTGCATCTTGCCAACCAGCTGTCCTCTCCCGCGCAAAAGCGGGTCATGAGGCTTGTTAATGCGGCCATTGTTCTTGGCTTTTCTTGGCCGAGGTGTCTGGCGAGCCATTCGTCTCGAACGCTGTGTTTGAAGGCTACTAAGGCTTCGGCATCCGGACAGTCGACTATCTGGTTCTTTTTAGTAAGAAATCTGTTCCAGAGCTTCCGGGCTGACTCTATGGGTTGTTGAGTTATATGACTTAAATCATCTGCATCCGGTGGTCAGACATAGGTCCCTTGAAAATTTGCCCGAAAAGCGTCCTCGAGCTCATCCCAGCTTCCAATGTGTTTTCGGGAAGGCCTTTAAGCCAATTCCGGGTTGGCCCTTTGAGCTTGAGGGGTAGGTATTTTATGGCATGGAGGTCGTCTCCTCTGGCCATGTGGATATGGAGGATATAGTCCTCAATCCAGACTCCAGGGTCTATCGTTCCGTCGTATGCCTCTATGTTTACGGGTTTAAATCCCGCTGGAAATTCATGGTCCAGCACCTCATTGGCGAAACATAGGGGGTGTGCGGCACCCCTGTATTTGGGTGTGCCATGGTGTTCGGATATTTGTTGCGTTGCATTGCTTACTAGAGCTTGCTTTCTTGGCCCGTAGATAGATCTTGCTGGGCCATCTTTTTGATGCGAATCCTCGTGTGGATCATGTGCTGGCTTGTGTGCGGCGCCGTTTGCCACTCTATGCTGGCCATGAGGTCGTCTATCCGCCCGGGTGGCTTCTTTGTTTTTTGATTGCGGGGGCTCTAAGGCCTCCACATCAAATTCGGGCAGTAGCTTTCGCTTTGGGTAGCTCTTTGTGTGGCGACTGCCGCCATATTTGTCTATGGTGTTGAGTACTTTGCTCCATCTGATTCTGAGTGCATCTTCCGCAGTTTTGAGCTTCCGCTTCTGCTTTTTCAGGCTACGCGCAGTGGCGACGAGCTTTTTGTGGAGGTTCTTCTGCTCCAGGAACTTGTCCGGCGTGAGCTCGTCCGGACTGTTCTCTTCGCCGGGGACGGGTTGTTCGGTTTGGTTGTCCAAGTTGCCTTGTTCGGACGGTTGCTCGATGCCATGTTCATCGTCCGCCGGCTCGCCCTTCTCTGTGGCTGGGTCTGTGTGACCGCTATCTCTGTCGAGGCGTGGCTTGGAGCGGCGCTTACGCCGCCGCTTTGACTGCTTTTTGAAGGAACGATCCTTCGTTGCGTCCTCCCGTTCCTCGTCATCATTTCCTTTGGGTGTGTCCACCATGTATACATCGATGGATGAGGTGGCTGTCCAGTGCCCTATGGGCGCCGGTTCCTGTTCGTCTCCTACATCGTCGTCCATACCATCGATGTCTTCGGAGTCGAAGTCTAGCATGTCGGTTAAATCATCAACAGTGGCTATGAAGTGGGTGGTGGGTGGGCGTCGAATTTCTTCGTCGTCCGCATCCCAGTCCTGTCGGTCATAATCCGGCCAGGACTCTCCTGAAAAAGAGAGAGACCATAGTGAATTCAGAATGTCGCCGAAGGGCGAGTGCTGAAAGATATCTGCGGCGGTGAAGTCCATGATCGGCGCCCAATTGGATTCGATTGGCAGGGGCGCGGAGGGTTCACAGTCCGGAGATGAGTCCGGCAATGTGGAGTCACGGGCCTCGCGAAGGATAAGGCTGGTGTTCGGCTCGATCGCCATTGAGACTGCAGCCCCCGCATCTCATACAACAACGTATATCACATCACGTCTTGACCCATATCACATCACAACATACTTTGCAAAAACAAGTTAGATTTCCTCTACTTTGTTGTTGCAAGTTTTACGTGGCTGCTACGGGCAACTAGCAAGAACCGTTCTTACCTACGCAAAACCACAATGGTCACTATCAGGTTTGCTGTTTTAACCTTCTTCAAGGACCAGCCGTAGTCAAATTCCATTCAACTAAAGTAGGAGAAACGGACACCCGCCAACCACCTTTATGCAAAACAAGTTGCATGTCAGTCGGTGGAACCGGTCTCATGTGCATGGACATGTAAGGTTGGTCTGGGCCGCTTCATCTCACAATGCCCCTGAATCAAAATAAGACGTTGGTGGTAAGCAATATGAACCTCACCGCCCACAACTCTTTGAGTTCTACCTATGCATATCATCTACGCATAGACCTGGCTCTCATACCACTATTCGGAAACGTTGCATGGAAAACAAAAAAACCTACACACACGCAAGATCTATCCATGGAGATGCATAGCTACGAGAGGGGAGAGTGTGTCTACATACCCTCATAGACTGTTAAGCGAAAGTGTTTATCACGCGGTTGATGTAGTCGTACTCTCCGCGATCCAATCACGATCCAACCGATCTATTGCTGAACAGACGACACCTCCGAGTTTAGCACACGTGCGGCTTGATGACGTCTCCTCCTTCTTGATATAGCAAGCCGGAGAGGAGAAGTAGATGGGATCACAACCAACATGACGGTGTGGTGGTGATGGTGGTCGTGGAGTACCGACAGCGCTTCGCTAAGCGTCGCCAGGACGAGGCGGTGGAACTACGGAGTAACGGGAGAGAGAGGGGCGCCAAGGGCTTGGTGTATCCTCTTGGGGCGCCACCTCCCATCTATATATAGGTGGAGGGGCATGAGAAACGGCCACTCCAAGCCCTAAGGTGCAGCTAAGGGGGGGAGGACTTGGACTCCAAGTCCAATCCTATTCCTACTAGGACTCCTTCCTTTTTTTCCTTTCCTAGCCACATGGGCTTTTGAGGACTTGGTGTGCCTAGCCCAATAAGGCCAGGGCACCTCCCCACAGCCCATGCTAGGCCTTGGGTCGTGGTGGACCCACTTTTGGACTTCCAGACCCCTCCGGAATCCTCCAGAACCTTCTGAAAGCTTCCCAATACAATACCGAAAAAACTGCACCTTTTTCCGGAACCCAAAACATGACTTCCCATATATAAATCTTTAGCTCTCGACCACTCCGAGACTCCTCGTGACATCCGGGACCTCATACGGGACTCCGAACAACATTTTTTTACCACTCATCAAATATCCTAATACTACTCTAGCGTCAACGGATGTTAAGCGTGCGACCCTGCGGGTTCGGGAATTATGTGTAGTCATGACCGATACACCTCTCCAGTCAATAACCAATAGCAGGACCTGGATGCCCATATTGATTCCTACATATTTCATGAAGATCTTTTATTTGTTGAACCTTTATGAAAACATACGCAATTCCGTCTGTCGGTATGTTACTTGCCCGAGATTCGATCGTCGATATCTCTATACCTAGTACAATCTTGTTACCAGTGATACGTCTCCAACATACCTATAATTTTTTATTGTTCCATGCTATTATATTATCCATATGGGATGTTTTATATGCATTTATATCCTATTTTATATGATTTTTGGGACTAACCTATTAACCTAGAGCCCAGTGTCAGTTTCTGTTTTTTTCCTTGTTTTTGAGTTTTACAGAAAAGGAATACCAAACGAAGTCCAACTCATGCGCCAATTTTTGATGATTTTTATGGACCAAAAGAAGCCCTCATAGTAAAAGAGTTGGGACAAAAGAGTCCCGAGCCATCCACGAGGGTGGAGGGCACGCCCTACCCCATGGGCTCGCCCCCCTATCTCGTGGATGACTCGGAGACCCCCCTGACGTGAGAACGACGCCAAAAATTCCTATAAATACAGAAACCCCCAGAAAGAAACCTAGATGGGAGTTCCACCGCCGCAAGCCTCTATAGCCGCAAAAAACCAATCGGGGCCCTGTTCCAGCACCCTGTCGAAGGGGGAGTCCTTCACCGGTGTCCATCTTCATCATCCCGGCGCTCTCCATGACGAGGAGGGAGTAGTTCACCCTCGGAGCTGAGGGTATGTACCAGTAGCTATGTGTTTGATCTCTCTCTCTCTCTCGTGTTCTTGATTCGGCACGATCTTGATGTATCGCAAGCTTTGCTATTATAGTTAGATCTTATGATTTTCTCCCGCTCTACACTCTTGTAATGGATTGGGTTTTCCCCTTGAAGTTATCTTATCGGATTGAGTCTTTAAGGATTTGAGAACACTTGATGTATGTCTTGCATGTGCTTATCTGTGGTGACAACGGGATATTCACGTTATCTACTTGATGTATGTTTTGTGATCAACTTGCGGGTTCAGTGACCTTGTGAGCTTATGCATAGGGGTTGGCACACATTTTCGTCTTGACTCTCCGGTAGAAACTTTGGGGCACTCTTTGAAGTTCTTTGTGTTGGTTGAATAGATGAATCTAAGATTGTGTGATGCATATCGTATAATCATACCTGTGGATACTTGAGGTGACATTGGAGTATCTAGGTGACATTAGGGTTTTGGTTGATTTGTAACTTAAGGTGTTATTCTAGTACGAACTCTAGGATAGATCGAACGGAAAGAATAGCTTCATGTTATTTTACTATGGACTCTTGAATAGATCGATTAGAAAGAATAACTTTCAGGTGGTTTCATACCCTACAATAATCTCTTTGTTTGTTCTCCGATATTAATGACTTTGGAGTGACTCTTTGTTGCATGTTGAGGGATACTTATATGATCTAATTATGTTTTCCTTGTGTGAAGAACTTGCACTAGTGAAAGTATGAACCCTAGGCCTTGTTTCCTAGCATTGCAATACCGTTTACGCTCACTTTTACCACTTGCTACCTTGCTGTTTTTATATTTTCAGATTACAAAAACATATACCTACCATCCATATTGCACTTGTATCACCATCTCTTCGCTGAACTAGTGTACCTATACAATTTACCATTGTATTGGGTGTGTTGGGGACATAAGAGACTCTTGTTTATTTGGTTGCAGGGTTGTTTGAGAGAGACCATGCATCTTCATCCTACGCCTCCCACGGATTGATAAAGCTTAGGTCATCCACTTGAGAGAAATTTGCTACTGTCCTACAAACCTATGCACTTGGAGGCCCAACAACATCTACAAGAAGAAGGTTGTGTAGTAGACATCAAGCTCTTTTCTGGTGCCGTTGCTGGGGAGGCGAGGAAAGCGGCACTAACACCCCGTCAACGAAGCTCTTTTCTAGCGGCGTTGCTGGGGAGGTTAGTGCTTGAAGGTATATCTTTAGATCTTGCAATCGAATCTTTTTGTTTCTTATTTTATCACTAGTTTAGTCTATAAAAGAAAACTACAAAAAAATGGAATTAAGGTTGCCTCATATGCTTCATCTTTTTAATGTCTTTCATGAAAATGATGGGAAGGAAAACTGTGCTCAAGTACTAGAAGAAGAATTACATAGAATGCTTGGCATAAAATACGTGAATGATGAGGATGATTGTAATGTTGTTAGTATTAATTCTTTGAATACCCATGATTCTAATGATATGCAAAGACACAAGCTTGGGGATGCTATGTTTGATGAAGATGATATGTTTAGTCCCCCGAGTTTTGATGAGCAAATTTATTATGATGAAAGCATGCCTCCTATTTATGATGATTATTTTGATGACACGTATGCTATAAAGAATAAAGATAACCATGAAACTTGTCATCATGATTTTAATTTTTAATTGAATTATGCTTCACATGATAGTTATTTTGTTGAGTTTTCTCCCACTACTATTCATGAGAACAAATTTTGTTATGTGGAGAGTAATAAAATTTGTATGCTTGTGGATCATGAAAAGAATGCTTTTATGTGATGGTTATATGGTTGAATTCATTCATGATGCTACTGAAAATTATTATGAGGGAGGAATATATGCTTGTAGGAATTGCAATAATATCAAGTTTCCTCTCTATGTGCTTAAAATCTTGAAGTTATGCTTGTTTTGCTTTCCTATGCTAGTTGATCCTTATTCCCATAAATTGTTTGCTCAAAAAATCCCTATGCATAGGAAGTGGGTTAGACTTAAATGTTCTAGTCATATTGTTCATGATGCTCTCTTTATGTTTCAATTCTTATCTTTTATGTGAGCATCATTGAAATCATAATGCCTAGCAGGGGGCGTTAAACGTTAGCGCTTGTTGGGAGGCAACCCAATTTTATTTTTGTTCTTTGCTTTTTGCTCCTGTTTAGTAATAAATAATTAATCTAGCCTCTGTTTATATGTGGTTTTATGTTTTAATTAGTGTTTGTGCCAAGTAGAACCTTTGGGAAGACTTGGGTGAAGTCTTTGCGATCTTGCTGTAAAAAAACAGAAACTTTTGCGCTCATGAGATTAGCTACCTTTTTTACTGGAGAGTGCTTTTAGGTTGATTCTTTTTGCGGAAGATTAATAGACAAATTCCTCACGTCCACCAATTTATTTCACAATTTTTTGAGTTACAGAAGTATTCGAATGATACAGATTGCTAACTGTTCTGTTTTTGACAGATTCTGTTTTCTATGTGTTGTTTGCTTATTTTGATGAATCTATGAGTAGTATCGGAGGGTATGAACCATAGATAAGTTGGAATACAGTAGATATTACACCAATATGAATTTAGAATGAGTTCAAAATAGTACCTAAGTGGTGATTTATTTTCTCATACTAACGGAGCTTACAAGTTTTCTGTTAAGTTTTGTGTTGTGAAGTTTTCAAGTTTTGGGTAAAGATTCGATGGACTATGGAATAAGGAGTGGAAACAGCCTAATCTTGGGGATGCCCAAGGCACCCCAAGGTAATATTCAAGGACAACCGATAGCCTAAGCTTGGGGATGCCCTGGATGGCATCCCCTCTTTCGTCTTCATTCATTGGTAACTTTACTTGGAGCTTTATTTTTATTCACCACATGATATGTGTTTTGCTTGGAGCGTCATTTTATTTTATTTAGTTTTTCTTGATTTTTTTAATAATATCCCAAGATCTTAAATTATTCAATGTTAGAGAGTCTTCACATAGTTACATAATTATTTGACTACTCATTGATCTTCACTTATATCTTTTGGAGTAGTTTGTCATTTGCTCTAGTGCTTCACTTATATATTTTTAGAGCACGACATTGGTTTTATTTTGAAGAAATAGATGAACTCTCATTCTTCAATTATATTATTTTGAGAGCCCTAAACTGCATGGTAATTTGCTTGGGTTATAAAACTAGTCCTAATATGATGGGTATCCAAGAGGGATATAATAAAAAATTCATATAAAGTGCATTGAATACTACGAGAAGTTTGATTCCTTATGATTGTTTTGAGATATGAAGATGGTGATATTAGGGTCATGCTAGTTGAGCATTTGTGAATTTGAGAGATACTTGTGTTAAAGTTTGTGATTCCTATAGCATGAACGTACGGTGAACCATGTGATGAAGTCGGAGCATGTTTTATTGTTTGATTGTCTTCCTTATGAGTGGCGGTCGGGGACGAGCGATGGTCTTTTCCTAAAAATCTATCCCCCTAGGAGCATGCGCATAGTACTTCGCTTCGATAACTAATATATTTTTGCAATAATTATATGAGTTCTTTATGACTAATGTTGAGTCCATGGCTTATACGCACTCTCACCCTTCCACCATTGCTAGCCTCTCTAATACCTCGCAACTTTTGCTGGTATCATACACCCACTGTATACCTTCCTCAAAACAGCCACCATACCTACCTATTATGGCATTTCCATAACCATTCCGAGATATATTGCCATGAAACTTTCCACCGTTCCGTTTATTATGACACTCTCCATCATTGTCATATTGCTTTGCATGATCATGTAGTTGACATCGTATTTCTGGCAAAGCCACCATTCATAATTCTTTCATACATGGCACTCTTGATTCATTGCACATCCCGGTACACCGCCGGGGGCATTCATATAGAGTCATATTTTGTTCTAAGTATCGAGTTGTAAATAAATAGAAGTATGATGATCATCATTATTAGAGCATTGTCCCATCTGAGGAAATAAAAAAGGAAAGGCCAAAGAAGCCAATGAAAAAAAGAGAGAGGCCAAAGAAGCCAAACAAACAAAAAAAGAAAAAGAGAGAAGGGACAATGCTACTATCCTTTTTCCACACTTGTGCTTCAAAGTAGCACCATGATCTTCATGATAGAGAGTCTCTTATTTTGTCACTTTCATATAGTAATGGGCACTTTCGTTATAGGACTTGGCTTGTATATTCCAACGATGGGCTTCCTCAAATGCCCTAGGTCTTCGTGAGCAAGCAAGTTGGATGCACACCCACTTAGTTTCTTTTGTTGAGCTTTCATACATTTATAGCTCTAGTGCATCAGTTGCATGGCAATCCCTACTCACTCACATTGATATCTATTGATGGGCATCTCCATAGCCCATTGATACGCCTAGTTGATGTGAGACTATCTTCTTTTTTGTTGTCTTCTCCACAACCACCATTCTATTCCATGGGTCACGCTCATGTATTGCGTGAAGGTTCAAAAGGTTTGAGAACACTAAAGTATGAAACAATTGCTTGGCTTGTCATCGGGGTGTGCATGATTTGAATATTTTGTGTGATGAAGATGGAGCATAGCCAGACTATATGAATTTGTAGGGATAAACTTTCTTTAGCCATGTTATTTTGAGAAGACATGATTACTTTGTTAGTATGCTTGAAGTATTATTGTTTTCATGTCAATATTAAACTTTTGTTTTGAATCTTATGGATCTGAATATTCTTGCCACAATAAAGAAGATTACATTGAAAAATATGTTAGGTAGCATTCCACATCAAAAATTCTGTTTTTATCATTTACCTACTCGAGGACGAGCAGGAATTAAGCTTGGGGATGCTTAATACGTCTCCAACGTATCTATAATTTTTGATTGTTCCATGCTATTATATTATCCAACTTGGATGTTTTATATGAATTTATATGCTATTTGGGACTAAACTATTAACCTAGAGCCCAGTTCCAGTTTCTGTTTTTTCCTTGTTTTTGAGTTTTACAGAAAAGTAATACCAAACGGAGTCCAATTGACGTGGCAATTTTTGATGATTTTTGATGGACCAAAAGAAGCCCCCGGAGTAAAAGAGTTGGGCCAGAAGAGTCCCGAGCCATCCACGAGGGTGGAGGGCGCGCCCTACCCCCTGCGCTCGCCCCCTATCTCGTGGATGACTCGGAGACCCCCTGACATGAGACCGACGCCAAAAATTCCTATAAATACAGAAACCCCCAGAAAAAACCTAGATCGGGAGTTCCGCCGCCGCAAGCCTCTGTAGGCACGAAAAACCAATCAGGGCCTTGTTCCGGCACCCTGCCGGAGGGGTAATCCTTCACCGGTGGCCATCTTCATCATCCCGGCGCTCTCCATGATGAGGAGGGAGTAGTTCACCCTCGGGGCTAAGGGTATGTACCAGTAGCTATGTGTTTGATCTCTCTCTCTCTCGTGTTCTTGATTCGGCATGATCTTGATGTATCGCGAGCTATGCAATTATAGTTGGATCTTATGGTGTTTCTTCCCCTCTACTCTCTTGTAATGGATTGAGTTTTCCCTTTGAAGTTATCTTATCAGATTGAGTCTTTAAGGATTTGAGAACACTTGATGTATGTCTTGCATGTGCTTATCTGTGGTGACAATGGGATATTCACGTGATCTACTTGATGTATGTTTTGGTGATCAACTTGCGGGTTCAGTGACCTTGTGAACTTATGCATAGGGGTTGGCACACGTTTTTGTCTTGACTCTCCACTAGAAACTTTGGGCACTCTTTGAAGTTCTTTGTGTTGGTTGAATAGATGAATCTGAGATTGTGTGATGCATATCGTATAATCATACCCGTGGATACTCGAGGTGACATTGGAGTATCTAGCTGACATTAGGGTTTTTGTTGATTTGTATCTTAAGGTGTTATTCTAGTACGAACTCTAGGATAGATCGAACGGAAAGAATAGCTTCGTGTTATTTTACTATGGACTCTTGAATAGATCGATCAGAAAGAATAACTTTGAGGTGGTTTCGTACCCTACAATAATCTCTTCATTTGTTCTCCGCCATTAGTGACTTTGGAGTGACTCTTTGTTGCATGTTGAGGGATAGTTATATGATCTAATTATGTTATCCTTGTTGAGAGAACTTGCACTAGTGAAAGTATGAACCGTAGGCCTTGTTTCCTAGCATTACAATACCGTTTACGCTCACTTTTACCACTTGCTACCTTGCAGTTTTTATATTTTCAGATTATGAAAACCTATACCTACCATCCATATTGCACTTGTATCACCATCTCTTTGCCGAACTAGTGCACCTATACAATTTACCATTGTATTGGGTGTGTTGGGGACACAAGAGACTATTGGTTATTTGGTTGCAGGGTTTTTTGAGAGAGACCATCTTCATCCTACGCCTCCCACAGATTTATAAACCTTAGGTCATCCACTTGAGGGAAATTTGCTACTGTCCTACAAACCTCTGCACTTGGAGGCCCAACAACGTCTACAAGAAGGTTGTGTAGTAGACCTCAACAACCAAATCTCTTTACTCATTCCATAAACATCATCTTGCAACTAACCCTTAGTCACTTTGCTTGCAAGCTTCTTGTGATGTGTATTACCGAGAGGGCCTAGAGATACCTCTCCGTTACATGGAGTGACAAATCACAATCTTGATTCACTCCAACTCAATAGACACCTTCGGAGATACCCATAGAGCATCTTTATGATCACCCAGTTACGTTGTGACGTTTGATAGCACACAAGGTATTCCTCCGGTATCCGGGAGTTGCATGATCTCATGGTCGAAGGAACATGTATTTGACATTAAGAAAGTAGTAGCAATAAACTGAATGATCATATGCTAAGCTAACGGATGGGTCTTTTCCATCACATCATTCTCCTAATGATGTGACCCCGTTATCAAATGACAACTCATGTTTATGGTTAGGAAACTTTAACCATCTTTTGATCAACGAGCTAATCTAGTAGAGGCTCACTAGGGACACGATATTTGTTTATGTATCCACACATGTATTTAAGTTTCTGGTCACTACAATTCTAGCATGAATAATAAACCTTTATCATGATTAAGGAGATATAATAATAACTATTTTATTATTGCCTCTAGGGAATATTTCCATCATCTTCACCAGGAACAAGAGGCCTGCAGCATCCTCCGCAATGACCTACAAGGTATCAAGGACCGTCAGGGCTTTCTTCAACGAGACTTGGAGGCTGCGGAAAAAAAGCTATCGAAGCTGACTACTGTGGCCCAAGAGGGTGAGAAGAAGATCCTCCAGCTTCATAAGGACAACGATGATGCAACCTCGCAACTAGCAAAGGCACATAAGTATTGTCGTGACTTGGAGGCCACAACTAAAGGTAATACGCCTAGTGTCTATTTTTCTCCATTTTGTGCGGTAAATAGCCGTTGTTGTTTTTTTTACCCTTTTCCTTTTTAGCTCCTCTTCTTGACATTCAGGATGATGACGCGGAGACCCGTCTTCAGGACATCACGGCGGTGGCTGGGAAGACGCTGGGTGCGCTCAGGGTTGCTGTGGGTATGCTCTTCTGTGGAGACCCTAGGCTGAAGACTATCATCGAGATTGTCCTTACTTTGCTCGGACAGTCCATTGATCAGCTGGAAGACTGGATCTACTCTGCGGCCTTTGAGGGAGCCCGCTATGTTTTTGCTGGCATGAAGGCACATCACCTCGACATTAACTTCTGGCCCTTGGTGCATTCCTTGCCCAGAGGTCGCAATCTGCGGCAATTCTTTGCCAAGGTCGCAAAAGAAGTTGAGTGCACTTCTGGAGTTTGTGCCCTGTAAGACATAGTTAAGAGCTCGCCCCAAGCCCGATGATCCTGCAAGTTAACTTCTTGCATAGAAAACCACTAGTAGAAAACAGGGCTTTGGTTCAGGCCTGGCTAGCCCATTAGTCCCGGTTCAGTCACGAACCGGGACCCATGGGGGCATACGTCCTAGTTCGTGCGCCCAGGGGGCCGGCCGGGCCACGTGGGCCATTGGTCCCGGTTCGTCTGGACCCTTTTGTCCCGGTTCCAGACACAAACCGGGATCAATGGGTCTCGCTCCTGGCCCATGTCCATTGGTCCCGGTTCGTGGCTGGAACTGGGACCAAAGTGTGGCCTTTAGTCCCGGTTCCAACCACCAAGAAGGACCAATGAGGTGGCTATATATACCCCTCGCCCGCGAGCAGAACACTCCACTGCTCTGTTTTTTTTTTGCCGGCAAGGGGAGGGCTTTGTGGTGCTCTAGCTCACCTCCTATACACATGAGGTGTTCGATGAAATTCCCGAGCCACACTACTTAAGCTTTCTCCTCTCCAAGCTCGACCTCCAAGCTCCATTTTCCTCAAGATTTGTCTAGGTTTATCGGTCCGTCACGTCCCATCCCCGTCTTCACCGCCGTCGATCGCCCGTGACGATCTCGTCGCCGGCACCACCGTGGTGAGTGATACGTCTCCAACGTATATATAATTTTTGATTGTTCCATGATATTATATTATCTCTTTTGGATGTTTAATGGGCTTTATTAAGCACTTTTATATTACTTTTGGGACTAACCTATTAACCCAGAGCCCAGTGCCAGTTTCTGTTTTTTCCCTTGTTTCAGTGTTTCATAGAAAAGGAATATCAAATGGAGTCCAAACGGAATGAAACCTTTGAGAGCGTGATTTTTGGAACGAACGTGATCCACTTGATGTATGTTTTGGTGATCAACTTGCGGGTTCCGCCCATGAACCTATGCATAGGGGTCGGCACACGTTTTCGTCTTGACTCTCCGGTAGAAACTTTGGGGCACTCTTTGAAGTACTTTTTGTTGGTTTGAATAGATGAATCTGATATTGTGTGATGCATATCATATAATCGTACCCACGAATACTTGAGGTGACATTGGAGTATCTAGGTGACATTAGGGTTTTGGTTGATTTGTGTCTTAAGGTGTTATTCTAGTACGAACTCTATGATAGATCAAACGGAAAGAATAGCTTTGTGTTACTTTACTACGGACTCTTGAATAGCTTGATCAGAAAGAATAACTTTGAGGTGGTTTCGTACCCTACCATAATCACTTCGTTTGTTCTCCGCTATTAGTGACTTTGGAGTGACTCTTTGTTGCATGTTGAGGGATAGTTATGTGATCCAATTATGTTATTATTTTTGAGAGAACTTGCACTAGTGAAAGTATGAACCATAGGCCTTGTTTTAAGGGAAAACTTTGTTTTTGCCACTCTAGTTTTTGCCGACTTTGCTTATGCCACTCTAGAATTTGACATCTCACTTTTGCCACTCCTACCTTTTGACAATACATCACAAATGCCATTGGATGGCACAAGCAATAATTTTTTATATCACTTCTGCCACTCTTAGATTTTGAAATGTATCACAATTGCCACTCTGAAAATTTTGTTTTTGCCATGCAATGGCAATTGTGATAATTGTCAAAAGCTAAGGGTGGCAAAAGTGATATGTCAAATTCTAGAGTGGCATAAGCAAAGTGGGAAAAAACTAGAGTGGCAAAAACAAAGTTTTCCCTTGTTTTAATGCATTGCAATACCATTTACGCTCACTTTTATCATTAGTTACCTTGCTGTTTTTATATTTTCAGATTACAAAAACCTATATCTACCATCCATATTGCACTTGTATCATCATCTCTTCGCCGAACTAGTGCACCTATACAATTTACCATTGTATTGGGTGTGTTGGGGGCACAAGAGACTCTTTGTTATTTGGTTGCAGGGTTGCTCAAGAGAGACCATCTTCATCCTACGCCTCCCACGGATTGATAAACCTTAGGTCATCCACTTGAGGGAAATTTTCTACTGTCCTACAAACCTCTGCACTTGGAGGCCCAACAACATCTACAAGAAGAAGGTTGTGTAGTAGACATCAAGCTCTTTTCTAGCGCCGTTGCCGGGGAGGTGAGTGCTTGAAGGTATATCTTTAGATCTTGCAATCGAATCTTTTAGTTTCTTGTTTTATCACTAGTTTAGTTTATAAAAGAAAACTACAAAAAAATGGAATTGAGTTTGTCTCATACGCTTCATCTTTTTAATATCTTTCGTGAGAATGATGGAAAGGAAAATTGTGCTCAAGTGCTAGAAGAAGAAATCTATAGAATGTTTGGCACTAAATATTTGTATGACGAGCAAGATTGCAATGTTGTTAGTATGAATTCTATGAATATCCATGATGCTAATGATATGCAAAGCCACAAGCTTGGGGAAGCTATGTTTGATGAAGATGATATTTTTGTCCCCCAAGCTTTGATGAGCAATTATTATGATGAAAGCATGCCTCCTATCTATGATGATTATTGTGATGACACGTATGCTATAAAGAATAATGATAACCATGAAACCTGTCATCTCGATGTTAATTTTCAATCACATGATAGTTATTTTGTTGAGTTTGCTCCCACTACTATTAATGAGAATAAATTTGCTTATGTGGGGAGTAGTAAAATTTCTATGCAAGTAGATCAGGAAAAGAATGCTTTAGGTGCTGGTTATATTGTTGAATTCATTCATGATGTTACTAGAAATTAGTATGAGGGAGGAATATATGCTTGTAGGAATTGCAATAATATCAAGTTTCCTCTCTATGTGCTTAAAGTTTTAAAGTTATGCTTGTTTTGCCTTCATATGCTAGTTGATTATTGTTCCCACAAATTGTTTGATCACAAATCCCTATGCATAGGAAGTGGGTTAGACTTAAATGTGCTAGTAATATTCTTCATGATGCTCTCTTTAGGTTTCAATTCCTATCTTTTATATGAGCATCATTGAAATCATCATGCCTAGCTAGGGGCGTTAAACGTTAGCGCTTGTTGGGAGGCAACCCAATTTTATTTTAGTTTCTTGCTTTTTGGTTCTGTTTAGTAATAAATAACTCATCTAGCTTCAGGTTAGATGTGGTTTTATGTTTTAATTAGTGTTTGTGCCAAGTAAGACCTATAGGATCTTCTAGGATGATAGTTATTTGATCTTGCTGAAAATTCCAGAAACTTTCTGTTCACGAAAATAATTGTTTAAAATCACCAGAACGTGATAAAATACTGATTCCAATAGCAGCAGATCAATAATCAAATTATCTAGGTCTTCCTATTTTGGTAGAATTTTTTGAGTTCCAGAAGTTTGCGTTAGTTACAGATTACTACAGACTGTTCTGTTTTTGACAGATTTTGTTTTTCGTGTGTTGTTTGCTTATTTTGATGAATCTATGGCTAGTAAAATAGTTTATAAACCATAGAGAAGTTGGAATACAGTAGATTTAACACCAATACAAATAAACAATGAGTTCATTACAGTACCTTGAAGTGGTGCTTTGTTGTCTTTCGCTAACGGAGGTTACGAGTTTTCTGTTGAGTTTTGTGTTGTGAAGTTTTCAAGTTTTTTGGGTAAGGATTTGATGGACTATGGAATAAGGAGTGGCCAGAGCCTAAGCTTGGGGATGCCCAAGGCACCCCAAGGTAATATTCAAGGATAGCCAAGAGCCTAAGCTTGGGGATGCCCTGGATGGCATCCCCTCTTTCGTCTTCGTTCATCGGTAACTTTACTTGGAGCTATATTTTTATTCACCACACGATATGTGTTTTAATTGGAGCGTCATTTTATTTTCTTTTGTTTTGCTTGCTGTTTGAATAAAATACCAAGATCTTAAATTCTTAAATGAGAGAGAGTCTTCACATAGCTACATAATTATTCAACTACTCATTGATCTTCACTTATATTTTTCGGAGTAGTTTGTTGTTTGCTCTAGTGCTTCACTTATATCCTTTTAGAGCACAGCGGTGGTTTTATTTTGAAGAAATAGATAAACTCTCGTGCTTCACTTATATTATTTTGAGAGTCCTAAACAGCATGGTAATTTTCTTTGGTTATGAATTTAGTCCTAATATGATGGGTATCCAAGAGGGATATAATAAAAACTTCCATATAAAGTGCATTGAATACTATGAGAAGTTTGATTCTTTATGATTGTTTTGAGATATGAAGATGGTGATATTAGAGTCATGCTAGTTGAGTAGTTGTGAATTTGAGAGATACTTGTGTTAAAGTTTGTGATTCCCGTAGCATGCACGTATGGTGAACCGTTATGTGATGAAGTCGGAGCATGATTTATTTATTGATTGTCTTCCTTATGAGTGGCGGTCGGGGACGAGCGATGGTCTTTTCCTACCAATCTATCCCCTTAGGAGCATGTGTGTAGTACTTCGTTTCGATAACTAATAGATTTTTGTAATGAGTATGTGAGTTCTTTATGACTAATGTTGAGTCCATGGATTATACGCACTCTCACCCTTCCACCATTGCTAGCCTCTCTAATACCGCGCACCTTTCGCCAGTATCATACACCCACCATATACCTTCCTCAAAACAGCCACCATACCTACCTATCATGGCATTTCCATAGCCATTCTGAGATATATTGCCATGCAACTTACCACCGTTCCGTTTATTATGACACGATTCGTCATTGTCATATTGCTTTGCATGATCATGTAGTTGACATCGTATTTGTGGCAAAGCTACCGTTCATGATTCTTTCATACATGTCACTCATGAGTCATTGCACATCCCGGTAAACCACCGGAGGCATTCATATAGAGTCATATTTTTTTTCTAAGTATCGAGTTGTAATTCTTGAGTTGTAAGTAAATAAAAGTGTGATGATCATCATTATTAGAGCATTGTCCCAGTGAGGAAAGGATGATGGAGACTATGATTCCCCCACAAGTTGGGATGAGACTCCGGACTAAAAAGTAGAGGCCATAAAAAAAAGAGAAAAGGCCCAAATAAAAAGAATTATTAAAAAATGAGAGAAAAAGAGAGAAGGGACAATGCTACTATCCTTTTACCACACTTGTGCTTCAAAGTAGCACCATGATCTTCATGATAGAGAGTCTCCTATGTTGTCACTTTCATATACTAGTGGGAATTTTTTACATTATATAACTTGGCTTGTATATTCCAATGATGAGCTTCCTCAAATTGCCCTAGGTCTTCGTGAGCAAGCGAGTTGGATGGACACCCACTTAGTTTCTTTTGTCAAGCTTTCATACACTTATAGCTCTAGTGCATCCATTGCATGGCAATCCCTACTCACTCGCATTGATATCTATTAATGGGCATCTCCATAGCCCTTGATACGCCTAGTTGATGTGAGACTATCTTCCCCTTTTTTGTCTTCTCCACAACCACCATTCTATTCCACATATAGTGCTATGTCCATGGCTCACGCTCATGTATTGCGTGAAGATTGAAAAAGTTTGAGAACACCAAAAGTATGAAACAATTGCTTAGCTTGTCATCGTGGTTGTGCATGATTTAAATATTTTGCGTGGTGAACATAGAGCATAGCCAGACTATATGATTTTGTAGGGATACCTTTCTTTGGCCATGTTATTTTGAGATGACATGATTGCTTTGTTAGTATGCTTGAAGTATTATTGTTCTCATGTCAATATTAAACTTCTGTTTTGAATCTTATGGATCTCAATATTCTTGCCACAATAAAGAAGATATCATTGATAAATATGTTAGGTAGCATTCCACATCAAAAATTCTGTTTTTATCATTTACCTACTCGAGGACGAGCAGGAATTAAGCTTGGGGATGCTGATACGTCTCCAACATATCTATAATTTTTTAATGTTCCATGCTATTATATTATCTCTTTTGGATGTTTAATGGGCTTTACTAAGCACTTTTATATTATTTTTGGGACTAACCTATTAACCCCGAGCCCACTGCCAGTTTCTGTTTTTTCCCTTGTTTCAGTGTTTTGCAGAAAATGAATATCAAACGGAGTCCAAACAGAATGAAACCTTCGGGGGCGTGATTTTTGGAACGAACGTGATCCACTTGATGTATGTTTTGGTGATCAACTAGCGGGTTCCGCCCATGAACCTATGCATAGGGGTTGGCACACATTTTCGTCTTGACTCTCCGGTAGAAACTTTGGGGCACTCTTTGAAGTACTTTGTTTTGGTTTGAATATATGAATCTGAGATTGTGTGATGCATATCGTATAATCATACCCACAGATACTTGAGGTGACATTGGAGTATCTAGGTGACATTAGTGTTTTGGTTGATTTGTGTCTTAAGGTGTTATTCTAGTACGAACTCTATGATGGATCGAACGGAAAGAATAGCTTTGTGTTATTTTACTACGGACTCTTGAATAGCTTGATCAAAAAGAATAACTTTGAGGTGGTTTTGTACCCTACCATAATCTCTTCGTTTGTTCTCCGCTATTAGGGACTTTGGAGTGACTCTTTGTTGCATGTTGAGGGATAGTTATGTGATCCAATTATGTTATTATTGTTGAGAGAACTTGCACTAGTGAAAGTATGAACCCTAGGCCTTGTTTCAACGCATTGCAATACCGTTTACGCTCACTTTTATCATTATTTACCTTGCTGTTTTTATATTTTAAGATTACAAAAACCTATATCTACCATCCATATTGCACTTGTATCATCATCTCTTCGCCAAACTAGTGCACCTATACAATTTACCATTGTATTGGGTGTGTTGGGGACACAAGAGACTCTTTGTTATTTGGTTGCAGGGTTGCTTGAGAGAGACCATCTTCATCCTACACCTCCCACGGATTGATAAACCTTAGGTCATCCACTTGAGGGAAATTTGCTACTGTCCTAAAAACCTCTGCACTTGGAGGCCCAACAACGTCTACAAGAAGAAGGTTGTGTAGTAGACATCAGTGAGCCTCTTGTTCTTATCTTCTTTCTAAAAGAAAAAAATCTTACTTGTATGATTAGATAGATACTTGTATAATTTTCTTACTTTTATTATTGTTTGTTATTATATAGTGCGATGGTTTTGGTATCCGCCCCCATCGGCCCTCATCCTGTCTATGATTCGGATGTGGTATATATTATCTTTTATAACTATTTGGTTCGTTTATTTTTTATGACAATTATGCCGACCAATGTGACATAATTTTTTTATTTAGGAGGTATGTGAACCGTAAATTCCAACTGACCCTATTGTCGAGAGGTTAAATTTAGTTGAAGAAGAAAACAATTACTTGAAGAAAAAAATAAAAAGAATTGAGGAGGATAAGATAATATTGGAGTTGCATGTTGCAGATGTCGTCAATGATCACAAGATCAAGATGGATGCAGTGCGCTTGAAGATTAGAAAGATTAGAAAATATGCCATTCATACCGAAGCTTGGTATCATTATGCCGTTGGATCAATTGTTACCTTGGTTGCGATTATGATCGCATTTGTTGTTGCATTGAAATGTTTTACATAGTTTCAATGTATGGTTATGCTCTGGAGAGCTATATGTTGTTCAATGAGAACTATGTATGTACTTTGGTTTTAATGTGATGATGAACTTCTATTAATTTGGTCACTTATCTATTCATGATGTTCTGTAATGGTTTTTGACACACTTAATTATATATAATGCATGTAGATGAACCGGCAATGGATGTACGGTGACAGACACACCTTCGAGTACATTAAGGGCGTGCATAATTTTCTTGAAGTGGCTGAGGCAAACAAGCAGAATGGTTTTATGTGATGTCCATGCCCTATATGTGGGAATACGAAGTCTTACTCTGACTGAATGTCCTTCACACCCACCTGCTTTATAAGGGTTTCATGCCACACTATAATGTTTGGACCAAGCACGGAGAAATAGGGGTTATGATGGAAGACAATGAAGAAGAAGAGGATGATGTCAACTATGTGCCCCCAGAATACGGTGATGCTGCAACGGGGGAAGCTGAAGATCAAGAGGAACCAGACGATGTGCCCGATGATGATCTCCGCCGGGTCATTGTTGATGCAAAGAGACAGTGCGAAAGTGACAAGGAGAAGCTGAAGTTCGATCACATGTTAGAGGATCACAAAAATGGGTTGTAGCCCAATTGCGAAGATGGCAACACAAAGCTCGGTACCGTTCTGGAATTGCTGTAGTGGAAGGCAGAGAATTCTGTGCCTGACAAAGGATTGGAGAAGCTACTGAAAATGTTGAAGAAGCTTCCAAAGGATAACGAATTGCCCAACAATATGTATGCATCAAAGAAGGTCGTATGCCCTCTAGGATTGGAGATGCAGAAGATGCATGCATGCCCTAATGACTGCATCCTCTACCGCGGTGCGTACGAGGATTTGAACGCATGCCCGGTATGTTGTGCATTGCAGTATAATATTAGATGAGATGAACCTGGTGACGTTGACGGCGAGCCCCCCCCCCCCAGGAAGAGGGTTCCTTTCTAGGTGATGTGGTATGCTCCTATAATACCACCGTTGAAACGTCTGTTCAGAAACAAAGAGCATGATGCGATGGCACAGAGAGGACCGTAAGAAAGACGGGAAGTTGAGAGCACTCGCTGACGGGTCGCAGTGGAGAAAAATCGAGAGAAAGTACCGGGCTAAGTTTGCAGGTGACCCAAGGAACGTATGGTTTGGTTTAAGAGCGGATGGCATTAATCCTTTTGGAGAGCAGAGCAGCAATCACAGCACCTGGCCCATGACTCTATGTATCTATAACCTTCCTCCTTGGTTGTGCATGAAGTGGAAGTTCATTATGATGCCAGTACTCATCCAAGGCCCTACGCAACTCGGCAACGACATTGATGTGTACCTAAGGCCATTAGTTGAAGAACTTTTAGAGCTGTGTAATGGAAACAGTGTACGTGTGTGGGATGAGCACAGACAGGAGGAATTTGACCTGCATGTGTTGCTGTTTGTAACCATCAACGATTGGCCTGCTCTCGGTAACCTTTCAGGACAAACAAACAAGGGATACCATGCATGCATGCACTGTTTAGCTGACAACGAAAGTATATACCTGGAAAAATGCAGGAAGAATGTGTACCTGGGGCATCGTCAATTTCTTCTGACCAACCATCAATGTCGAAAGAAAGGCAAGCATTTCAAAGGCGAGGCAAATCATCGGAAGAAGCCCGCCATGCATAGTAGTGATCACGTACTTGCTATGGTCAATGATTTACACATAATCTTTGGAAAGGGTCCGAGCAGACTATCTATTCCGAAGGACGCTGAGGGACGCGCACCCATGTGGAAGAAGAAATCTATATTTTGGGACCTACCCTACTGGAAATACCTAGAGGTCCGCTCTTCAATCTACGTGATGCACATGACGAAGAACCTTTGCGTGAACCTGCTAGGCTTCTTGGGCGTGTATGGGAAGACAAAAGATACACCAAATGCACGGGAGGACCTGCAACATTGGCATGAAAAAGACGGCATGCCTCCAAATCAGTATGAAGGTCCTGCCAGCTACGCTCTTACCAAAGAAGAGAAGGAAATCTTCTTTGAATGCCTGCTTAGTATGAAGGTCCAGTCTGGCTTCTCGTCAAATATAAATGGAATAATAAATACGGCAGAGAAAAAGTTTCAGAACCTAAAGTCTCATGACTGCCATGTGATTATGACGCAACTGCTTTCGGTTGCATTGAGGGGGCTTCTACGGAAAAACATTCGATTAGCCATTGTGAAGTTATGTGGATTCCTCAATGCAATCCCTCAGAAGGTGATCAATCCAGAAATCCTACCAAGGCTAAGGAGTGATGTGGCGCAATGTCTTGTCAGTTTCAATCTGGTGTTCCCGCCATCCTTCTTCAATATCATGACGCAGGTCCTAGTTCATCTAGTCGATGATATTGTCATTCTGGGCCCCGTATTTCTACACAATATGTTCGTAAAGAAATATGTCTGTAACCGTGCTAGGCCAGAAGGAAGCATCTCCATGGGCCATCAAACAGAGGATGTCATTAGGTTTTATGTTGACTTCATTCTTGGCCTTAAGAAGATTGGTCTCCCTCAATCACGGTATGAGGGGACACTGACTAGAAAAGGCATGCTAGGAGGGGACTCAATAATATGTAGGGACGGGAATTCTTGGTCTCAAGCACACTACACAGTTCTACAGAACTCTACCTTGGTGACCCCGTATGTCGGTGAACACAAGAACATTCTGCGCTCCAAACACCCGGAGCAGTGTGACGACTGGATTACATGTGAACACATCAGGACTTTCGGCAGTTGGTTGGAAACACGTCTCAGAGGTGACAACACTGTTTCTGATGAGTTGTACTCGCTGTCCAGGGGACCATCTTCGACTGTATTGACTTACAAAGGATATGAGATAAATGGGAATACATTTTACATGATCGTCCAAGATCAAAAGAGCACCAACCAAAACAGCGGTGTCCGCTTTGATGCAGTAACCAAGAGGGGAAATGACACATATTATGGTTACATAGTGGACATGTGGGAACTTGACTACGGACATGATTTTAAGGTCCCTTTGTTTAAGTGCAAATGGGTCAATCTGTCAGGAGGCGGGGTACAGGTAGACCCACAGTACGGAATGACAACAGTGGATCTGAATAATCTTGGGTACACAGACGAACCATTCGTCCTAGCCAATGATGTGGCGCGGGTTTTCTATGTGAAGGACATGTCTACCAAACCGAGAAAAAGATAAGATAAGGAAGCGAATACATCATACGATGAGCCAAAGCGCCACATAGTTCTTTCAGGAAAAAGAGACATCGTGGGATTGGAGGGCAAGACAGACATGTCTGAATATTATGAAAAGTTTCATGAAATTCCTCCCTTCAAAGTCAAGGTTGACCCAAGCACCTTGTTAAGCGATGAAGAATATCCATGGTTACGACGCAATAAGCAAAGGACACCAGCGAAGAAAAAGTGAAGACTTTCTCTCCACAACTATTATGATGGTGCCTTTGATCTTGAATATCACTGCAGTTACATCTGAAGAAATAAAATGCCTTTTGTAACAGACAAGTTTCCGTATGAAACCCTGATACTTCAAAACATATTGTCCATTTTGTACACGAAGTGGATCCAGTTTTTGCCATAACCCTCTCAACTTTTTAGCAGATGCTATGTGGGTGAAATGATGATACCATGCCAATTTTCAACCATTTCAGAGTTCATTTGTAGTGCTTTTCAATTTTAGGGTCATATAACTCAAAAAAAGTCAGTAAATGCATGAAAAATAACAAATGAAGTCAGAAAGGGTTGAAAATTGATGGTGTGGCTTTGAATGGTGCATTTTCAACACTCAAAAAGTCTGGAGTTCAAAAAATGAAATCCCTTTGTAACAAATGAGTTTCCGTATGAAACTCTGATACTTCGAAAGAGATTATCCGTTTTGTACACGAAGTGCATCTAGTTTTTGCCGTAACCCTCTCAACTTTCTAGCACACATGCTATGTGGGTGAAATGATGATACCATGCCAACTTTCAACCTTTTGAGAGTTCATTTGTAGTGCTTTTCAATTTCAAGGTCATATAGCTCAAAAAAATTCAATAAATGCATGAAAAGTAACAAGTGAAGTCAGAAAGGGTTGAAAATTGATGATGTGTCTTTGAATGGTGCATTTTGAACACACATAAAGTCTGGAGTTCAAATAAGTTCAAAAAATGAAATCCCTTAGTAACAGATGAGTTTTCGTTTGAAACCCTGATACTTCAAAAGAGATTGCCCATTTTGTACACGAAGTGCATCCAGTTTTTGCCGTAACCATGGATCAACTAAAACAAAACTATAATATTCTTCAATAGCAAAAAGAATCAACTAAAGATCTTTTATAAAACTCTAATAGCAAAAGGAATCAACTAAAAAGCTTTTATAAACCTCTAGTATTTTTTAAACTAAAATTATATAAAATTTATGCAACTAAAATTATCAAAGTATTTTCTGTTCAAAACATTAATGGCAAAAATAATTTTCATAAAGAAATATTTTGTTAGAAACTTTAATAGCAAACTAAAATAATAAATTCTGTTTTTGATTAAAACAGACATTTAAAATAACCTAAAAATTACCAAATTGAATATAATGATAAAATACAGTAATATTAAGTAGCAGGAAAAAGAATCACTCAAAAATCTATTTTTATAGTAAAGTTATTCACAAACTAGTGATTCACAGAAATTTCAAAAAATTCAAATTTAAACTATTCAAATTTGAAAACAAATGGCACTAACAGAAAGTTTATAATTGTTGTGTCCTAAAAGCAAAAAGGAAAAACTGTAAGTAGAAACAAAAGAAAATAAATATAGCAAAAAACAAAAGAAAAAAACTGGAAAAAAAAAGAAAAAAATGCCACCTACTGGGCCACCACGGCCTGAATACGACTAGAAACCCAACTATCCTGTTGGGCCAGGATTCAGGCCCGCAGAAGGCCTAGTAGGCCCACAGGGAGATTGACTAGTTTAGGCCAGCAGGCCTGCAATTGAGAGGAGCTCTAAGTGGTTGGCGCAGCGGTGCTTGTAAACCACAACGAGCCCCTCTCAGCTAGCAAGGTGGGACTAATGTTTTGGCCGTGGCAGCAGCACCCACCTTTGGTTCCGGTTTGTGCCACCAATCGGGACCAATACCCACCTTTGGTCCCGGTTGGTGGCACAAACTGGGACGGATGCCCACCTTTGGTCCCGGTTCGTGCCACCAACCGGGACCAAAGGTCTCTTTTCAGCAGCCCAAAGGGCGGGAAGCAGATACCTTTGGTCCTGGTTTGTGGCAAGAACCGGGACCAAAGGTGTGTATTCGTCCCGGTTAGTGCCACGAACCGGGACTAAAGCCTTTGCTATATAAGAAACACTTAGCAAAAATTCAGAACTTCATCGCCAGTTGCCCCTGACGACGCCGACCACCTCGACGCCGCCAGGCTGCCCCGATGCCGTCGCCGTTGCCCGTGCCTCCAAGCCCACGCCCACGCCGTCCCCGAGCCCACACCGACGCCGTCCGCCACCCCCGAGCGCGCCCGGCCTCGCCCCTGCGCCATGACCTGCCCACATCATCGTCGTCGTCGTCGCCCTCACCGCCCCCGCCGTCGCCCACGCCGGCCGCCCCCGATCTGAGCCGCCGCCGCCTCGGCTCTATTCAAAGTTTTTTTTTCATATAATGTGTATTATTTTTTTGTTCATAGCATTTTTTCATATATATATATATATATATAATGTATATTTGTATGTTGTAGCTATATGATGAATGGATGTGGCTATGTATGTATGGATATAATGTTCATAGCATTTTTTGTTTATATATGTTTTTTCATATATGTATTAATTTTTTATTTAGGTTGTTAGTAGATATCGATTTTAGGTTAGTTGATTTAGTGCATTTTTAGGTTAGTTGGGCTGTTAGTGCATTTTAGGTTACTAGATTTTAGGTTAGTGGAGAGGAAAAATAAGAAAAGAGGAAGAAGGAAGAAGAAGAAAAAGAAGGAGAGGGAAAAAAGAAAATAAGAAGAGGAAGAAGGAGGAGAAAAAAAAGAAGAGGAAGAAGAAGAAAAAAAAAGAGGACAAGAAGAAGAATAGAGGAGAAGAAGAAAAAATAGAATAATATTATTCTATTTTTCCCTCTTCTCCTCTTTTTTTCTTCTTTTTTTCTTCTTCTCCTCTATTCCTTCTTCTTCTCCTCTTTTTTTCTTTTTCTTCCTCTTCTTATTTTTTATCGGGTATATCGTTATCGATATACCCCCTCCCCGATAACTTCGACATGAGGGGGGGGGGTCGATATACCCCCTCCCCGGTAACATTTTTTCCATGTATGTATGTCGTCATTGTGGATATACCCCCTCCCCGATAACTTCGACATGAGGGGCGTCGATATACCCCCTCCCCGATAAGATTTTTTTCCATGTATGTATCGCCGAGGGTTTGAGGGTCGAGGGGTCGAGGGTCACCGAGGGGTCAAGGGTCGCCGAGGGTTCGAGGGTCGAGGGTCGTCGAGGGGTCGAGGGTCGAGGATCATCGAGGGGTCGAGAGGTTGCCTTCTGTCAAAGTATTGAAGAAATCCATTGCTTCATCATTTGCCGGAAGTAACCGTGCCATGATGGTGCAAAGTTCTCCAAAATTATTTTGGAACGGAGTCCCGGATAGGATAATTTGCCTTTTGGTACGAATTTCAGCAAAGGCCTTCCAAATAGCGATATTCGGAAGGCTCTTGCTGAACTTTGTACCAGAAAGCGAATTATCCTATCTGGGACTCCGTTCCAAAATAACTTTGGAGAGCTTCCTTCCATCATGCACCTGTTACTTTCGCCTAATGATGAAGGCATGGTTTTCTTGAATCCTTTGACACTAGACAAACGTGACATATAGAAGGTGTTGGGGAACGTAGCAGAATTTAAAATTTTCTACGCATCACCAAGATCAATCTATGGAGTCTTCTAGCAATGAGAGGAAAGGAGTGCATCTACATACCCTTGTAGATCGCGAGCGGAAGCGTTCAAGTGAACGGGGTTGATGGAGTCGTACTCGTCGTGATCCAAATCACCGATGATCCTAGCGCCAAACAGATGGCACCTCCGCGTTCAGCACACGTACGGTTGGGGAAGACGTCTCCTCCTTCTTGATCCAGTAAGGGGGAAGGAGAGGTTGATGGAGATCCAGCAGCACGACGGCGTGGTGGTGGATGCAGCAGGGTCTCGGCAGGGCTTCGCCAAGCACCAACGAAAGGGAGAGGTGTTGCGGGAGGGAGAGGGAGGCGCCAGGGGCTTGGGTGCGCAGCCCTCCCTCCCCCCTTCTTTATATAGGGGCCCTGGGGGGGCGCCGTCCCCTCTAGATCCCATCTAGAGGGGGGCAGCCAAGGGGGTGCCTTGCCCCCCAAGCCAAGTGGGGCGCCCCCCACCCCTAGGGTTTCCAACCCTAGGCGCAGGGGGAGGCCCAAGGGGGGCGCACCAGCCCACCAGGGGCTGGTTCCCCTCCCACTTTAGCCCATGGGGCCCTCCGGGATAGGTGGCCCCACACGGTGGACCCCGGGACCCTTCCGGTGGTCCCGGTACAATACCGGTGACCCCCGAAACCTTCCTGGTGGCCGAAACTTGACTTCCTATATATAAATCTTTACCTCCGGACCATTCCAGAACTCCTCGTGATGTCCGGGATCTCATCCGGGACTCCGAACAACTTTCGGGTTACTGCATACTAATATCTCTACAACCCTAGTGTCACCGAACCTTAAGTGTGTAGACCCTACGGGTTCGGGAGACATGCAGACATGACCGAGACGACTCTCCGGTCAATAACCAATAGCGGGATCTGGATACCCATGTTGGCTCCCACATGCTCCTCGATGATCTCATCGGATGAACCACGATGTCGAGGATTCAATCAATCCCGTATACAATTCCCTTTGTCAGTCGGTACGTTACTTGCCCGAGATTCGATCGTCGGTATCCCAATACTTTGTTCAATCTCGTTACCGGCAAGTCAGTTTACTCGTACCGTAATGCAAGATCCCGTGACCAACCCCTTGGTCACATTGAGCTCATTATGATGATGCATTACCGAGTGGGCCCAGAGATACCTCTCCGTCATACGGAGTGACAAATCCCAGTCTCAATTCGTGCCAACCCAACAGACACTTTCAGAGATACCCGTAGTGCACCTTTATAGTCACCCAGTTACGTTGTGACGTTTGGCACACCCAAAGCACTCCTACGATATCCGGGAGTTACACAATCTCATGGTCTAAGGAAATGATACTTGACATTGGAAAAGCTCTAGCAAATGAACTACACGATATTTTGTGCTATGCTTAAGATTGGGTCTTGTCCATCACATCATTCTCCTAATGATGTGATCCCGTTATCAATGACATCCAATGTCCATAGTCAGGAAACCATGACTATATGTTGATCAACGAGCTAGTCCACTAGAGGCTCACTAGGGGCGTGTTGTGGTCTATGTATTCACACATGTATTACGATTTCCGGATAACACAATTATAGCATGAATAATAGACAATTATCATGAAAAATATAATAATAACCATTTTATTATTGCCTCTAGGGCATATTTCCAACAGTCTCCCACTTGCACTAGAGTCACTAATCTAGTTACATTGTGATGAATCGAACACCCATAGAGTTCTGGTGTTGATCATGTTTTACTCTATGGAGAGGTTTAGTCAATGGATCTGCTACATTCAGGTCCGTATGCACTTTACAAATATCCATGTCTCCATTTTGAACACTTTCACGAATGGAGTTGAAGCGACGCTTGATATGCCTGGTCTTCTTGTGAAACCTGGGCTCCTTGGCAAGGGCAATAGCTCTAGTGTTGTCACAAAAGAGAGTGATCGGCCCCGACGCATTGGGTATGACTCCTAGGTCGGTGATGAACTCCTTCATCCAGATTGCTTCATGCGCTGCCTCCGTGGCCGCCATGTACTCCGCTTCACATGTAGATCCCGCCACGACGCTTTGCTTGCAACTGCACCAGCTTACTGCCCCACCATTCAAAACATACACGTATCCGGTTTGTGACTTAGAGTCATTCGGATCTGTGTCGAAGCTAGCATCGATGTAACCCTTTACGACGAGCTCTTCGTCACCTCCATAAACGAGAAACATATCCTTAGTCCTCTTCAGGTACTTTAGGATATTCTTGACCGCTGTCCAGTGTTCCATGCCGGGATTACTTTGGTATCTTCCTACCAAACTTACGGCAAGGTTTACATCAGGTCTGGTGCACTGCATGGCATACATAATAGACCCTATGGCCGAGGCATAGGGGACGACACTCATCTTTTCTCTATCTTCTGCCGTGGTCGGGCATTGAGCCGTGCTCAATTGCACACCTTGCAATATAGGCAAGAACGCCTTCTTGGACTGATCCATATTGAACTTATTCAATATCTTGTCAAGGTATGTACTTTGTGAAAGACCAATGAGGCGCCTCGATCTATATCTATAGATCTTGATGCCTAATATATAAGCAGCTTCTCCAAGGTCCTTCATTGAAAAACACTTGTTCAAATAGGCCTTTATGCTTTCCAAGAATTCTATATCATTTCCCATCAACAGTATGTCATCCACATATAATATGAGAAATGCTACAGAGCTCCCACTCACTTTCTTGTAAACACAGGCTTCTCCATAAGTCTGTGTAAACCCAAACGCTTTGATCATCTCAGCAAATCGAATGTTCCAACTCCGAGATGCTTGCACCAGCCCATAGATTGAGCGTTGGAGCTTGCACACCTTGTTAGCATTCTTAGGATCGACAAAACCTTCCAGCTGCATCATATACAATTCTTCCTTAAGAAAACCGTTAAGGAATGCCATTTTGACGTCCATTTGCCATATCTCATAATCATAGAATGCGGCAATTGCTAACAAGATTCGGACGGACTTCAGCTTCGCTACGGGTGAGAAAGTCTCATCGTAGTCAACCCCTTGAACTTGTCGATAACCCTTAGCGACAAGTCGAGCCTTGTAGATGGTCACATTACCATCCACGTCTGTCTTCTTCTTAAAGATCCATTTATTTTCTATGGCTCGCCGATCATCGGGCAAGTCAGTCAAAGTCCATACTTCATTTTCATACACGGATCCTATCTCGGATTTCATGGCTTCTAGCCATTTGTCGGAATCTGGGCCCGCCATCGCTTCTTCATAGTTTGAAGGTTCATCGTTGTCTAACAACATGATTTCCAGGACAGGGTTACCATACCACTCTGGTACGGAACGTGTCCTTGTGGACCTACGAAGTTCAGTAGGAGCTTGCTCTGAAGTATCTTGATCATCATCATTAACTTCCTCTCTAATCGGTGCAGGCACCACAGGAACATCTTCCTGAGCTGCGCTACTCTCCGCTTCAAGAGGTAATACTTCATCAAGTTCTACTTTCCTCCCACTTATTTCTTTCGAGAAAAACTCTTTCTTTAGAAAGGACCCGTTCTTAGCAACAAAGATCTTGCCTTCGGATCTGAGGTAGAAGGTATACCCAATGGTTTCCTTAGGGTATCCTATGAAGACGCATTTTTCCGACTTGGGTTCGAGCTTTTCAGGTTGAAGTTTCTTGACATAAGAATCGCATCCCCAAACTTTTAGAAACGACAACTTAGGTTTCTTCCCAAACCATAATTCATACGGTGTCGTCTCAACGGATTTCGACGGAGCCCTATTTAAAGTGAATGCGGCAGTCTCTAAAGCATAGCCCCAAAATGAGAGTGGTAGATCGGTAAGAGACATCATAGATCGCACCATATCCAATAGAGTGCGATTATGAAGTTTGGACACACCATTTCGCTCAGGTGTTCCAGGCGGCGTGAGTTATGAAACGATTCCACATTTCCTTAAGTGTGTACCAAATTCGTGACTTAAGTATTCTCCCCCATGATCTGATCGTAAGAATTTTATCTTTCAGTCACGTTGATTCTCAACCTCATTCTGAAATTCCTTGAACTTTTCAAAGGTCTCAGACTTGTGTTTCATTAAGTAGACATACCCATATCTACTCAAGTCATCAGTGAGAGTGAGAACATAACGATAGCCACCGCGAGCCTCAACACTCATTGGACCGCACACATCAGTATGTATGATTTCCAACAAGTTGGTTGCTCGCTCCATTGTTCCGGAGAACGGAGTCTTGGTCATTTACCCATGAGGCATGGTTCGCACGTGTCAAATGATTCGTAATCAAGAGACTCCAAAAGTCCATCTGCATGGAGTTTCTTCATGCGTTTGACCCCTATGTGACCAAGGTGGCAATGCCACAAGTATGTGGGACTATCATTATCAACCTTACATCTTTTGGTATTCACACTATGAACATGTGTAACATTACGCTCGAGATTCATTAAGAATAAACCATTCACCAGCGGGGCATGACCATAAAACATATCTCTCATATAAATAGAACAACCATTATTCTCGGATTTAAATGAGTAGCCATCTCGAATTAAACGAGATCCTGATACAATGTTCATGCTCAAAGCTGGAACTAAATAACAATTATTGAGGTTTAAAACTAATCCCGTAGGTAAATGTAGAGGTAGCATGCCGACGGCGATCACATCGACCTTGGAACCATTCCTGACGCGCATCGTCACCTCGTCCTTCGCCAGTCTCCGCTTATTCCGCAGCTCCTGCTTTGAGTTACAAATATGAGCAACCGCACCGGTATCAAATACCCAGGAGCTACTATGAGTACTGGTAAGGTACACATCAATTACATGTATATCACATATACCTTTAGTGTTGCCGGCCTTCTTGTCCGCTAAGTATTTGGGGCAGTTCCGCTTCCAGTGTCCCTTCCCGTTGCAATAAAAGCACTCAGTCTCAGGTTTGGGTCCATTCTTTGGCTTCTTCCCGGCAACTGGCTTACTGGGCGCGGCAACCTCCTTGTCGTCCTTCTTGAAGTTCTTCTTACCCTTGACTTTCTTAAACTTAGTGGTTTTATTCACCATCAACACTTGATGTTCATTTTTGATCTCCACCTCCGCTGATTTCAGCATTGAATGTACCTCAGGAATGGTCTTTTCCATCCCCTGCATATTGAAGTTCATCACAATGCTCTTATAGCTCGGTGGAAGCGACTGAAGGATTCTGTCAATACCGCGTCATCTGGAGATTAACTCCCAGCTGAGTCAAGCGGTTGTGCAACCCAGACATTTTGAGTATGTGTTCACTGACAGATCTATTTTCCTCCATCTTACAACTGAAGAACTTGTCGGAGACTTCATATCTCTCGACTCGGGCATGAGCTTGGAAAACCATTTTCAGCTCCTCGAACATCTCATATGCTCCGTGTTGCTCAAAACGCTTTTGGAGCCCCGGTTCTAAGTTGTAAAGCATGCCGTGCTGAACGAGGGAGTAATCATCAGCACGCTGCTACCAAGCGTTCATAACGTCTTGGTTCTCTGGGATGGGTGCGTCACCTAGTGGTGCTTCTAGGACATAATCTTTCTTGGCTGCTATGAGGATGATCCTCAGGTTCCGGACCCAGTCCGTATAGTTGTTGCCATCATCTTTCAGCTTGGTTTTCTCTAGGAACGCGTTGAAGTTGAGGGCAACATTAGCATGGGCCATTTGATCTACAAGACATATTGTAAAGATTTTAGACTAAGTTCATGATAATTAAGTTCATCTAATCAAATTATTCAATGAACTCCCACTCAGATAGACATCCCTCTAGTTATCTAAGTGAAACATGATCCGAGTCAACTAGGTCGTGTCCGATCATCACGTGAGACGGACTAGTCAACATCGGTGAACATCATCCTGTTGATCGTATCTTCTATACGACTCATGCTCGAACTTTCGGTCTTCCGTGTTCCGAGGCCATGTCTGTACATGCTAGGCTCGTCAAGTCAACCTAAGTGTATTGCGTGTGTAAATCTGGCTTACACCCGTTGTATTCGAACGTTAGAATCTATCACACCCGATCATCACATGGTGCTTCGAAACAACGAACCTTCGCAACGGTGCACAGTTAGGGGGAACACTTTCCTGAAATTAATGTGAGGGATCATCTTATTTAAGCTACCGTCGTTCTAAGCAAATAAGATGTAAAACATGATAAACATCACATGCAATCAAATAGTGACATGATCTGGCCAATATCATTTTTCTCCTTTGATCTCCATCTTCGGGGCGCCATGATCATCGTCGTCACCGGCATGACACCATGATCTCCATCATCGTGTCTTCATGAAGTTGTCTCGTCATCTTTTACTTCTACTACTATGGCTAATGGTTTAGAAATAAAGTAAAGAAATTACATGACGTTACATGTTGACACGCAGGTCATAAATAAATTAAGACAACTCCTATGGCTCCTACCAGTTTTCATACTCATCGACATGCAAGTCGTGATTCCTATTACAAGAACATGATCAATCTCATGCATCACATATATCATTCATCACATCCTTTTGGCCATATCACATCACATAGCACATGCTGCAAAAACAAGTTAGACGTCCTCTAATTGTTGTTGCATGTTTTTACGTGGCTGCTATAGGTTTCTAAACAAGATCGTTTCTTACCTACGCCAAAACCATAACGTGATATGCCAATTTCTATGTACCCTTCATAAGGACCCTTTTCATCGAATCCGATCCGACTAAAGTGGGAGAGACAGACACCCGCCAGCCACCTTATGCAACTAGTGCATGTCAGTCGGTGGAACCAGTCTCACATAAGCGTACGTGTAAGGTCGGTCCGGTCCGCTTCATCCCACAATGTCGTTGAATCAAGATAAGACTAGTAACGACAAGATAATTGACAATATCGACGCCCACAACTGCTTTGTGTTCTACTCGTGCATAGAAACTACTCATAGACCTAGCTCATGATGCCACTGTTGGGGAACGTAGCAGAATTTAAAATTTTCTATGCATCACCAAGAGCAATCTATGGAGTCTTCTAGCAACGAGAGGAAAGGAGTGCATCTACATACCCTTGTAGATCACGAGCGGAAGCGTTCAAGTGAACGGGGTTGATGGAGTCGTACTCGTCGTGATCCAAATCACCGATGATCCTAGCGCCGAACGGACGGCACCTCCGCGTTCAACACATGTACGGTTGGGGAAGACGTCTCCTCCTTGATCCAGCAAGCGGGAAGGAGAGGTTGACGGAGATCCAGCAGCACGACGGCGTGGTGGTGGATGCAGCAGGGTCTCGGCAGGGCTTCACCAAGCACCAACGAGAGGGAGAGGTGTTACGGGAGGGAGAGGGAGGCGCCAGGGGCTTGGGTGCGCAGCCCTCCCTCCCCCCCTTCTTTATATAGGGGCCCTGGGGGCGCTGGCCCCTCTAGATCCCATCTAGAGGGGGGGTGGCGGCCAAGGGGGTGCCTTGCCCCCCAAGCCAAGTGGGGCGCCCCCCATTCCTAGGGTTTCCAACCCTAGGCGTAGGGGGAGGCCCAAGGGGGGTGCACCAGCCCACCAGGGGCTGGTTCCCCTCCCACTTCAGCCCATGGGGCCCTCTGGGATAGGTGGCCCCACCCGGTGGACCCCCGGGACCCTTCCGGTGGTCCCGGTACAATACCGGTGACCCTCGAAACCGTCCTGGTGGCCGAAACTTGACTTCCTATATATAAATCTTTACCTCCGGACCATTCCGGAACTCCTCGTGACGTCTGGGATCTCATCCGGGACTCCGACCAACTTTCGGGTTACTGCATACTAATATCTCTACAACCCTAGCGTCACCGAACCTTAAGTGTGTAGACCCTACGGGTTCGGGAGACATGCAGACATGACCGAGATGACTCTCCAGTCAATAACCAACAGCGGGATCTGGATACCCAGGTTGGCTCCCACATGCTCCTCGATGATCTCATCGAATGAACCACGATGTCGAGGATTCAATCAATCCCGTATACAACTCCCTTTGTCAGTTGGTACGTTACTTGCCCGAGATTCGATCGTCGGTATCCCAATACCTTGTTCAATCTCGTTACCGGAAAGTCACTTTACTCGTACCATAATGCATGATCCCATGACCAACCCCTTGGTCTCATTGAGCTCATTATGATGATGCATTACCGAGTGGGCCCAGAGATACCTCTCCGTCATACGGAGTGACAAATCCCAGTCTCGATTCGTGTCAACACAACAGACACTTTCGGAGATACCCGTAGTGCACCTTTATAGTCACCCAGTTACGTTGTGATGTTTGGCACACCCAAAGCACTCCTAAGGTATCCGAGAGTTGCACAATCTCATGGTCTAAGGAAATGATACTTTACATTGGAAAAGCTCTAGCAAACAAACTACACGATCTTTTGTGCTATGCTTAAGATTGGGTCTTGTCCATCACATCATTCTCCTAATGACGTGATCTCGTTATCAATGACATCCAATGTCCATAGTCAGGAAACCATGACTATCTGTTGATCAACGAGCTAGTCAACTAGAGGCTCACTAGGGACGTGTTGTGGTCTATGTATTCACACATGTATTACAATTTCCAGATAACACAATTATAGCATGAATAATAGACAATTATCATGAACAAATATAATAATAACCATTTTATTATTGCCTCTAGGGCATATTTCCAACAGAAGGGTAGATGTGATCAGGAAAAATAGGGACCATTTTATGCACATCCACAATGGCACCATTTTGTTAAATCCCTTGTCGGTCCGAACGTCGGACATTCATGAGAGAGGCGGTCCGGCCCAAACCCTAGAAAAAACATTGTCGGTCTCATACCCCCTCCCGCCCCTACCCAACAACTCTCTCAAGATTTATAAGAGATTTATCAAGAATGCCCCCATTATGGATGTGCATAATTAAGTAGATCCATATTTTTCCTGATCTCATCTACCATTCTATATTTGCATGTTCTCTTGTGTCAAAGTATTGAAGAAATCCATGGTTTCATAATTGGCCGGAAGTAACAGGCGCATGATGGTATGAAGTTGTCCAAAAATATTTTGGAACAGAGTCCTGATAGGATAATTCGCCTTTTGGTATGAAGTTCAGCAAAGGCCATCCAAATAGCGATATTCGAAAGGCTCTTGCTGAACTTCGTACCAAGAAGCGACTTATCCTATCAGGACTCCGTTCCAAAATAATTTTGGAGAGCTTCATACCATCATGTGCCTGTTACTTCCAGCTAATGATGAAGCCATGGTTTTCTTGAATCCTTTAACACTAGACAACGTGACATATAGAAGGGTAGATGAGATCAGAAAAAATAGGGACCATTTTCTGCACATCTAGAATGGCGTCAGTTTGTTAAATCCCTTGTCGGTCCGGACGTCGGACATTCATGAGAGAGGCGGTCCCGCCCAAACCCTAGAAGCATTGCCGAGGCCACCCCAAACCCTACAAGCGTTGTCGAGGCCACCCCAAACCCTAGAAGTGTGGTCAAGGACACCCCAAACTGTAGAAGCGTCGAGCTAGCTAGGTCTACATTTTCCACTAATATATCCATCTGTCATGTTTGTATATTAATTGCCATGTTGTAATATTTGCAGAAACTATGGAGCACTGAGACATCGAAGCAGAATAGTTGTTGGGGGACATAATCCTCGGTGGAGGTGATGTCTTGTCGTGTCTCAACGACACCGATGGTCTAGAAGGAGAGGGTGAAGCAAGCTCCGGTGATTGAACAATGGAGGTGGAAGGACATGATTACGATGGCTCCGGTGACGGAATGCCGGTGGAAGAAGGAGATCAAGATGACGGCTCCGGTGAGCGAACGGAGGAAGGAGCTGTTGCAAAGTCCGGCGAGGTATATATATTAATTAAGACTATGCAAACTAGCTAATTAATGCATTAATTGTTTTGGTATGTACACATATTAACTCTCTTCTTTCTTCTTTTCTAGCCCTCCGGATCGAGCCAAACTTTGGTAACGAGACGAGGCCCGAAGAAAAGGTTGTGCCATGATGAAAGGTTCACGAGCACAGCAATCAAGGGCGATGGCCAACTGATTGAACCCAGCTGGACCAAGGAAGCATTTTTTGCTCAGTGCAGGGTTCTTGTTAGGGACATGATCCCGATCAGCATCCACCAAAGGAATAAGCCTAAGAGCGAAGACCCTCAAGTGTCTTTTGTCAACGATAGACAAAAAGATGATCTTTGGACCGCGCTGAAGGCAAATTTCATCCTACCGCCAGAGGAGGATCCGGATAAGCTAGTTATAGAGCCATTGGTAAAGGGTCATGCTCTTAAGAAGATGGAAGATCTATTCGGGAGGTGGAAGAATGAGATGAAACCAATGTTTGTTGACAAAGGGAAGACTCAAGAATTCACCGGACGATTTGAGAAGATAAGAGATCACTGGCCCGCATTTGTGGCCCACAAGACATCGGAGAAGAGTAAGAAGATGTCAGCGACAAACAAGATAAATGCTGCAAAGAAGGAGCATCACCATCGCATGAGGTCAGGTGGCTACTCAAAGCCCGGCCGTTGTGGGACAAGGCTAAGAAGGACCTGCTTGATAAGGGGGTCGAACCAGAGACATTGAACTGGCCAGACCGTTCAAGGACTTGGTCCTTCGGGGTTGTGGGAACCTTGGACCCTAAAACAGGGAAGTGCGTTTGGACGGACCAGCAACTTGAAATATCGGTCAAGAAGCTTCAGAAGTATATCGCCGTAGCATAGCAAGGGACGTTCATTCCCGACAGAGAGAACGACGAGCTCACAAAGGCCCTCGGCAATTCAGAGCACCCAGGACGAACACAAGGCACGGCAGGCTCGGTTGCGTGGAAGGTTGGGTTTCCTGGCGCAGGCGGTTACAAAACCCGGGAGAGGAGGGAAGTGGAGCAGACCGAACTGCAGAAGCTGAATGCAAGGGTATGAGCGCTAGAGGAACAAGCAGTTCACAGCCAACGACCTGCCGGAGCTACCCTAGAAGCTACCCTGCCATCTCAGCGGAGAAGCAGCGTGGCTTCCACCAAGCTCCTTCAGCAGCCTGACTTCACGGCTCCTAGCTACCCCGTGGATGCTATCACAGAGGCTCAAGATTGCCACCTTATGACGCAATCGCAACACCTCAAACTCAAGGCGGCTGTCGGCTCTGTTGCACCTCCTCAACCCAACACAACTTTTCACTACCTTCTGATTCGACAAGGCTATGTTGTTGTGATGGTGGATGAAATAACGGAGGGATTTGAGGAGCTCGAGCTTGACCACCCTACCGGTGAAGGGGAGACTCAGCTGGGTCTTGCTCTAAAGAATCCATGTCTATGGCGGAAGGAGCTCGTCAACCTTCCGTACTGGACGCCCCTGCCTCCTCCTCCTCCGGCGAGTCAGTGCACTCCGCCTCCTCCTCCGGCAAGTGATCAGGGCACTCCGCCTCCTTCTCCGGGTGCTCCGCCGCTTGGCGACACTCCTCCTCCTCCGACGCGTTCGAGCAGCCCGCCTGCTCCTCCGCCTCGTCAGCAACGGCGGAAGAGAGGCGCGTCGTAGCACTCCGCCTCCTTCTCTGCCTCGTAAGCAACAAAAGAAGACAGCCGCCGCCGCTCCGGCATCTAGGAGTACAGCCAGAGGCGGGAGGCAATACAGATTCGGTCCATCTCTAAAGCCTCTAGAGAAGTTACCACATGAGAGGACCGTGGAGGAAAACACGGAGATCTGTCAATCCTATGTGAAGGACTTCTTTGAAACGCGAAAAGCTATGAAACATCCACCTCCGGAGGAGAAGATAGATCCTGTGAAATTTCAACGCACTATCGATGCCCTGAAGCGACCACCACCGTTTTCGCCGCAAACCAACTATGAGCGCATTATTGAAAGGTCGTACATGGAAGCGGAGCGGTCGGGAAGTACTTGTAGTGATCGAAGGTTAGGAGAACAAAGAAGTGGGAAAAAATTCCCCAGCTCGGCGAATAAGCGAACCAATCATGCCCCCCGCTCAAGGTGTCTAGCGATATCGTCGCTAACCATCCAGGGATGGTGCCCGGTACCAATCCTGCAGACTACCTGCCCGACGATGCACATTTTGATACAATGGAGGTGGATGAATTCAAATAGTGGCACGGGAAGCCTCTCGTCAAACCTGGTCATCCTCCTCTAACAACGATGATGCGAAGATTCCAGTGGTACATGGAAACCTGCAGCAAGTCTGGGAAGGATATTTTGACGCTGAGAGTTAAAGAGGAGCACGACCTTGTTAGAATTGATCTGTTGTCTGTTCCATTTGAGGAGTTCTTCCAGTTTTTCAATCAAAAGGCCCGCGATAAAATAATCGTCACTTGCTACTGTCTGTAAGTACTACGTGTGTAATTAAGTCTCTATATATAGCTTAGCTCTTTCATTGCATGTATATATAATTATCCTCACTATATTATGCAAATTGAAGATCGTCAAATGCAGAAAAGCAGAAATCTATGATATTGGGATGATTAACACAAATCTCATAGATGAATGGATGGCTAAATATGATGCCAAAGAAACCGAGGCCAACTTTCTACGATCATTGCTTCAAAATCAAAACAAAGATAAAATACTCTTCACTTACAACTTCAAGTGATTGTTACCGTCTTGTGCATATTCGGTTTCCCTTATTACTCGAGGTTATAGTAATGTAATTAATTGATGAGTTATGCATGCATGCCCCGCTTCCACTTTATTCTCCTAGATATTAAGCTTGAGCAGGGACTAGTAACTGTCTTAGACTCGAGACGAAAAGATCCCGAGGAGTATGCGGCCATGACTAAAATGCTCGAGAAGTAAGTTCAATCGATCATTATCGCACCATATCGGCAACTTTGTTCATTTCCTGATATCAAGTAATTGTTTTCTTTGTCTCGCAGGCTTTGGAAAGTATTCACCGCACAAGCTCCGGGACTGCCGGGGGAGCTGCGATTTACACACCCGAAAGTAAGTACTACTAGCTAGCTAGTTCCGTGCATCTCCCGTTGATTCTAGCTACTTTCATCAATTCCATTTATAATGCTTGATTATCAGTTTGATTGACCTCTATTTCTCGTAAAGTGCTTGTGGCAGGAACCCGGGAATGATTACTATGGATACTACGTATGCGAGTTCATCTACAATGCGACGGACAAGAATAAGTGGGGCTACTCTAAAAGACAATTTGAAGTGCGTAAGCAATAATATTCACAATTTTATTTTATTACCATCATTTGTGTTGAGTTTCATTCATATATATGTATTGACCCCCTTCTTCAAATTTGATGTGGCAGATGCGGAATGAACTCCTACCACAAGATCGCATACGAGCAATTCAAGAGGAATTGGTGGGATTCTTTCTTGACCACATCCTCAGTAAAGCCGGAGAATATGTGACGCCCTGATAATCAAGCTACAGTAACCTCTGCTAATGATGCCACGTCATCGTGATTACTGTTGCTAATCTCGCGTCAGTTCAAAACCCAGTTCAAATTTTAAAAATAAAGTCAAACAATAAAAGTTTCCAAACATTAAAACTAAAATGCTCTAAACATGCCAAATAATGCATAGGTAATTATGGTTAAGAAACCCCATTTTTATGAAATGTTTAAATAACCTTAGGTGAATAAAACAATAGCAAAAACCAATATTTAAATGCTTTTATAATTAACAAAATACTAAACTAAATTGCTTTGGGGTAAAACCTTTTGTTGTAGTGGGTTTTAATGTATTACTAAATTAGGGATCATTTTAATATTAGGTAAAACCTAAATGAAAAAGAAACTAGAAATAAAACAGAAAAGAAAAATAAATAAAAAGTAAAAAGAAAACAAAAGAAAAGAAACCCCCCTGGCTCCCCAAGGGCCTTGGCCCACTGGCCCAGCTGGATGGCAGGCCCAAGCCGGCCCATGCCGCCCTCCCTTACTCCCTTATCCCCTGTCCCCGAACCCTAGCGCCCACTACCCCCCACCCCACCCCCACTTCTCCCCGATCCCCTTCTCCTCCCCATCTGCATCGAGCAACTGCCCCCGAGCCCATCGCCCATATCGCCAGCGCCCCTATCCCGTCGCCCCATGTTCGCCTCCTCTTCCCCCTGATCTGGATCGGGGGGCAACTACTCCAGCGCCCAGTGCTCGCCGCCGTCGCCGGACCTCACCATCACCTGAAGCCGCCCCCTACGCCGCCGAACCTCGTCGCCCCTGCCGCCGTCGACCACGCCGGCGCCGCCCCGTCCACGCCGGCGCCGCCCCGTCCACGGTCTCCTCCTCACCGGCCGACCCCGAGCCCGCTGCCTTTTCCTTACGGCCCTCGTGAGCTTCCCCTCTCCTCCCCTTTTCCCCGTGCTGCTGCTCCCGCCGGCCACGAGCCGCACGCGCGCCTTGCTCGCCCCGCACCGACTCACACGCGCGGTGGCCGCGTCCGGCTGCGCCCGTCGCCCCTCGCTGCCACTAGTTGCTGCTGCTGCCTATCCTGCACGCACGCCTACGCCTCGTGCGCCCGTGCCGGCCGCTCCCCATCACCCGCCGATGCTGCCTGCAACCATTCGCCATGGCCACGCTGGTGGTTCGCTCCTGTATGCGCTCACCCCGACCCTGTAGTGTGTCGGGCCACGCCCGACCTCCTGGTCACGCGCCCACGCGCTGGCCTCACGCACCCCCTGGCCCGCCCGCAGCTTCGCCGTCGGACGCCCGCTGCCTCTAGTACCCCGGCCTGACCTCGCCCTACCCCGGCCGGCGCCGTACCCGCCGGCGCCCCTCTGGGTGCTGCAGTGCACGCAAACGGGCGCCCACGCCCGCGCGCCCGCAAACCCACTAGGCTCCCCTAGGCCACAGACATGTGGGGCCCGCCCCCAGAACATTTTAATAAAAAAAGGAAAATAAAATAAAAATAAATTAATATAATTAATTAATTAATTAGTTAATTAATTAAGTTAATTAATCCTATTTAATTAACCTGTCAGTTTATTTAAATAGTAATTAGGTCAGTTAAACCCTAATTAGAGTAAACAGTCAATGACGAACGGGACCCACATGTCAGTTGACCAGTCAACACATCTGTTGACTGCTGACGTCATGCTGACGTCAGCATGCACTGTTCTGGATAATGTTGTATTAAATTAATTAAATAACTGCTACAATTAATTTAAATCTTTTAAAATTAATATAAAATAAATCTTAGCTTGGATGGAAAAACTTTGTACATGAAAGTTGCTCAGGACAACGAGACGAATCCGGATACGCAGCCTGTTCATCCCCCACACATCCCTAAACTATCGAACTCACAACTTTCCCCGTCCGGTTCATCTGTCCGAAAACGCGAAACACCGGGAATACTTTCCCTGATGTTTCCCCCCTTCGCTAGTACCACCTTCTACCACGTTAGGGCACACCTAGCACCGCGCATTGTCATGTCTTCCATCGTCATGCTTATGTTTGCATTATATTTATTGTTTCATCCCCCTCTTCTCTCATTAGACACCGAGACCGACGCCGCTGCTACCCAGTACGACTACGGTGTTGACGACCCCTTCTTGCTAGAGCAACCACGCAAGCCCCCCCTGATCACCAGATACCGCCTATTCTTCTCTCTACTGCTTGCATTAGAGTAGTATAGCATGTTATTGCTTTCCGTTAATCCTATCCTGATGCATAGCCTGTCCTTGCTACTACTGTTGTTATCTTTACCTGCAATCCTGCATGCTTAGTATAGGATGCTAGTATTCCATCAGTGGCCCTACATTCTTGTCCGTCTGCCATGCTATACTATCGGGCCGTGATCACTCGGGAGGTGGTCATGGGTATATACTATATACTTTATACATGATACATGTGGTGACTAAAGTCGGGTCGGCTCGAGGAGTACCCACGAGTGATTCACGGATTGGGGGCTGAAAGGACATACTTTCCCGACGGCCCTCTGTGTGGATCTTTGTGGCGGAGCGACAGGGCAGGTTGAGACCACCTAGGAGAGAGGTGGGCCTGGCCCTGGTCAGCGTCCGCGGTTATTTCATAATAACACGCTTATCGAGATCTTGGTATTTGATCTGAGTTGGATCGTTGACCTTATACGCACTAACCGCCACGTGGGACAAGATATGGGGAACCGGCCTCGTTGTATCAGCCGAAGCTCTTTTTGATGTCAGCGACTGAGCGGCGCACGCCGCATTAGACCGTAAGCCCGTGCTTGTATTAAGGGGGCTAGGTCTGCTTCCGGCCGCGTACGCAACGTGCAGGTGTGCAATGGGCGATGGGCCCAGAGCCCTGCGCGCATAGGATTTAGACCAGCGTGCTGGCCTCTCTGTTGAGCCTAGGTGGGGCTGTGACGTGTTGATCTCCCGAGGCCGGACATGACCAAGGAAAGTGTGCCCGGCCGGAGGGATCGAGCGTGTCGGGTAATGTGGTGCACCCTTGCAGGGAAGTTGATCTATTCGAATAGCCGTGTCCACGGTAACAGGCGACCCGGAGTTGTACCTTGACCTTATGATAGCTAGAACTGGATACTTAATAAAACACACCCTTTCAAGTGCCAGATACAACCCCGTGGTCGCTCTCTAACAGGGCAACCAGGAGGGGATCGCCGGGTAGGTTTATGTTATGCGATGCTACTTGGTGAACTTACCATCTACTCTCTTCTACATGCTGCAAGATGGAGGTGGCCAGAAGCATAGTCTTCGACAGGATTAGCTATCCCCCTCTTGTTCTGGCATTCTGCAGTTCAGTCCACCGATATGGCCCTTTACACATATACCCATGCATATGTAGTGTAGCTACTTGCTTGTGAGTACTTTGGATGAGTACTCACGGTTGCTTTTCTCCCTCTTTCCCCCCTTTCCCTTCTACCTGGTTGTCGCAGCCAGATGCTGGAGCCCAGGAGCCAGACGCCACCATCGACGACGAATCCTACTACACCGGAGGTGCCTACTACTACGTGCAGCCCGCTGACAACGACCAGGAGTAGTTAGGAGGATCCCAGGCAGGAGGCATGCGCCTCTTTCAATCTGTATCTCAGTTTGTGCTAGCCTTCTTAAAGCAAACTTGTTTAACTTATGTCTGTACTCAGATATTGTTGCTTCCGCTGACTCGTCTATGATCAAGAACTTGTATTCGAGCCCTCGAGGCCCCTGGCTTATATTATGATGCTTGTATGACTTATTTTATTTTTAGAGTTGTGTTGCGATATCTTCCCGTGAGTCCCTGATCTTGATCATACACATTTGCATGTATGATTAGTGTACGATTGAATCGGGGGCGTCACAAGTTGGTATCAGAGCCGACTGCCTGTAGGAATCCCCCTTCCTCACTCCTTGGCCGAAGTTGAGTCTAGTCATTGAAAAAGTTTTTACTAACATGGCTGTGCGGCCCATGGGCCCACGTCGCCATTGGGTGGTATTAGGATCTTTTATTCCTCATCTATACTCTGGGACTCTGATCTCTCTTCTATTCGGGGTAAATGATTTTGCTAACTCTAACTCTAGGTTCTCGTAACTATTTCTCCCGAAGAGCCCTCATTCCGGAAGATCACCTGCTTTGTCAGAAGATTCCGAGGATATCCCTCCATAATTTCCCGAGACCCATGTGTTCATCGCCTTTGCATTCCACTGTCACATATATATCCCTATGGATATCTGTATGCACTTGTAATTCTCTTGATCATTCCTCGTCGCTCTTGTAGTTACAAGATGCCTCGAAATATTCGCCGTTGTCCTGAGAATCCTTTGAGTTTACTGTCTTGCAATTTTATTTCGCATGAAAACCCTTACGGGTTTTTCCTCACATTTATTAAGGATCCGTTCTTCTCAATTGTTCATGTGTCTCATATAATTCTTCGGAATACTTTTCGATATTTCGAAAATCCTCTGCAGCCTATTACTCTTGAAACTCTTGCCTGCTTGCATTATGGTTAATTCCATATGACTAGTAGTTCTCGTTAACATCCCTTGTCTTAGTCATTTTGAGCCTATTGATCCAATTTGTGCATACGCACGCAGTCATCAGGTTATCCTTTTTAAAATTATCTTTCCGGCTCAGGCGTCATTCCGGACATGAGTTGGTTCTCGACAATTCAAACCTTTATTGATTGCCCAACTAAGTGTTTTCAACTTATCCATCCTTGATCAGAGCATCTGCTTCTCATCCTTCGTTTAGGAAACCATAATTTCTTCTATTTAACCATCAGACTAATCAGGTGATTCTTGAATCTGATGCCTTTGCATTCTTTATTCCTCTGAGAGTACCAATACTCACATCAGCTCTGTTGCGGATCACCCGATCCATTGTTGGATTGTTATCCGACGGTGTCCTTCATATTCAATCACCTTGCGAGTCCTTCCCCTGATGTGGCGACCCCGATTCAATCGTACACTAATCATACAGGCAAACGTGTACGATCAAGATCAGGGACTCACGGGAAGATATCACAACACAACTCTACAAATAAAATAAGTCATACAAGCATCATAATACAAGCCAGGGGCCTCGAGGGCTCGAATACAAGTGCTCGATCATAGACGAGTCAGCGGAAGCAACAATATCTGAGTACATACATAAGTTATACAAGTTGCCATAAGATGGCTAGCACAAACGGAGATACAGATCGAACGAGGCGCAGGCCTCCTGCCTGGGATCCTCCTAACTACTCCTGGTCGTCGTCAGCGGGCTACACGTAGTAGTAGGCACCTCCAGAGTAGTAGGAGTCGTCGTCAAAGGTGGCGTCTGGATCCTGGGCTCCATCGTCTGGTCGCAGCAATCGGGTAGAGAAATGGGGAAAAGGGGGAACAAGGCAACCGTGAGTACTCATCCAAAGTACTCGCAAGCAAGGAGCTACACTACATATGCATGGATATATGTGTAAAGGGCCAATATCAGTGGACTGAACGGCAGAATGCCAGAATAAGAGGGGGATAGCTAATCATGTTGAAGACTACGCTTCTGGCAGCCTCCGTCTTGCAGTATGTAGAAGAGAGTAGACTGAAGTCCTCCAAGTAGCATCGCATAGCATAATCCTACCCGGCGATCCCTTCCTCGTTGCCCTGTTAGAGAGCAATCACCGGGTTGTATCTGGCACTTGGAAGGGTGTGTTTTATTAAGTATCCGGTTCTGGTTGTCATAAGGTCAAGGTACAACTCCAAGTCGTCCTGTTACCGAAGATCATGGCTATTCGAATAGATTAACTTCCCTGCAGGGGTGCACCACATAACCCAACACGCTTGATCCCATTTGGCCGGACACACTTTCCTGGGTTATGCCCGGCCTCGGAAGATCAACACGTCGCAGTCCTACCTAGGCACAATAGAGAGGTCAGCACGCTGGTCTAAACCTAAGCGCACAGGGGTCTGGGCCCATCGCCCTTAGCACACCTGCACGTTGCGTGGGCGGCCGGAAGCAGAACTAGCCCCCTCAATACAAGAGCAGGCTTGCGTTCCAATCCGGCGCGCGCCGCTCAGTCGTTGACGTCACAAAGGCTTCGGCTGATACCACAACGCCGAGTGCCCATATCTTTCCCACGTAGTTGGTTAGTGCGTATAGGCCAGTAGCCAGACTCAGATCAAATACCAAGATCTCGTTAAGCGTGTTAAGTATCCTCGAACGCCGAACAGGGCCAGGCCCACCTCTCTCCTAGGTGGTCTCAACCTGCCCTGTCGCTCAGCCTCAAAGATCCACTCACGGGTACTCCTACGAGTCGACCCGTCTTTGGTCACCACATGTATCATGTATAAAGTATAGTATATACCCGTGATCACCTCCCGAGTGATCACGGCACGATAGTATAGCACAGCAGACGGACAAGAATGTAGGGTCACTGATGGAAAACTAGCATCCTATACTAAGCATGTAGGATTGCAGGTAAAGGTAACAACAGTAGTAACAAGGACAGGCTATGCATCAGGATAAGGTAACGAAAAGCAGTAACATGCTACACTACTCTAATGCAAGAAGTATAGAAGAAAATAGGCGATATCTGGTGATCAAGGGGTGGCTTGCTTGGTTGCTCTGGCAAGAGAGAGGGGTCGTCAACTCCGTAGTCGCACTGGGTAGCAGCGGCGTCGGTCTCAGTGTCTAGCGGAAGAAGAGGGGGGAGAAACAGTGAATACAATGCAAACAGATGCATAACGATGCATGACAAAGCAAAGCGTGATGCTAGGCGTGCCCTAACGTGGTATGAGGTGATACCGGTGAAGGGGGGAAACATTCGGTAAAGAATCCTCGGTGTTTCGCGTTTTCGGGCAGAGAAGCCGGAGGGGGAAAGTTGCGAGTTTGATAGGTTAGGGATGCGTGACGGACGAACGGGCTGCGTATCCGGGTTTGTCTTGTCGTTCTGAGAAACTTTCATGTACAAAGTTTTTCCATCCGAGCTACGGTTTATTTTATATTGATTTTAAAAGATTTAAATCATTTTTAGCATTTATCTAATTATTTTAATTCGAAATTGGATTTATGACATCAGCATGATGTCATGCTGACGTCAGCAGTCAACAGGTGTTGACTGGGTCAACCTGACGGTGGGTCCCGCATGTCATTGACTCATAGTAATTAAGCAGGGTTAATTAGCTTTAACTAAATGATTAGGTTAATCTAATCTGGTTTAATTAAGTTAATTAATTCTTTAATTAATTAATTAATTAATATTTTAATTATTATATTTATTATTTATTTTTCCTTTTTTATAAACGTTCCAGGGGCTGGGCCCCTATATTCAGTGACATAGAGGCCATAGTGGGTGCAGGCGTGGTGCCCGTGCCCGAGGCCGAATGGGGCTGGCCCCGGACGCAGCCCGCGGCGTGGGCGCCGGCAGCCAGAACGCCTACCAGTGGGGGGGCGAGCCGCGATGGACAAGGCGAGGCCAGGGACGGCGACGAGTGAGGCAGGAGGCGAGCGCGTCGAGGGGGAAGCAGGGGGCGGCCACGCGCGAGCCTCGGGCAGCGCGGGCGGCCGGTGGGCGAGCAGAGGCGGGGAAGCCCGAGCGCGGCGGGGGGCGCGAGCGCTCGGTGCGAGCGCGTGCGCGGGGGCGCGTGGCCAGAGGAGTGGCGGGCCGCGCGGGCAAGCTGCGGGCGGGCGCGCGGTGCTACGCGGTAGGGCGGCGGCGGCTCGAGGCTGCAGCAGCAGCAGCAGACAGAGTACCGCCGGCAGCCGCGGGCGCACACACTGGGTGCGGCCGGCGCGCGGGTCAGGTGGCAACGGCGAGCGGCAGACGAGGTCGTGGCACACGGGGTAGAGAGGGGAGGAGGAGGGCACGGCCCTCACCGGCGTTGGAGAGCAGAGGTGGCGGCGAGGCTCGATGTGGTCCGACGGGGAGGAGGACGGGGACGGGTCAGCGGGGTCGACGACGGGGGAGAGGTCGAGGCGGCGAGGTCTCCAGGTGGCGGTGGTGCGGCGCACGGCGACGGCGCCGATGTCCAGGGGCGTTGGCGTCGCGAGGAGGGGGATGAGGACGGGGGGGTCCGGTGGGTGGTGCCGGTGAACGGCGAGATGGCGGGGACGAGCCGGGGCATCGGCGTCGGGTACCCCATTCCCGATCCAGATTCGGGGGGAGCAGAGGGGGAGTGGGATCGTGGGGGTGGGGGTGTGGGGCGACGAGGGTTAGGTCACGGGGCAGTGAGGGGGTTATGGGAGGTGGGGTGGGCCGGCCTGGCGGCCTGGTGGCCTGCTGGGCCGTGGCCCAGTTGGGCCGGGGGGGTTTGCCCGTTGGTTTTCATTTTTTTATCTTTTGTTTACTTTTCCTGTTAATTTGTTTTGCTATTTTATGTACTACACATTTTAGTTTTGTTCATTATAAAACAGCACCTAATGTAGTATTACTAGTTATACCACTGCCAATACTAGTTAGGCATTTAATTAAAATAGTTTGTAACCTTATATCTTAAAAAGGTATTTAATTAATTGTTCTAGTTGTTGTTATAGTTAATTTAGAGCACTTAAATATTTTATAAACATGTGGTTTCTCCACCATTATTACCTATGAATTATTTGTCATATCCAGAACATTTTAGTTTTGATATTGGAAAACTTTTATTGTTTGACCTGATTATTGATTTGAATTTGCTTCGTTTTTGAATCAACGCGAGTTTATCAACAGTAACCGAGGTGACGTGGCATCGTTAGTAGAGGTTCACTATAGCTTAAGTACCGGGGCGTCACACCTGATACATAATGCCTTTGGTAAATTGTATCCTCTGCTTGGCCAACCATGCTCTGCTTTCGAGCTTGTGTATTTACTTTTGAAACTTGTGGTATATGTTACAAAGATGCCGATGGGTTGAACCTATGTCTTCCCCTAATCCGTGAGAACCCGAAAGTTTTCACAAGTCATACTCTCCCGGTGTTCTACCAGATAAATTCCAACACTACAGTTTTATCAAAGCGACAGGTGAATGAAATGTTATGCATTAAAGAAGTGGGAGTCGACCTTGAACTTTGTGTTCATGCCCATGAAAATGATGTAGACCATCTCGGAAGCTTCTTGCAAATTGATTATCCAGCTGTATGATTCGTTCGGTATTTTTGAAATTGATTCCTTACAGTTATGGTTCCGACCATGCTGTCCTGATCTGATATATCTGATGGAAATTCACTCCAGTGCCTCGTTTATTTTTGGCAAGGTTGAAGTATCTACTGTCATAGGTCAATGACCCGGTTCTACTTCTATCATGTTCTACCTTCGAGTATTACCCCCTGGTATCTCAAAGATGCCTTGCCATTGCACCACATCTTACTAACTTTGTTGAAGTAATGTCTTTCCTTGCCGTAATCACTCTACGGTTCTGGGTTGTTGTCAACCGGGGGCACCGACTAGTAAAATTATTCCGCACTACAAATCAAATACCCATAGTATTTTTACTAGGAAATTCTGAACCCAATCTGGTCATTCCTAGACTATCGGCTGCATCCTGGTCTTTCTACTTTTGATTGTGCTACCGCGTCCTTCTCTGGGGCATGAATTCTTTAGTGTGTGAGCACGACTTACGTCGAGCTTTCAACATCATGTTGCTTGTCTTGAAAGGCAACTTTGGTCCCGAGCTTACATCTTATATATTGATCCTATAACTTGCCACTTCGTCATTTCCTTGCTTGTCGCCGTTGTTGTTTGATTGCATCCTCTTGAAACCTCCTGGCAAATGTGTCGGATCACCTTCAACACTTTGACTTCTTCCGAGATGTCAACTGTGTTCATGATGAGAAATACCCTCCTTGCCCTCAATGATTTTATTATCATCAACAACGCCCTTGACTTCCTTTCATCGCGAACTTGTCCACATTATGAATACAACTTGCTCTCCAGCTAGTGCTGTGTTCTGCCTTGAAGTATTACTGTCTTTTCTGTCGAGAATGTTGTGGGGATTGCTCGACCTCTTAGAAATTATCGATATGATGATACTTCGCACCATCACTATTCTTCCTTGGTCCCCGTGTTGTTTTTAACCAGGATACCAATATGCTAACGATGTTGTTTGAGTTCTGTACTTCTAGCAACCCTACTACTTTGAAGTTAACGATCGACAGTTCGTTCTTAGACTGTTGGTTATTGAATCATCACTCTAACATTGATCTTGCTGCCTAAGGTCATACTTCGGGCACACCTTTCAACTAATGATTGATGGTGTATGTTTTCCTAGAGCATACAACATTATATTATTTGAATTGACAAGTGTCATCTTCTTGTTCACATTATTGTGGAAAGCCATCCGTTTGGAATTCTTGATGAATTGTCACTGAGCCCATCAACCACCTTCTCATCCCCTCCTTGGTTTAATGATGAACTATTGTTTCAGGAACCCGCTCCCATAGTTCATTTCCTGAGAATCTTGCAATGTCATTTCGTCTATTTGTGTTGCACCTTTTCTTCTCGGACATCCTGAGTCTGAGGTATCATGACACCAATCTGATCTGAATCTCAGTCAGATATGATGGTTGGGACAACTTTCCAAGAGTTATGATGTTGGTCCTTTGATGACCCGGTAACATGATGTCATGCCTAGCACCCCCCTGGCTGGAGGATCTATCATTATAATTTCTTTTGTAAGGATAACCATTCTTCCTGGAGGAAATTGTAAGACCTATTTTATAAGTTGCTCCTGATGGATCATTTGTGTACCCAAAGTCTGGCCCTTGATTGAAACACCATATCATTGCTACCTCGAAGCATGACTATGATAATCCTCTCTTCAACAAGAACATTGGAGGCGCGATGCTAAATGTTTCTTGGTCAGCTATCCAAACACTGTTGTATGGGTAACATCTTGATTAATCCTTGCCTCTTATCTGAATGGTTGGGTACTTGCTCTCCTACCCTGTATGCCATGTTTTGCTTGTACATGGGAGGGATATACTCCTAATAATTGTGTGCAATCACAATTTTCCTTTCCATTGTTCTGTTTAATCTGATAATCGCGTTTTCCTTTCCATTCTTTTGTTTAACCTTTCCTGAATCTGACTTAACTAAGCAGAGATAATTCCCTGCTTAGGTAGGCACCTTGTTGTACCACTCTGTCTATAAGACCCTATTACTATTGTTGATGACATTCTGGTAGCCACTGATGGACGAGAACCTTTCCTATTGGTCCGCCTCGTTCAACGAGCAGGAAAATGGTTCTCTTCGTCCCTCGCCTTGGTACCAACGTTGTTGCCAACATAGCTAACAAGCTATTCACTGACATGCCTCCCTGTCGCGGCTGTGCAAGATGTCAAGACCCTTCCTACTTTCAACCCACATGGTGGGCCATAACCCACAGGTCCTAGGATCGAAACCATGTGATTCGCGAGCTGAATGCTATACCATTATTCATCCTGGAATCAGACACCATGTTATTCTTGTTGTTCAAACCCCCATTCTAGCTTCTGTCTAGTCATCGAATGATTTCCTACCCGTTTGAAATTTTGGTACCATCGTATATTGCACTCAATGAATTCACTGAAATACAACTCGTGGGGTACCTTGTGTATTTCCCATTGAGTTCACCGTCAGATGCCCAGCTTTGTGGAGATGCGTTCTTCCGGAGTTTTTCCCCTTGGTCGCGTTCGTGGGACGTTGGAGATCCCGAAGAAAGGGTGACAAATTGATCATGCTGACTTGAAGTAGAGAAATGAAGACATCAACGAAAGGGATTGACCTCTTCGAGAAGAGCAACCAGCACCGAGAAGACCCGTTAGAATTTCTTAACCAATCTCTCCCCCTTACTCCCCTCCTAAATCTCGGGGCGAGATTTCTTGTAGTGGAGGAGAATTGTGACGCCCGGATAATCAAGCTACAGTAACCTCTCTTAATGATGCCATGTCATCATGATTACTGTTGCTAATCTCGCGTCAGTTCGAAACCCAGTTCAATATTTAAAAATAAAGTCAAACAATAAAAGTTTCCAAACATTAAAACTAAAATGCTCTAAACATGCCAAATAATGCATAGGTAATTATGGTTAAGAAACCCCATTTTTATGAAATGTTTAAATACCCTTAGGTGAATAAAACAGTAGCAAAAACCAATATTTAAATGCTTTTATAATTAACAAAATACTAAACTAAATTGCTTTGGGGTAAAACCTTTTGTTGTAGTGGGTTTTAAAGTATTACTAAATTAGGGATCATTTTCATATTAGGTAAAACCTAAATGAAAAAGAAACTAGAAATAAAACAGAAAAGAAAAATAAGTAAAAAGAAAAAAGAAAAGAAAACAAGAGAAACCCCCCTCCCCCCGGCTCCCCAAGGGCCTTGGCCCACTGGCCCAACTGGATGACAGGCCCAAGCCGGCCCATGCCGCCCTCCCTCACTCCCTTATCCCCTGTCCCTGAACCCTAGCGCCCACTACCCCCCCCCCACTTCTCCCCGATCCCCTTCTCCACATATGGATCGGGCAACTGCCTCGAGCCCATCGCCCATATCGCCAGCGCCCCTATCCCGTCGCCCCACATTTGCCTCCTCTTTCCCCCGATCTGGATCGGAGGGCAACTACTCCAGCGCCCAGCGCTCGCCGCCGTCGCCGGACCTCACCGTCGCCCGAAGCCGCCCCCTACGCCGCCGAACCTCGTCGCCCCTGCCGTCGTCGACCACGTCGGCGCCGCCCCGTCCACGCCGGCGCCGCCCCGTCCACGGTCTCCTCCTCACCGGCCAACCCTGAGCCCGCTGCCTTTTCCCTACGGCCCTCGTGAGCTTCCACTCTCCTCCCCTTTCCCCCGTGTTGCTGCTCCCGCCGGCCACGACCCGCACGCGCGCCTTGCTCGCCCCGCACCGCCTCACACGCGCGGTGGCCGCGTCCGGCTGCGCCCGTCGCCCCGCGCTACGCCTAGCTGCTGCTGCTGCTGCCTATCCTGCACGCACGCCTACGCCTCGCGCGCCCGCGCTGGCCGCTCCCCATCACCCGCCGATGCCGCCTGCAACCGTTCGCCATGGCCACGCTGGTGGTTCGCTCCTGCGCGCGCTCACCCCGACCCCCTACTATGCCGGGCAACGCCCGACCTCCTGGTCACGCGCCCACGCGCCGGCCTCGTGCGCCCCCTGGCCTGCCCGCAGCTTCGCCGTCGGACGCCCGCTGCCTCTAGTACCCCGGCCCGACTTCGCCCTACCCCGGCCGGCACCGTACCTGCCGGCGTCCCTCTGGGTGCCGCAGTGCACGCAAACTGGCACCCACGCCCGCGCGCCCGCAAACCCACTAGGCTCCCCTAGGCCATAGACATGTGGGGCCCGCCCCCAAAACGTTTTAATAAAAAAAGGAAAATAAAATAAAATAATTAATATAATTAATTAATTAATTAATTAGTAAATTAATTAAGTTAATTAATCCTATTTAATTAATCTAATTAACTTGTTAGTTTAATTAAATAGTAATTAGATCAGTTAAACCCTAATTAGACTAAAAGTCAATGACGAACGGGATCCACACGTCAGTCGGCCAGTCAACACATCTGTTGACTGCTGATGTCAGCATGCACTGTTCTGGATAATGTTGTATTAAATTAATTAAATAACTGCTACAATTAATTTAAATCTTTTAAAATTAATATAAAATAAACCGTAGCTCGGATGGAAAAACTTTGTACGTGAAAGTTGCTCAAGACGACGAGACGAATCCGGATACGCAGCCTGTTCATCCGCCACATGTCCCTAACCTATCGAACTCGCAACTTTCCCCCTCCGGTTCATCTGTCCGAAAACGCGAAACACCGGGAATACTTTCCCGGATGTTTCCCCCCTTCGCTGGTACAACCTTCTACCGCGTTAGGGCACACCTAGCACCGCGCATTGTCATGTATTCCATCGTCATGCTTATGTTTGCATTATATTTATTATTTATTCCCCCTCTTCTCTCGTTAGACACCGAGACCGACGCCGCTGTGACCCAGTACGACTACGGTGTTGACGACCCCTTCTTGCCAGAGCAACCAGGCAAGCCCCCCCTTGATCACCAGATACCGCCTATTCTTCTCTCTACTGCTTGCATTAGAGTAGTGTAGCATGTTACTGCTTTCCGTTAATCCTATCCTGATGCATAGCCTGTCCTTGCTACTACTGTTGTTACCTTTACCTGCAATCCTACATGCTTAGTATAGGATGAAAGTATTCCATCAGTGGCCCTACATTCTTGTCCGTCTGCCATGCTATACTATCGGGCCGTGATCACTCGGGAGGTTGTCACGGGTATATACTATATACTTTATACATGATACATGTGGTGACTAAAGTCGGGTCGGCTCGAGGAGTACCCGCGAGTGATTCACGGATTGGGGGCTGAAAGGACATACTTTCCCGACGGCCCTCTGTGTGGATCTTTGTGGCGGAGCGATAGGGCAGGTTGAGACCACCTATGAGAGAGGTGGGCCTGGCCCTGGTCGGCGTCCGTGGTTATTTCATAATAACACGCTTATCGAGATCTTGGTATTTGATCTGAGTTGGGTCGTTGACCTTATATGCACTAACCGCCACATGGGACAAGATATGGGCAACCGGCCTCGTGGTATCAGACGAAGCTCTTTTTGACGTCAGCGACTGAGCGGCGCATGCCGCATTGGACCGTAAGCTCGCGCTTGTATTAAGGGGGCTAGGTCTGCTTCCGGCCGCGTACGCAACGTGCAGGTGTGCAATGGGCGATGGGCCCAGACCCCTGCGCACATAGGATTTAGACCGGCGTGCTGACCTCTCTGTTGAGCCTAGGTGGGGCTGCGACGTGTTGATCTCCCGAGGCCGAACATGACCTAGGAAAGTGTGCCCGATCGAAGGAATCGAGCGTGTCAGGTAATGTGGTGCACCCCTGCAGGGAAGTTGATCTATTCGAATAGTCGTGTCCACGGTAACAGGCGACCCGGAGTTGTACCTTGACCTTATGACAACTAGAACCGGATACTTAATAAAACACACCCTTTCAAGTGCCAGATACAACCCGGTGATCGCTCTCTAACAGGGCAACGAGGAGGGGGTCGCCGGGTAGGTTTATGCTATGCGATGCTACTTGGTGAACTTACCATCTACTCTCTTCTACATGCTGCAAGATGGAGGTGGCCAGAAGCACAGTCTTCGATAGGATTAGCTATCCCCCTCTTATTCTGGCATTCTGAAGTTCAGTCCACCAATATGGCCCTTTACACATATACCCATGCATATGTAGTGTAGCTCCTTGCTTGCGAGTACTTTGGATGAGTACTCACGGTTGCTTTTCTCCCTCTTTCCCCCCCTTTGCCTTCTACCTGGTTGTCGCAACCAGATGCTGGAGCCCAGGAGCCAGACGCCACCGTCGATGACGACTCCTACTACACCGGAGGTGCATACTACTACGTGCAGCCCACTGACAACGACCAGGAGTAGTTAGGAGGATCCCAGGCAGGAGGCTAGCCTTCTTAAGGAAAACTTGTTTAACTTATGTCTGTACTCAGATATTGTTGCTTCCGCTGACTCGTCTATGATCAAGCACTTGTATTCGAGCCCTCGAGGCCCCTGGCTTGTATTATGATGCTTGTGTGACTTATTTTATTTTTAGAGTTGTGTTGTGATATCTTCCCGTGAGTCCCTGATCTTGATCGTACATGTTTGCGTGTATGATTAGTGTATGATTGAATCAGGGCGTCACAGAATACCATGTGGAACTTGAGTTCAGATGTTAGGGTATTGTAAGAGATCTTATATTGTATATTTGTAGCCAGTAGCATCGGATAGATATACGAAAACTTGTTGTTCGACCAATCCCTCAGAGAAGGAGAGGTCGATCACTTCTCTCTGTATATGTTCATGACGATCTTCTATACTTAATGGTTTCCGTCATTTGATTACTAGCTAGAATGTCGAGTCCTCTCTATACGTATAGTACGTAGCGTCGACCAAGCACGGAGATAAGAGAGGACACTTCACTCTATTAGCTAGCTAACACAATATATGAAACCCCTAAATTAACCCTACAAAACCCCCACTCCCCCCTTTCAAAAAAACAAAAAACCCAGCCCCTGGACTGCTGACGCGTGGATGCTTTTTGGTCCCGGTTGGTGCTACCAACCGGGACAAAAGGCCCTCCTGCCTGGGCAAGCCACAGCGGCCACGTGGAGCCCCATCTGTCCCGGTCGTAGGCGAACCAGGACTCAAGGTATTGGGCTTTAGTCCCGACCCTTTAGTCCCGGTTCTGGAACCGGGACAAATGGGCCTTTTTCTACTAGTGAACCTTACCATACTATGGTTAACATTGCTGCTTTTACTTTGTTTGTGACCTGTCATGTTCGTATCATGCAACGTCTTTTACATTCGATGTGAGAACGTCGTTGATCAACCAAGTAATTCGCGTGCTAGCATTGGTTTTCTAGAATAGGAGCCCCTTAGGAACTCAATTTGTTTGCATGTGCGCTTTGCACAGACTTGGCAGTGGGCTCTGGGTAGGTCCTCAACATTTGTTAAGACTATGTGTCGCAACTCAAATGACAAGGTTGGTTGTAAATCTTTGACAAGTCGTCCTCTTTATTGGACGATGGAGGTTGGTGTGCCACGAATGCAGCCCCCAGGTCTATGTTTATAGGGTTACTGGATTCATCCCCTATACTAACTGCCGGTTGGTCCAATAAATGACGCGACCCTCGAGTCTGGTAAATAGGAAGGTCTCCTGAACCAATCAACAAACATTTCCATTTAGCGATCATATACGTGGTATTGAAACATAATGAAGTGATTGCGTGGCAAAGAACTTTTTATTCACTGTTTAATACATGATCGAGATAATATGATTAGTCCACAAAGTCTTACGGTTAAAACTTATGCTTAAGTAGAAAAAAAGAATTTAAAATTACTAAAATAGTGGTTCGTGGATGGCGCCATGATCTCTTTCTTCTTCCTGACCTCCAGGGTGATTAGGGAATAAGTGGATCTACCAATAGGTCTGTAGCCTTTGAGTTATCTGCTATTCTGAAGGCCTCCACCCCCAATCATGCGGGAGGAGCCTTGTCTGCTGTACCCGGGGAGGCCCCGCGACTATGCCTTGTCCCGTGCTGCTATTAGCATGGGCGATGCATGCGTTGGCCTGAACCACGTTCACAACCTCTTCCTAGAGGGCATGCAAGGGATTGCCATTGGCTATGATTACTTCATATGGCCCTAGCATATTCAACTTCATGTAGGCGTAGCACGATATTGCCATGAACTTGACAAATGCTGTCCTTCCGAGGACTGCAATATATTCTCCTGGAAATGGGATAACTTCAAAACAAAGGTAACCTCTGGTGTTTTTTGACCAATTGGTGCCACCTTATTTCCTAGTACTATGCCATGGAATTCTGTTGATGAAGGCCAGAGGGCTTGTAGTGGTACATCTATTCTATTTAGTGTGCTGACATATAGGATGTTGATGCCGGAGCCTCCATCCATGAGTACTTTGGGAAAATTGCAACCTCCTTTGAGTACTATGCCACCTGGGTGGTCTTCTTGGCAGAAGGAGATGGTTTGTTATGACCATTCCAGAAACCGACTATGATGCCTCGTGCACGTGTGATGATGTCGGCACATGTGCCTCGCTGGCCTCATCTCAACTATAATCATGTTAACTCGGCGTTTGTCCTTACAAAACACTCGCTTCCCTGTGTTGCGGGGCTGCTGGTCTTGGTGGGCGACCGGGACTGGCGGGGTTGCATTATGACCCCCTTTGAGTTTATTTCCCTTCTCCTTGATGATATGTTCATTAAGCTGGCATTCCCTCGTGGGGTCTTGTGCCTTATGAGTTTCTAGCTATGGTATAAGCATGGTCCGCTCATGATTCCCTCATATGTGCGGGGAGGCCGCCGCGGCTTTCCTCCCTACCGCTACTTTTTGGCTCCGGCCTCTTTTGCCTCATTTGCTGCTACGATCAGTTCAGAGTCATGTTCCTCCTTCCATTTACGACCCACCTTTCCCTTATTGTTGCATCTTTCAGGGGCGTCTCCACCGGTAGGCTACCAGATATTAAGCCCTGGCATGGAGCGGCGGCTTGCCCAAGCGGTTTCTTCCCCTATGGCGAAGTCATTTTCTACATTCATGAGTGCTGCCATGGTGGTCAGCTTGCCCTCACCTTGCTTCTTGCCGAGCTTGTGGAGAAATATATTGTCCTGCGCCCCGCTCACTAATGCTCCGTTGGCTATTTCGTCCGAGATGTTTGTTAGTGTGTTCTTCTTTTTGGGCCATCGCACCACGAAGTCACGGCCGAACTCGTTGTCGCCTTGCATGATAATGTGGAGGTCGGTGCCTCTCCCTGGATGCTTGTAGGTCCCTACAAAATTGTTGAGGAATGCATGCTCGAAATATTCCCAGTTGAGGATGGAGTTGGGCAGGTGGCTGCTGAGCCAGGAGCACGCGCGTCCAGTGAGACATAGCGGTATGTGCCGTATGGCATTGCTAATGTCTCTATTGTCCACATCGACTGCTGTGAGGTAGTCATTGAGCTAGTAATCGAGCTTTGTGTACCATTAGTACTTCTAGACACCACGAAGGGTGAATGGTTGGGGGAACGGGGGGTGTTATCACCGTGTGGCCGAAACATGCTAGTGCGATGCTTGATGTGAGCGAGTTGAAGCATGGGGGGCGGGCTCCATCACTCTTCCCATAGTATTCCTTCGCTCGTGTCTCGGGATGAGGAAGGTGAGCTCGGCGTCCTCCTGTTATCGAGCCTCTTAATTGTAGTGTTGCTCGTGTTGTACTGTTACAGCTGAAATCGGGCGCCTGAGGTTTGCAACCTCTGGCTCTAGCGCGGCCTCCAGTCGCTGTACTGATTCTTGTCTTTGCTCGTAGGCTGGGTGGTTGGCTGCAGAGAGGACATGGTCAGTGCTCGCAAGCATGTCCCTCGAGCATGACACATTGTCCTATTGGAGTACCTGTGTGAGGTCGGCCAGGAGTCTGGGATCTATCGTGTAGCTTGTAGCATGTCCACTAACACCATGGTTGCCTGGAGACCTCAGGCTGGCATCAGTGCCGGTGCATTCTCCATTGGCTCATTGAATCTGATGCCATATTCCCGACCGAGAGCCACGAGGTCAACAAGGATGGCTCATGGGAGACGGGAAGCTCGGCACAGTCGCTCATGCGTCATTGTCTCATTCTACCACGCATCATGTGTGGTGGCCTCCAGGGCAAGCTGCTGTAATTCCGACTACGCATTCAGTTGCGACATGCGGAGGGCCTCCCGTGCCCTTGACATGGGGCCATTCCCTGGGATTGGCATTGTCAGATAGTTCATGCCGTATGCGGTGATGGGAGGCAACATTGTAGTAGCACATGTGGGGTTCATGTGTGATGCCGCCTGCCGTGGGTGCGGGGAAGCCAGGTGTGTAAATCCTAGGGCACTCGTGCTGCCTTGCTGCTGGACAGTGGTAATGGGCATTGTTGGCGCTTTTGTTGTGACGACCTGCGGTCCTGACTGGAGGGTGTGGGGCTATGAGCCATGCGGTTGTCGTCGTGGGTGGTACTTGGGTGGTTGTGTCTGTGGAGGTACCCACCGGTTTTGTCATCATTACTTGCTGTAGTAAGATGGCTGGTGGAGCTCTGAACTGGGAGGCCTCCTTCGAGGTGGTCTGGCAGTCCTCCGTGTCATCAGACGACTCTGACTTGCTCTAGAGGCCAAGCGTCGTGGATTCCCGAACGATGTGAAAACCGGCATTTTCGTCGTAGTTAATGAAGTGGATTGGTTCATAATCACTACTCTCCTCGCCCAAGATTGATACGATGTCAACTAGGTTGGTGCTATCGTTGGTGGTGAACCCGCTGATGACGCAATCCTCTAGCATGTGAGTGATGAGGTAATTGTCGCAGACCATCGCAACGAGCTGAAAGATCGGGCCAGGCTATTGTGATCATGTGAGGCAGGAACAACCCCTAGCCCGCGACGTCCAGCAGATGGGTGCCGCAAAGATGCCATAATCTCCCGAGGGTGAGACATGTGATGCGGGAGTTGAGTAGCCTAACTCATCCATGTCGGTGGTGACCTCCTGACCGGGTTGTATGTGTGGTGGTCGGAGGTGGCCTCTTGCTAAATGTCTACAACTTTTTGGGGGAATGGTTTTATGCGATCGTCATGGGGCTGGCAGCGAAGATGTCATGGTTGCGGAAGTTGCCGTGATCTGTTGGCCCCGCAGCCTGCTCAGGTGGAGGCTGTCGTTGCTGGTGATTGCAAAGAACCCATCAGCGTTGCCTAGGTGCGCCGGTGGGTTGACATTGACCCGGCCCGCCCTATCGGCGGTGAAGGTTAGAGAAATCTGAAGGCACTACACCACGACACTGCATTCCCTACGGACGTCTGTTGGAAAAAGTCAGTTTCGCCGACCGACTGTTTGCTGAAAAAACTTCTATTAGACTGTTGGTCGGTATTACTCATATATAGCAACCAACTGTCAGTCGGGAATGCTAAAGTGTATAGCATCAAACCGTTGGTCGGTGATAACTGCGCTACTGTCACACAGTAGGTCGGCAAATATTGCTGACCGACCGTGGGTTGCCAACTAGGCCGTGCAGGCGACTTAGCGCGAAGCCCACGCTGAAATTTTCATGCCGCGTGCCCTCACAGCCCACCTCCTCATTTCCCTAAAATAAAAACTCCTCATACACCATTCGGGCTCGAAAAAATCAACACCACACCACTACCTCTACCCCTTATCTCCTTCCCCTCCTGATCTGAGCGGCGGCGGCGGCGATGACGTTGACGCTCGCATTCGGCGACGCTTCCCGCACTCTGTCCATCTCTTCCTTCCCACCACTCCATCACCATCCCCACATCGCTGCTGTTTTCCCATGTGGAGGTGGTCCTGTCGCGCCGATGCTCTCACCCAGCTGCCGTCGGCGGCACTTCTTGTTCGTGCCCAGGCGCCCGTTGCGGTCATCTCTCCCCTCGCTCCCATGGCGCCACTGCCCCAACCTATACCCAACTCCCTCTCCCCCCTCCCATGGTAGCAGATCTGAGCGGGGCAAGGTCCCTTCGGTCCTGGTGGTTCGGAATGAGGCAGGCGGCTTCTGCTCCCTTATCTTCTGGCGACTAGGAGTGTGGCCGGTTGGTGCCCCCATCTCTCTTAGACATCCATGGCAGCAACAACATCCGTAAGCTGTGTGTGTGCGTGCAGATTTTAACTCCAACCGATTAACCTTCCATAGCCCAGTGGCTGGTGCCCCCATCTCTCTACAGATTGGTTTCTTTAAAAAAAATCAGTTCTGCTTTGATTCATGGAAATAATTAAGTTCTTGAAGCAGTAAAGTTCAAACCCTAGCCATCGATTGCTATTATTGTCTATTTATATTGTGTGATTGCTAGCAGACTTAATTGGATAATGTTTTTTTGCAGGGTGAAACGAACTTGAATAGGTTTGGTGGATGTTTGGGCAATTACTCAACTAGGAGTACTAACTAAAACAGAAGGCCACTGAAACTTTAGTAGATTTTTGTGGTTCCAGTGTAAGTATTTATTTTATTGTTTCAGCATTATACATGATTAATTCTTTGATAGTAAGTGTATGAATACATGATTGATGTACATTAATCCATGATTATTTTCTTTGGGAGATTTTCTGAAGTTGTAAGTCTGTACCTAACCAACTGAATATTATAGATGCATTTGTTACTTTTACTTGACAGCATTGACACTCTGAAGATTGCAGGGCTCAATCGACACATGGTGTGTCAGCATTTGCCTATTTACCTCAAGGGCCTGCCAAGAGTGTTGCCAATACCAGCGTGCTTTTTGCTACAGAAATGAATTTTTGAACACTTGTAGCACATGGTGTCCTGGGAATCCTGGCTATGTAAATTTCACCTGCTAGCTCATTATCAGGTATTTTTATGCATCTATTAATCATATGAACTATACAAACAGGGAGAGGATACAATTTGGAGGAACTTTGGTAGTTAAACATCCTCACTTTCAAACTGTCAATTTCTCTCTTGTGTTATGAATAGAGTGTAGTTTAATCCACATCATTTTAGCTTATCCGAATGACATAAATATGGTGTGTGTACAAGTTTAGCAAATATGATGTTTTTTGTCATAACATACATGGCATCGGAAGTGGGCATCCTAGGGTGTTGTTGGATCTCTCAAGTTGGCTGCTGTTATTCTTGTTATTTTGCATGAAAAAATAGTATTTGTGAATCACCTTTCTGCTGTTTTTTGTATAGTCGTAGTTGTATTATCCAATAGATAATAGTTTCTGTATGCCCATATCTCAACTAATTCAGTAAAGCAGAGCATAGCAGGCAATAGGCTTTGTATTTGTATACTTGTAGTTGAACTTGGCATTCAAGTTTACTTTGTCACCATAGCCCTGTGTTGATACTCTAGTAGATTGTCAGCTGTGTTTATAGAATCCTCTTGCGTAAAAGGGTGACAATTCATCCATGACTTGATGTGTTGATAAGTTAACATACTCTCTTGATTTCGTTTTTTCTCTCGTTAATAGGGGAAGTGTTGGTCATGCTAGTGTGCATACTCACTTGGGAAGAAATGGAAGTAGGAGAGGTGACCTTCAATTCCTCACCTACAATTATGTTATAATTACTGATTAGAGGCACCCTACGAGCCTTTAGGCATTAATTAGAAGGAACTGAACCATTTGTTAGGGTGAACTATATGCAGCATTAAGCATTCTAATTATTCTTCTGCATTGTTCTCTATTTAGATAACTATTGTAGTGCAGGCTGAAGTGATGGCATGTATGATTGATATAATTTCATCTCAATAAGAACTATTTTCTGCATAGTATATTGGTCCCAGCCTACTTGCTTTAAATGCCTGATTTTGATGGATTTTGTTCATGGCTTTGATTATACAATCTAGAATATTTAACCTTTTGAGCCAAATTCAACAGAGCATATCATCCAATACTAAGGATTTCAATTATCATGGTGTATTCAAGTCAAAGCTAAATAGTAGTCTACGTCCGCCTACCTTGGCAAGGATACCAGGTGAATCTACTTTGGTGTTGTAGCTTCTTTCCTTCATATTACTCTTATTTTGGGGGATTTAATTTGTTCTTAATCCTTTTTCCATTCTGGGTGAAAATGCTGGGAACCTTTTGGACACATGTACATTTTACGTGTTCCCCCTTCCTGCCCAAAACAATGTTAGGTGAGCTAACATAATACTTTCAGGCATTCAGAAAGAGTCACATCTATAATTAGCTTTCAACTCCATTTATCCAGTTTGAACTACCAGAAATCTATACATCTACTGAAAGAGTCACGCTTAGATATATTTAGCTTTTAGCTCACTGTATCCACTATCTTCAAAGTTGTATGTTTATTTTTTTGGAAACAAGTGTTGAAATATTGGCTGCTAGTACAGTAACTTCAGTATATCCCCAGGAACACTATATGCTCAGCAATCGTACAAAGTAAATGATGCATTTCCTTCCAAATGGATATACAAAAAGTTGATTGAGGGTTTCTATGCCACATCCATGGTTACTGCTGGAAGTCGATTGGCAGTCTTCATGTACCGATATGCTATTTTTATAGATTAGGTAAGTGTATTCTTCATTTTGTGATGTTGTGTGTGCGTAGTGCACATGTGAATTCTGCCTGCATTCAATTTCATAGATTAATTAAGCATTGTAATATTTGAGATTTGTTTGACTTTTGTAGGAAGCAAACACAAGGATGGACTCACTATGAAGCATGAAGCCAGCGATCCACATCAACTGGATGTTTTAGCTCTCATTTTGTATATCTGATGTATCATAGTTGCATCTTTTAGCTGTCCTTGTGTGAACCTGATGTATGGTGTCTTGACGGTTATGTCTAGAACAAAGTGAAGTGTATGTACGTGACATGGTGTCTTGGTTGTTATGTCTAGAACAGACTGAAATGTATGTATGTGACAGTTAGTTAAATGGAATAAAAAATGGTTGGTGCACCTGATGTATGGTGTCTTCTTGACTATCCTTAGAAACATGAATTATATGTATGTGACAATCTGTAACATATGTTAATTAAAGTTGTGGTTGGTAACAATGTTGGTCATCAAAAGAAAACACCATCTGATTGTTGGTCGGCAAAACAAACCCTGTCTAACAGTCGGTCGGGAAAGGCTAATGCAAGCCCCAACAAAATGTTGGTCGGGAAAGGTACATGGTTACCCCAACAAACCGTTGGTCGGGAAAGGCCCATGGTTACCCCAACAGTCTGTTGGTCGGGAAAGGCCCATGGTAGGCCCAATAGACTGTTGGTCAGGAAAGATGCACCATAGCCACCCAACAGTCGGTTGGGAAAGATATGTCGGTCGAGAAAGGGATTTCCTGTCTGGACTTTCCCCAACAGACGGTATCGGTCGGCAATACTCTTTCCCGACCGACTGTTTGTCAGCGGAAGCTGTATTTTTGACCAACCTGGCTGTTGATGATGTAGTGCTGTGGTGTAGTGAGGTTAAGCTCTCCCCCGGCGAGATACCACAGGAATATGAGGAAGATCCAATCCGAGATTGGTCTCTAGATGATGCCGCCCATGTTTGGCACGCCAACTGACGGTGCAAAATACTGCTAGATTCCTTAGTATGGGTCCAAGCGTAGCTGGAAGTCACAGATCGAATGTCTCACTAGGGTTTTACCTAGGTTCGGGCCTTTGGAGAGTAATAACCTACATCTTGATTGCTTTTGTTATTCATGGTGGAGGGACACCTCGTGCGAGTGGTTTACAATGGTGTATGAGATTGCTACATTGAGTTTCTTTTTTTTTTTGCGGGACTACATTGAGTTTCTATTTGTGACTAGATGCCTATGAGAGCCTCCTAGCCTCCCCTTATATACACGATGGAGGCTAGGGTTTACATGCAAGCAGATGCAATCTTGGCTGCTGCCGTCCTTGACTTGGGAGGGAAGAAGGTCTCCAATGCCTTCTTTAGGGTTTTCTTTGACCCCCGGGCCGAATACCCAAGAATTTGGCCCAATTTTTTTAACTATACATGTATACATGCTGGAGCCCTTTAGAGCATCCCATTCCGAGTCTGAGCCACGATAGCCATGCAACTGGCCTTCGTCTCCTACTCCCCTCCCTCGATCCAGTCCCCAAAACTAACTGATGCGGCGGCGGCGGCAAGCGATTCCAGCCATCCAGGTCGGGCGATCCAGCCCTCTACCCCTCTCCCTCCCTTCCAGCCATCCCTTTCCCTATGGCCCTCCCCTCTACCCCTCCCTCCGTGGTTCTTGCGGGGATGTGCCTCTACAGAAGTAGGCTTCAGGTGTCCCCCTGGCGTCGCCACTGCTCCAAGTGCCCACAGCCTTCGGCCTTCGTCGCCGTCGGGCTTCACCGCGTTAGTACGCCATCCATCTAGTATTGCATCCATCTATAGGTACCAACCAAGTAACCACCAAGGTAATTTTCCTTTGTTTTTTAAACAAATCTGAACCTTTTTTTTGTAAATTTCCACTGCCATGCCACTGATTGATTGCTACTTTGTTGATTTATTCATGTAAATTGTAATTGTTTGTCACTGCTATTGATTGTAGCTATAGGTTGTAGTCTGAAACATTGCCACTGTCACTGCCACACTATTAGAGATATTTCCACAAAGATATTTTGCTACTATTATCGATGTATGGTCATTGAGTCATTGATTTTGCACATTTTTTGTTCTATCATATTGCTTTTGCAAAAAAAATTATAAGAATACCCAGGAGGAAATTCCTAGCTCCGCCACTATCGTGGTCCCCTGGGTAGGCACGATGGCGGGCCTCGTGGTGAGCTACCCCCGGTGTACAACACCATTAGAGATATCCCCGATATATTTTCTTGGAAATGGAGTACCACTAGATAGTACTTGGTGCAATCTACCTACAAGATGCTGTGTGAGGCATGATTCAATTACCCATCGCTCATTGCATATGGAAGAGTTGGGCGCCGCTCAAATGCAAAATATTCATATGGCCGCGTATCCAGTATCATGTGTGGACCTCTGATCGACAACTCCAACATGGACTACAAGACACCACTGCTCCATGCTTCACCTACTGCTAGGAGGAGGATACGCTACAATATGTCTATGCTAGGCAGGCATGACATGCTTGTTTCACTTCTTTGGGTGTACATATCGCCATCCCTTCGATTGAAGAGAGCCTTGAGGTGTGGTGGCTAAGATCGTGCAAATGATTGCCGAAGACAAGCAGAAAGAGGTTCGATTCGCTAGTCATTCTCATTGCTTGGAGCTTGTGGAAGCAAATAAATGTGAGGGTGTTCATGAATGTGGAGCAGCGACGTAATATCCCACAACTCGTTAATCCCATACTAGATGAGGTTCATTCTTGGAGGATGGCAGGAGGGTGTTTTCAAATCTGTATGATAGAGTAGCATGTATTTGTTGGTGGGTGGGTTCTTCATGCTGGTAGCCTACTTTATTTGGCTTACGACATATCTTGTAAACATTGTTCTGCCTTTTATAAAAATAAGGTACGCAATTTGCATTTTTTTTAGATAGGAAACGCTTGCCCGGCCTTAAACTGAGGCAATTTGCATATTCTTATCAATAAAAAGTTTAATCTCCACATAAAACTAATGTTTTAATTAGGCACGGCATGGATGTGTGGAAAGAAAGGGAGATGCGGGGCACTTCAATAAGCAGGTGGGTAATTCAGTGTTTCTCTCGAACGAAGCATTGTAAATTGCATATCCCTAGTTCCGACTCAAATACTAGTTGCAACGCTAGCTAAGAAATACATATACACAGGCAGAAGACTACCTTTTCTTTCTTTCGAAATTAATGCGAGAGCACGTGTGTACATCCATGATACTGGTGTACAGATGCAGATCTAGTTGAGGACAACAGAATTGCACTGCATATGCAGAGATAACACGTACGTATGTGCCTTGAGTAACAGTTGCTATCATAGCAAGTATTTATACGAAAGTATTGATGATTAACTTATCTAACAGCTAGCTAATTAGGTAGCTATAACTGGAGCATGGCATCTAAGAATTTATTATCCTCATGTTGGAACCCATCTTGGCAATCTCGGACGGCAGTCATAGACATGAGTATAATACCAGCTAAAACAAAACCGACTGGAAGACAGACCGTGAAGTGCGGGAGTCGCCGACGTTAGTTAGCATCGACAAATTCTTCGCCAACACGGCGTGGGAAGCCCTCTTCCCATCATACATGTTGATGGCTGCATCATCCTCCTGCTCCGATCACTGCCCCCTGATGCTCGCTAGTGTGACAACTCCCCCAACCCGGGCAAGGTTCAGGTTCGAGGGATTCTGGCCCAAATTCCCCCACTTCAGAGAAACAGTGCAACGGGCTTGGCACCGCCCAGTAAACCAGACCCGCGCGTTTGCCAGAATCAAAACAAAGATGGAAAGAGTGGCAAACGACCTCAAGTTTTGGAGCAAGACCATCTTCAGCGATGCCAAAGTGCAGTTCCATATGGCAAATGAGCTTATCCTCAGATTTGATATTGCCATGGAGACACGACAGCTGAGGCCACAAGAGTTTAGATTCAGAAAACTGCTTAAACAACAGGTTCTTGGACTTGTAGCGGTGGAGCGGGCACGAAGAAGACAGGCGTCACGGGTCACTTGGCTGCGGCCCGGCGACGCAAACACGTCCTTTTTCAACGCCAAGATCAACTCGCGAAAGAGGAAGAACTTCATCCACCATCTCCGCACTGACACAACCCTTGCAATGGAGCATGATGACAAGGCAGAGATTATACAAGATAATTTCCACTCCATCCTGGGCACAAAAGAGCAGCGATCCTGCACCTTGAACTGGCAAGAGCTGGGACTCCCAAGGGTGGCGGCAGCAGGGCTGGATAATCCCTTCACGGAGGAGGAAGTGTGGGCTGCCGTGCTTGCCTCCCCAAGCGAGAAGGCGCCGGGTCCTGATGGTTTTAATGGAGTTTTCTACCGCTCTTGCTGGGACATAATCAAGGGCGATGTTATGACCATGTTCCAGCAGTTTCACAGCTTATCTGGAGCAAACTTTGAGCGCATAAACGATGCTCTAGTGGCTCTGCTGCCAAAGAAAGATGGGGCTGAAAGAGTTGGAGACTTCAGGCCGATTAGTCTGATTAACTCGATCCCTAAGCTTATTGCAAAGGTTTTATCCATGCGCCTTTCAATGGTTATGGACGCACTCATTTCGCCAGCCCAAAGTGCTTTCATGAAATCAAGATGGCTGCAAGACAACTTCCTTTATGTCCAAAATTGTGTCCGGTCCCTGCACCGCAAGAAGAAGGTTGCCCTCCTGATCAAGTTGGATATTGCTCGAGCCTTCGACTCCGTGTCCTGGGAATACATTCTGGAACTCCTCATAGTCTTGGGCTTCAGCGCCAGGTGGAGGGACTGGATTGCCCTCCTGCTTTCCTCCTCCTCTTCTGCTTTCATGCTAAATGGCATCCCGGGTGCCCAGATCAAACACAAGAAAGGCCTAAGGTAGGGCGATCCGTTGTCCCCTCTACTGTTCATCTTGGCTATTGACCCCCTTCATCGTCTCATCTCCAAGGCGGCCGCTGATGGGATCATTGCACCATTGCCGGGCAGAGATGTAAAGCTCAGAGTCAGTCTATATGCAGATGATGCAATAATATTTGCAAACCCAGACAAGGAGGAAATTGACAAGCTGCTACAACTCCTTAAGTTGTTCGGTGACGCCTCTGGCCTGCACCTCAACCAAGCAAAATCCTCAATAAGCCCCATCAGATGCGATGAGCTGGACCTGGATCTCATTCTGCAGAGTTTTGGAGGGCAAATCAGGCCTTTCCCAATAACATACCTTGGTCTTCCGATCAGGCTGGGACGACTACGACTTGTGCATCTGCAGTTTGTACTTGATAGGATAAGAGCTAGGCTGGCCGGCTGGAAGGGCAAGTTAATATCAATTGCTGGAAGAAGGGTGTTAGTCCGCTGTGTTCTCACGGCAATCCCCACTTTTGCCCTGTCCGTGTTGCGAGCGCCGAAAAAATTCTTCAAGGAAGTTGACAAAGCAAGGCGGCGCTTTCTCTGGGCACAGGATGATGACCTCACCGGAGGAAAATGCAAGGTCAACTGGACGACGGTTTGCTCGCCAACGGAAAAAGGGGGATTGGGAATCCACAACTTGAGCAAATTCTCCAGAGCCCTCCGGTTGCGCTGGCTATGGCTTGCCTGGCACCACCAAGAACGCCCGTGGGCAGACACTGAGCTGCCATGCGATCAGCAAGACATGGCTCTGTTTGCTGCTGCCACAACGGTGACCCTCGGCGACGGGAAGACGGCCTCTTTTTGGAGCTCCACCTGGCTCACCTCGCCACCGTTGGCCGCCTTGTTCCCCGACCTGTTCAAAAGATCAAGAGGAAAACAGAAAACGGTGGCGGCTGCGCTGCATAATGACTCATGGATTCAGGATCTGCGACATCGAGGCTACGACGACATTGCTACAAGCTTCCTTCTCATGTGGCAAGTCATTGCGGGTGCAAACACGCTGTTGCAAGCAAGGACCCAAGACACCATCAGATGGATTTTTGACGCCTCCGGGAAATACTCAGCAGGCTCGGCATACAAGGTCCAATTCGTGGAGACTCAACAGACGGACAACAAGGCTCTCCTATGGGAAGCTTGGGCCCCTGCCAAGGTGAAGTTCTTCTGTTGGCTGCTGCTCCAGGATAGGCTATGGTGCAACGACAGATTGCAGAGGAGGGGATGGGTAAATGGCTACTTCTGCCGGCTGTGCATGCGAAGCCTTGAATCATCAGTTCATCTGCTCTGGGAGTGCCCACTGTCTCAGGAAATTTGGCGAAAGGTTGCCTCCCTCCTGGGGTGCGCCAGTATCTTACCCGCTCCAAATGGGCCTCCGGGATCGTCAAAGCAACGGTTCAGACGAGCCATGCGCGCAGCAGGAACGGCAAACAGGAAAAGGGTGCAGTCTACAATGATGCTGGTGGCCTGGCGTATTTGGCTAGAGAGGAATGCAAGAACCTTCAGAGATCGCCAGCGTCAGAGTGCTGAAATTCTTGCAGCAATCAGGCAAGACATGGATTCCTGGAGGCTTGCCGGAGCCGAATGCCTGGAAACACCACTTGGTGACCCAGGCTGATCTCTGTTCAATTTTTAGGCAAATGACGACCCCTCTAGTGGCGTCAACTCTGTAACCCCCACCATGATCACTTGATCATGAATTTTTTTCCGCATGCTCCTTGCTTAATCAATGAAAAACCAGCAGTGCTGGATCTTTCAAAAAAAAAAGACAGACCGTGAAGAAGCTGTAGTCATTGATCACCAGGTAATAGAAGGCGAGTATCGTGACGGCACCGCAGGCAATTAGAAGGCACATGAGGATCCACCTGCTATGCTCCTGTGGCTCCGCCACCACGGCGTCCTCGCCTACGACATGAGCGTTGATGAGGTTGACAATGAAATCCCTCATGGGAAAGCTAGGATCCTCCCTAGCCACGGCGTCCTCTATGTCGGCCATATACCTGCTGTGCTGGATCTGAATTTGTTCTTCGGCTGTGCGTCCTCTGGCTGCCTGAACCTAGATCGATACAATAAAAACTGTACTACAAGAGGAAGAACAGGGAACTTATTATGGGATGGGAATTATATAAGCCCCAGCCAGAACTAACCGCCTAATTGACAAAATAAATTAGCGCAAAGGGCGGAAGGTAGTTACATGACCTTTTTCTTTTCTGGAAATCTTATCCGGTGACTGTTCCTAGGAGGCTAACCCAGCGAACGTCCCATCACGGTCGCTCGCATTTGTATGCGCGTCCGGTGCCAGGCATAAGTCAGCTCGAGCAGGTCGGTGCTTCAGCTTTCCCAGTGAACGTTTCGTGGGGCGCATCGCCTACTAAATACGGGCATGGGCAGCCCGGCCCGACGACCCGGCCAGAAAAACCCGGGCCTGGCTAGGCCGGGCTTGATGCTCGGGCCAGGCTCGGGTCTAATTTTGCAGCATGGAAGATAGTTCGGGCTGGGCTCGGGCTTCACTTTCCCTGTAATTCAGGCCGGGCTTGCATGTGCTTACACTGAAAAACAGTGTTCGGGCCTAATTTCGGGCCAAGCTCGGGATTGAAAACATGGAGTATTTTGGGCTTCTGGCTGGGCTCGGGCTTGAGAAATGAAAGGCCGGGCTTTTACAAGCCCTGCCCGAAACTCGACCGGGCCCGACGTTTGCCCGAGTTTATCGCCTAACACTTGGACTATAACAGGTTTTGTGTACATTTGCATTTAAACCTATTTTTATATATCTTATGAAGCTTTTTTAATGTTTCATTTGACAAAAAATCTGAAAAACCTAATTTTTTTCATTATTGGTAGAATAAAACCCCTTTTATTAGGAGGATTTTTTTCTTCTAAACTTGATGTGTGCATCTTTTTAGAGATTTCAAATGGACTATCACATACAGATGTATATAGACATATTTTAGATTGTAGATTCACTTATTTTGCTCCGTATGTAGTCACTTGTTGAAATCTCTAGGAAGACAAATATTTGGGACGGAGGGAGTATGTAGCACGACATTTTTCTAGGTCATTTGCAATGCCCCACATCACATTTTTTTAAAGAGCATGGCACTTTAATAATTAATAACATGTCATTTTATTTTATTAAGAGGACGTCAGTTTTATTATTAGTAACATGGCATTTTAATTTATCAAGAGGGATGACAGTTTATGATAAAGAGCATGACATTTTTATTATTAATAACATTGCATTTTTATTCTTTGGAGGATGGCATTTTTATTATTGAGAGCATGGCATTTTATTATTGTTGTCGTGACATTTTTTATATAGAGGATTGCTTTTTTATTAGTAAGAAGATGGCAATATTTTGGCCATGGCAAAAAGAAAACACAGACATGGCATTTTTATGAATTTGTGCACAGTGCACAAAATAAAGAAAAATTACATCATAGCATTTTTTTGTAAAGTAGCATGACTTTTTTTTATAAATTAACATGGCATTTCCATAAAGTAGCACGACATTTTTCAATTGTATATGTTCATGGCAATTATACAACATTTTTTCCTGTGTTTACAAAAAAAATGCACTCCCTACAATAGCAGCGTCAATTAATTTGGCTTGGAGGGAGTATTTTTTTTCATGGAATTTCTTTCAAAAGAGAAAAACTGTAAACTAGGCCTCCAGGCCATTGAGGATTCGCCCTGGCCTTTCCCTGGGTGAACGATCAAGGAGGGTTGATTCGTTCACTGGGAGCAACTCGCCCCAGCGACAAAATCGTTCGATCGACCCTCCCTCATGGGGACCATCCTAAGTTATTGGGGTCCTTTTTTATACAGGAAATATTTTGTGGCTCTCTATGTCCATAATAGAACTACGGAAGGAGAGCTGCTCTTTGCATTAAGAGTATTCAAGAAAGGTCTATCAAATATAAAGGGACAAAAATTATATTGTTGTGATCCAAGTACTAAGAAATTAGTAGGGTACTTGACCTTATCCCACAAGACTTCAACATCTCTAATAATCCCAAGGCGTGAAATGGTGTCTCTATTTGCAAGCTTAATAGTAACATCAATATCTTCAATCTCGAACGGGTGCAATTTCATTTATAACTTCTTGATAAAGAGAAAATGGAATAGCACTCACACTAGCACCCATATAACATAAACCATGATAGCAATGATCTTCAATTTTAACAGAAACACCAGGCATGCCAACTACATGTTTATTCTTGTCTAACATATCTTGTTCATTTCTAGCAGGTTTAGCAATTCTAGCAGCCTCAGAACAGAAGTAAATAACATGTCCATCAATACCATCGACCAAGAGATCTTTAACCATTGCAATGTTAAGTTATATCTTAATTTGTTCAGAAGATGTAGGTGTTCTAATATTACTCTTATGAACCACAGTTGTAGCTTTAGGGCTCCTTTGATTCAAGGGAATTATATAGGATTTTTGGAGGATTGAAATCCTTTGAAATTTTTCCTACGTTTGTCCTTTGATTCATAGGATTGAATCCCATAGGAATTTTTCCAATGGAATCTTTTGTACTATATTTCATAGGAAATCTAACATCTACTCTAACCACTTTTTACAATTCCTTTGCTTTTCCCATGAAATCAAACGCTCCTTGCTAATCCTATAGGATTCAAGTGGGCATGAAACTCCAATCCTATACTTTTCCTATTTCTGCATTTTCAAAATCATGCGAATCAAAGAGGTCCTTAGCATGTTCCCTAATACTAATAGGGAAAGGAGGTTTCTCAATATAAGTAGTAGGCACAACTGGGTCAACATTGCAAATGATTGTTTTATCTTTAGCTATAACAGGTTCCTTACAAATTTCTTCAATAGGTGGATGAAACTTAAACCACCTCTCCTTAGGGAGATCAACATGAGCAGCAAATGATTCACACAAAGTAGCTACTATCTCAGAGTCAAGTCCATATTTTAAACTAAACTCATGAAAAGCATCACTTTCCATAAAAGATTTAACACAGTCAAACTCAAGATTTATACCTGACTCAATACCTTTGTCAATTTACCAATCTCCAGAGTTGCGTTTAATTCTCTCCAGAAGATCTCATTTGAATTCAATAGTTTTCTTCATGAAGGAACCATTAGAAGAAACATCGATTATTGATTGATCATCATGAGAAAGCTGAGAATAAAAGTTTTGTATAATTATTTGTCTTGAGAGCTCATGATCGGGGCATGTGTGCATCATATATTTAAGCCTCCCCCAAACTTGAGCAATAATTTCTTCTTCACGAGCCCAAAAATTATATATGTAATTTCGATCACAATGAACCAAATGCATAGGATAAAATTTCTAGTGGAATTCTAGCTTCAACCGGTTCCAGTCCCATGTCCCGGTATCATCCAATAGGCTATACAGTGTTAATACCTTTCCCCCCAAAGATAAAGGGAATACTTTCTTCTTAACTCCATCCTCAGACAAACCTGCAAGTTTAAACAATCCACCAATTTCATCTATATCGATTAAGTGCACATCGGGATGTATTGTTCCATCTCCTACATAAGGATTAGCTAGCAGTTTCTCTAACATACCAGAAGGAATCTCATAATAAATATTTTCAGTAGCTTCAGTAGGTTGAGAGGAAACTCTTATGGCTTCTGGTCGAGCTGAAGATACCCCTAACAAGTCTCTCAAAGGATTATTTTCCATATAACAAGTGACAGTAAATTTCAGCACATAATAAAAATGTTTCCTTACCAAAGGAGCTTCACTCCCCGGCAATGGGGCCAGAAAAGAGTACTGATGACAAACTAGTATAGGGGATCAATCATAGTCCTATTGATAAGTAAGAGTGTTGAACCCAGTAAGGGGCAAAAGGAAATGACAAGTGGTTTTCAGCAAGGCATTCTCTACAAGTACTAAAAGTAGTAGTAACATATAGTTTTGTAGCAAGATAATTTGTAACAAGTAACGAGTAGCAATCGTAACCAAGGTGCAGCAAGCTGGCCCAATCCTTTTTATTGCAAATGACAAGCCAAAACGATATCTTATTGTAAGCAAAGCATTCTCGAGGACACACTGGAATTCTCGTCTAGTCACGTTCATCATGTTTAGTTGATTCGCATTTGTTACTTTGATAATTTGATATGTGGGTGGACTGGTGCTAGGGTGTTGTTCTTACTTGAACAAGCAACCCTCTTATGATTACCCCCTCTCGCAAGCATTCGTAACTACGAAAGAAGAACTAAGATAAATATAACCATATCATGAAATATATGGATCCAGATCAACAATTTACGGAATAATGCATAAAGTAGGGTTTAAACTTCTGTCACTCTCGCAACCCATCATCTACTTATTACTTTCCAATGACTTTCCTTAGGTCCATGTATGGTGAAGTGTCATGTAGTCGACGTTCACATGACACCAGTAAAGGAAGAACAACATACATATCATCAAACTATCGAACGATTACCAACTTCACATGATTAGTTATAACAAGACTTCTCCCATGTCCTCAAGAACAAAGTAACTACTAGCAAATCATATTCAGGTTCAAGATCAGAGGGTATTGAAAATGCTTAAGGATACAAACATTTTCCACCAAATAAACCAACTAGCATCAACTACAGGATGTAATCAACACTGCCAGCAACCTACCAATATGAGGTTTTGGGGCAAAGATTGAATACAAGAGATGAACTAGGGTTTGAGAGGAGATGGTGTTGGTGAAGATGTTAATGAAGATTGGTCCTCTCATAATGAGAGGATCGTTGGTGATGTCGGTGGTTTCAATTTCCCCCTCCCGGAGGGAAGTATCCTCGACAAAATCGCTCCACTGGAGAGCCAAAGTGCTCCTGCCCAGATTCCGCCTTGAGAGGGCCGTGCTTAGTCCCCAAAGTCTTCTCTTGGTTTTGTCCAGGGCAAATAGATATAGGAGAAGATGAGCCCTAGAGGCCTGCTGGGAGTCACGAGCTTGATAACCCTCAATATAGCGGATCGTTTCTAGCCTTCTTCGATAAATAAGAGTGTCGAACCCAATGAGGAGCTAAAGGCAGAACAAATATTCCCTCAAGTTCTATCGACCACCGATATAACTCTATGCACACTTGACGTCTGCTTTACCTAGAACAAGAATAAAACTAGAAGTACTTTGCAAGAATAAAACTATGGATAAATTGCAAGGTAAAAAAGTGGATAGCTTTTGTCAACGAGAAAGTCATTTGTCCCTAGACAATCGATAACAAGTACAGGTAATTATTCTTGCGATTTTATATGAGGGAGAGGCATGAGCTAACATACTTTCTCTACTTGGATCATATGCACTTATGATTGAAACTCTAGCAAGCATCCACAACTACTAAAGCTCATTAAGGTCATGAAACCCAACCATAGCATTAAGTAGCAAGTCCTCTTTATCCCATACGCAACAACCCATCTACTCGGGTTTAAGCTTCTATTACTCTCGCAACCCACCATAAGCAAATCATGAACGCATTGCAACACCCTACATCGGGGACCCCTCACGTTTGCGCTAGACGGAGAGCATCATAGGACAGCACCATAAATAAAATATACAATCATACCAACCAAGATCATGATTAACCCATAGGACAAAACAGATCTACTCAAACATCATAGGATAGCCAAATATCATTGGGAAATAATATATGGAGGTGAGCACCATATTTAAGTAGAGATTATAGCGCAGAGAAGGGGTGTTACACCGCTGCATAGAGGGGGAGAGAGTTGGTGTTGACGATAGCAAGATTGTTGATGTAGATTGCCGTCACGATCCTTGCCCTGGCGGCACTCTGGCGCCACCGGGGGAGAGGGGGGGAGAGCCCCCCTCCTTCTTCTTCTTCCTTGGCCTCCCCCTAGATGGGAGGAGAGTTCCCCCTCTGGTCCATGGTCTCCATGGTGGTGGAGGGGCGGGAGCCCCTCTGAGATTGGATCTCCCTCTCTGTTCTCTTCTGTTTCGTGTTCCCCAGATCTGGCCCTTCACAGTTTCTTAAATTCCCGGAGATCCGTAACTCCGATTGCGCTGAAAATTTTACACAATTTTTTCCATAAATTATCTTTCTTGCGCCAGACGAAGGGCCCTAACCGACCTTCGAGGAGGGCACAAGATACCTGGCCGCGCCTAGCACCCCCAGGCACGCCCTGGTGGGTTGTGGGCACTGTGGGCCCCCGTTTGCGTTGATTTCACCTCCCAAAATTCACATATATTCCAAAATAATTCTCCATAAATTTTTATCGCATTTGGACTTTGTTTGATATGGATTTTCTGCGAAACAAAAAACATGCAGAAAACAGGAACTGGCAATGGGCACTGGGTAAATAGGTTAGTCTAATAAATCATATAAAAAGTTGCCAAAAATATGTGAAAGTTGTATAATATTGGCATGAAACAATAGAAAATTATAGATACGACGGAGACGTATCAGCATTCCCAACCTTAATTCCTGCTCGTCCTCGAGTAGGTAAAGGATAAAAAGGATAATATTTGACGTGGGATGCTACCTAGCATAAACTTCATCATATATCTAATCATGGCATGAATATTAAGACATAAGTGATTCAAAGCAATAGTCTATAATTTGACATAAAGACATCAATACTCAGGCATCCCGACAAACAATCGTGTCTTTCAAAATATCAACGCTAAAGAAAGCTATCCCTACAAAATCATATAGTCTTGTCATGCTCTGTCTTCTTAACATAAAGTATTTATCATGCACAACGTCGATGACAAGCCGAGCAATTGGTTCATGCTTTTTAACGTGCTTCAACTTTTTCAACCCTCACGCAATACATGAGCGCAAGCCATGGATATAGCACTATAGATGGAATAGAGTATGATGATAGGGTAAATATAGAGAAGACAAAAAGTTAAGAAAGTCTCACATCGACGCGGCTAACCAACATGCTATGGAGATTCCCATCAATTGATATCAATGCACGGAGTAGGCATTGCCATGCAATGAAAGCACTAAGAGTTATAAGTGTATGAAAGCTCCATATGAAAACTAAGTGGGTGTGCATCTAGTCCTATAATGAAAAAATTCCCACTAGTATATGAAAGTGACAACATAGGAGACTCTCCATATGAAAAACATGGTGCTACTTTAAAGCACAAGTGTGGAACTAGCATGCCCTGTAACACCCCGGATATGATTTTCCTATTATGTACTCCAACTCTTGCCGTTTACGGCCTTAAGTTATTTTATTTTCTCGGGTTCGGGTTTTTGTCTCCGTGTGTTGTTGTCGTTGTCATGCATCTCATATCATGTCATCATGTGCATTGCATTCGCATACGTGTTCGTCTCATGCATCCGAGCATTCTCCCCGTTGTCCGTTTTGCATTCCGGCGCTCCGTTCTCCTCCGGTGGTCATTTCTACCTTTCTTTCGTGTGTGGGGGTTAAACATTTCCGGATTGGACCGAGACTTGTCATGCGGACTTGGTTTACTACCGGTAGACCGCCTGTCAAGTTTCGTACCATTTGGACTTCGTTTGATGCTCCAACGGTTAACCGAGGGACCAAAAAGGCCTCATGTGTGTTGCAGCCCAACACCCTTCCAATTTGGCCCAAAACCCTCTCCATCATCTAGAGCGTTCGATCATGATCGCGTGGCCGAAAACCGCACCTCATTTGGACTCTCCTAGCTCCTCCTATGTCTATTTAAAGACCCACTCCCGAAAATTTCGGATCTCTCCCCCGAAACCCTAGCCTCCGTCTTCCTCCGCGCGCCGGACAACGTCCGCCGGCGCCGGACGTGTCCGACTTCCACCCCGCCGCCATGTGGCACGCCCCCATTCGCCACCGCCGCTCCGGCCCGGGAGGCCCGGATCGGGCCCCCGAGGCCCATCGCCACCCGCGCCGCCCGGGGTCTTCTTCCCCGCGCCCGGTCCGCCGCACCTTCGCCGCGGCCGCCGCCTTCCCTTCCGCCGGCGCTCGCCTGGCCGCTCGCCGGCGCCCGCGCTCGCCGCGCCTACCGAGGCCGGCACCGCCAACCGCCGCCACCCGCCGTCCGCCGCTCCGGTGGCCGTATCCGCGCCGCCCCGGCCCGCCTCTCCAAGATTCGGCGGCCCCAACCGCCAAGTCCGGCGAAGTCCCCATCTCCGGCGAGTTCCCGGCCAACCTCGGGAGACGTGCCCCAGATCCAGATCTGAGGAGCCATAGGGGTTGACTTTTGCCTCCGTTTTCAGTATTTTTATGCAACTTCATCATGTCGTAACTCCGCATCCGTATCTCCGTTTTGGGCATATAGCATATCAAAATGTTCGTCTCAGAGAGCACATCTTCCGAGGTTGGCCGGGAACTCGCCGGAGATGGGGACTTCGCTGGACTTGGCGGTTGGGACCGCCGGATCTTGGAGAGGCGGGTCGGGGCGGCGCGGATCCGGCCACCGGAGCGGCGGACGGCGGGTGGCGGCGGTTGGCGGCGCCGGCCTCGGTAGGCGCGGCGGGCGCGGGCGCCGGCGGAAGGGAAGGCGGCGGCCGCGGCGGAGGTGCGGCGGACCGGGCGCGGGGAAGAAGACCCCGGGCGGCGCGGGTGGCGATGGGCCTCAGGGGCCTGATCCGGGCCTCCCGGACCGGAGCGGCAGCGATGTTGGCGCGAGGCGGTGGCAAATGGGTGCGTGCCACATGGTGGCGGGGTGGAAGTCAGACACGTCCGGCGCCGGCGGACGTTGCACGGCGCGCGGAGGAAGACAGAGGCTAGGGTTTCGGGGGAGAGATCCGAAATTTTTGGGAGTGGGTCTTTAGATAGACATAGGAGGAGCTAGGAGAGTCCAAATGAGGTGCGTTTTTCGGCCACGCGATCGTGATCGAACGCTCTAGATGATGGAGAGGGTTTTGGTGGGTTTTGGGCCAAATTGGAAGGGTGTTGGGCTGCAACACACATGAGGCCTTTTCGGTCCCTCGGTTAACCGTTGGAGCATCAAACGAAGTCCAAATGGTACGAAACTTGACAGGCGGTCTACCGGTATTAAACCAAGGCCGCATGACAAGTCTCGGTCCAATTCGGAAATGTTTCACCCCCACACATGAAAGAAAGGTAGAAATGACCACCGGAGGAGAACGGAGCGCCGGAATGCAAAACGGACAACGGAGAAAATGCTCGGATGCATGAGACGAACGCGTATGCGAATGCAATGCACATGATGACATGATATGAGATGCATGAAAACGACAACAACACACGGAGACAAAAACCCGAACCCAAGAAAATAAAATAACTTAAGGCCGGAAACGGAAAGAGTTGGAGTACATAATAGGAAAATCATATCCGGGGTGTTACAACACTCCACCACTACGAAAGGATCTCGTCCCGAGATCTAGGACTGTAAGAACGCCGGGTATTCAGAACGGAGGTGATCCTCGCGTTCCCAGGTAGCTTCACGGTCGGAATGGTGTGACCACTTGACTTTGAGGAATTTGATTGACTTGTTGCGAGTCTTGCGTTCAGTCTCTTCAAGAATAGCAACGAGGTGCTCACGATAAGTGAGATCTTCTTGGAGCTCAATGTCCTCGAAGTTGACGGTGCGGTTAGGGGTCTTGTAGCACTTTTGGAGCTGAGAGACATGGAACACGTCATGCACATTTGCAAAGTTTGAAGGAAGCTCGAGTTGATAGGCGAGATCGCCTCTCTTGCTGACGATCTTGAAAGGTCCCACGTATCTAGGGGCAAGCTTCCCTTTGATACTGAAGTGACGAGTACCTTTCATAGGAGAGACGCGGAGGTAAACATGATCTCCGATCTCGAAAGCCAAATCATGGTGCTTACTATCATAGTAGCTCTTCTGGCGGGATTGGGCTGCTTTGAGGTTATCTTGAATGACTTTGCACATTTCCTCTGCCTCTGTGATTAAGTCATTTCCCAGAAGTTGACGCTCACCGGTTTCAGACTAGTTGAGAGGGGTACGACACTTCCTTCCATACAGAATTTCAAATGGGCCCTTGCCCGAACTTGCTTGAAAACTGTTGTTGTAGGAGAATTCAGCATAAGGAAGACAATCCTCCCACTTCATGCCGAAGGAGATCACACAAGCCCTGAGCATATCTTCAAGAATCTGGTTGACACGCTCGACTTGACCGCTCGTTTGAGGATGGAAAGCTGTGCTGAAGCGGATGTTGGTGCCCATGGCCTTCTGAAAAGAATCCCAAAACTTGGAGGTAAAGATGCTGCCACGGTCTGAAGAGATCACCTGTGGAATACCGTGCAGCGAGACAATTCGGGAGGTATAGAGCTCCGCCAATTGAGCTGCAGTGATTGACTCTTTGATAGGCAGAAAGTGAGCCACTTTAGTGAGTTTGTCGATGACAACGAATATAGCATCATTGCCACGTTTGGACTTTGGAAACCCAGTCACGAAGTCCATCTCAATGTGGTCAAACTTCCATTCTGGAATGGCAAGAGGTTGGAGGAGACCATCTGGCCTTTGGTGTTCTGCCTTCACTCTTCTGCAGACATCACATTCATTCACGAACTGAGCAATCTCGCGCTTCATTCGAGTCCACCAATAAGCCTGCTTGAGGTCCTGATACATCTTCGTGCTCCCAGGGTGGATGGAGAGGAGAGAATTGTGAGCCTCGTTCATGATCACTTTACGAAGGTCACCTTTGGGCACGACAATACGATCCTCGAAGAAGAGAGTATCCTTGTCATCAAGGCGGTAGCACTTGTACTTGGGTTGACTCTTGGCAATCCCAATCTTCACCTTTTTCACCATAGCATAAAGAAGCTGAGCTTGGCGAATCTGGTCTTCCAAGGTAGGAGAGACTTGAAGGTTGGCGAGGAAACCTTGAGGAACAACTTGCAGATTGAGTTTGCGGAAAGCTTCACAAAGCTCGGGTTGATAAGGCTTGAGAATCAGGCTATTGCAATAAGCCTTTCTGTTGAATGCGCCAGCAATCACATTGGCCTTGCCTGGAGTATACTCGATACTCGGATTATACTCTTGAATCATTTCGACCCATCGAGTCTGCCTGAGGTTGAGATTAGGCTGAGTGAAGATGTACTTGAGACTCTTGTGGTCAGTGAAGATGTCCACTTTTCTTCCCAATAAGAGATGTCTCCAAGTCAAAAGAGCATGCACAACTGCCGCCAACTCGAGGTCATGAGTGGGGTAGTTCTTCTCGTTGGGCTTCAACTGGCGATAGGTGTAAGCCACAACTTTCTTCTCTTGCATCAACACTGCGCCAAGACCTTGGAGAGAGGCATCGCAAAAGACCTCGTACGGTTTGGATTCATCAAGAGGAGTCAGAACTGGAGCAGTGACCAATTTCTCTTTCAAAGTGTTGAAAGCAATGTCACACTCCGGAGACCAAACGTACTTGACGTGCTTCTGGAGAAGATTTGAGAGAGGCTACGCGATCTTAGAAAAGTTTTCAATGAATCTTCGACAGTAGCTTGCGAGACCGAGGAAGCTACGGAGTTGCTTCACATTCTGAGGTGGTTCCCAATTCACAATTGCGGACACCTTCTCAGGATTCACCGCAATGCCCTTGGCAGAGATGATATGACCAAGATAAAGAACCTCATCGAGCCAAAATTCGCACTTGGAGAACTTGGTGTAGAACTTGTGTTCCCTGAGCTTATCGAGTACCAAACGCAAGTGCTTCGCATGATCTTCCTTGTTCTTCGAAAAGACCAGAATGTCATCGAGAAAGACCAAAACGAAGTCATTGGTGTAGGTGATGGGGAACGTAGTAATTTCAAAATTTTCCTACGCACACGCAAGATCATGGTGATGCATAGCAACGAGAGGGGAGAGTGTGATCTACGTACCCTTGTAGACCGACAGCAGAAGCGTTAGCACAACGCGGTTGATGTAGTCGTACGTCTTCATGGCCCGACTGTTGGGGAACGTAGCAAAAATTCAAAAAATTTCCTACATGTCACCAAGATCTATCTATGGAGAAACCAGCAACGAGGGGAAGGAGAGTGCATCTACATACCCTTGTAGATCGCTAAGCGGAAGCGTTCAAGAGAACGGGGTTGAAGAAGTCATACTCGTCGTGATCCAAATCACCGGAGATCCTAGTGCCGAACGGACGGCACCTCCGCGTTCAACACACGTACAGCCCGGTTACGTCTCCCATGCCTTGGTCCAGCAAGGAGAGAGGGAGAGGTTGAGGAAGACTCCATCCAGCAGCAGCACAACGGCGTGGTGGTGGTGGAGGAGCGTGGTACTCCAGCAGGGCTTCGCCAAGCACCGCAAGAGACGAGGAGGGAGAGGGTTAGGGCTGCGCCAAGAAGGAGAGGAACTCGTGTGTCTTGGGCAGCCCAAACCTCAAGTATATATAGGGGAGGGGAGGGGCTGTGCCCCCACCTAGGGTTCCCTCCCTAGGGGTGGCGGCAGCCCCCAGATCCCATCTGGGTGGCGGCCAGGTGGAGGGGAGAGGGAGGCGCACCAGGCATGGGCCCTAAGGCCCATCTGCCCTTAGGGTTTGCCGCCCCTCCTCCCCTTAGGCGCCTTGGGCCCTTGTGGGGGGGCGCACCAGCCCACCTGGGGCTTGTCCCCTCCCACACTTGGCACATGCAGCCCTTCGGGGCTTGTGGCCCCACTTGGTGGACCCCCGGGACCCTCCCGGTGGTCACGGTATATTACCTGTAAACCCCGAAACTTTTCCGGTGACCAAAACAGGACTTCCCATATATAAATCTTTACCTCCGGACCATTCCGGAACTCCTCGTGACATCCGGGATCTCATCCAGGACTCCGAACAACATTCGGTAACCACATATATCTATTCCTTATAACCCTAGCATCATCGAACCTTAAGTGTGTAGACCCTACGGGTTCGGGAACCATGCAGACATGATTGAGATAACTCTCCGGCCAATAACCAACTGCGGGATCTGGATACCCATGTTGGCTCCCACATGTTCCACGATGATCTCATCGGATGAACCACGATGTCAAGGACTTAATCAATCCCGTATACAATTCCCTTTGTCTAGCGGTACGATACTTGCGCGAGATTCGATCGTCGGTATCCCGATACCTTGTTCAATCTCGTTACTGGCAAGTCTCTTTACTCGTTCCGTAACACATCATCCCGTGATCAACTCCTTGGTCACATTGTGCACATTATGATGATGTCCTACCGAGTGGGCCCAGAGATACCTCTCTGTTTACACGGAGTGACAAATCCCAGTCTCGATTCATGCCAACCCAACAGACACTTTCGGAGATACCTGTAGTGTACCTTTATAGCCACCTAGTTACGTTGTGACGTTTGGCACACCCAAAGCACTCCTACGGTATCCGGGAGTTGCACAATCTCATGGTCTAAGGAAATGATTCTTGACATTAGAAAAGCTTTAGCATACGAACTACATGATCTTGTGCTAGGCTTAGGATTGGGTCTTGTCCATCACATCATTCTCCTAATGATGTGATCCCGTTATCAACGACATCCAATGTCCATGGTCAGGAAACCGTAACCATCTATTGATTAACGAGCCAGTCAACTAGAGGCTTACTAGGGACATGGTGTTGTCTATGTATCCACACATGTATCTAGTTTCCTATCAATACAATTCTAGCATGGATAATAAACGATTATCATGAACAAGGAAATATAATAATAACCAATTTATTATTGCCTCTAGGACATATTTCCAACAGTCTCCCACTTGCACTAGAGTCAATAATCCAGTTCACATCGATATGTGATTAACACTCAAGGTCACATCCCCATGTGACTAACACCCAAAGAGTTTTGGGTTTGATCATGTTATGCTTGTGAGAGAGGTTTCAGTCAACGGGTCTGCAACATTCAGATCCGTATGTACTTCGAAAATTTCTATGTCATCTTGTAGATGCAACTACTACGCTACATTTGGAGCCATTTCAAATAATTGTTCTACTTGGAGCTATTCTAAATTGTTGCTCCATTATACATATCTGGTATCTCTACTCAGAGCTATCCGGATAGGTGTTAAGCTTGCATCGACGTAACTCTTTACGTCGAACTCTTTATCACCTCCATAACCGAGAAACATATCCTTATTCCTCTAAGGATAATTTAGACCGCTATCTGGTGATCTACTCCTAGATCACCTTTGTACCCTCTTGCCAAATATGTGTCAAGGCACACATCAGGTGTGGTACTCAGCATGGCATACCATATGGAGCCTATGACAAAAGCATAGGGGACGACCTTCGTCCTTCCTCTTTCTTCTGCCGTGGTCGAGCTTTAAGTCTTAACTTCATACCTTACAACTCAGGCAAGAACTCCTTCTTTGACTGATCCATCTTGAACACCTTCAAGATCATGTCAAGGTATGTGCTCATTTGAAAGTACCATTAAGCGTTTTGATCTATCCTTATAGATCTTGATGCTCAATGTTCAAGTAGCTTAATCCAGGCTTTCCATTGAAAAACACTTTCCAAATAACCCTATATGCTTTCCAGAAATTCTACGTCATTTCTGATCAACAATATGTCAACAACATATACTCATCAGAAATTCTATAGTGCTCCCACTCACTTCTTTGGAAATACAAGTTTCTCATAGACTTTGTATACACGCAAAATCTTTGATCATCTCATCAAAGCATACATTCCAACTCCGAGATGCTTACTCTAGTCCTTAGAAGGATTGCTGGAGCTTTGCATACTTACTAGCATCTTTCAGGATTGACAAAACCTTCCGGTTGTATCACATACAACCTTTCCTCAAAAATCGTCGAGGAAACATGTTTTGACATCCTATCTGCAAGATTTCATAAATAATGCAGTAATCGCTAATATAATTCCAACAGACTCTTAGCATCGCTACGAGTGAGAAAGTCTCATCATAGTCAACTCCTTGAACTTGTCAGAAAACATCTTAACGACAAGTCAAGCTTTCTTAATGGTGATACTTACCATCATTGTCCATCTTCCTTTTAAAATCCATATGTACCTAACAGCCTTACGACCATCAAGTAGTTCTTCCAAAGTCTACACTTTGTTTTCATATATGGATCCTCTCTCGGATTATATGGCCTCGAGCCATTTTGGAATCCAGGCCCACCATCGCTTCTCCATAGCTCGTAGGTTCATTGTTGTCTAGCAACATGACTTCCAAGACAGGATTACGTACCACTCTGAAGTAGTACGCATCCTTGTCATCCCACGAGGTTTGGTAGTGACTTGATCTGAAGTTTCATGATCACTATCATAAGCTTCCACTTCAATTGGTGTAGGTGCCACAGGAACAACTCCCTGTGCCCTGCCACACACTAGTTGAAGAGACGGTTCAATAACCTCATCAAGTCTCCACCATCCTCCCACTCAATTCTTTCGAGAGAAACCTTTCCCTCGAGAAAGGACCCGATTCTAGAAACAATCCCTTATTGCTTTCGGATCTGAGACAGGAGGTATACCCAACTGTTTTGGGTGTCCTATGAAGATGCATTTATCCGCTTTGGGTTCGAGCTTATCAGCCTGAAACTTTTCACATAAGTGTCGCAGCCCCAAACTTTTAAGAAATGACAGCTTAGGTTTCTCTAAACCATAGTTCATATGGTGTCATCTCATCGGAATTACGTGGTGCCCTATTTAAAGTGAATGTGGTTGTCTCTAATGCCTAACCCATAAACTATCATGGTAATTCGATAAGAGACATCATGGTATGCATCATATCCAATAGGGTGTAGTTATGATGTTCGGACACACCATCACACTATGGTGTTCCAGGCTGTATTAGTTGTGAAACAATTTCCACAATGTCTTAATTCTGTGCCAAACTCATAATTCAAATATTCATCTCTATGATCATATCATAGATCTTTTATCCTCTTGTCACGACGATCTTTCAACTTCACCCTGAAATTACTTGAACCTTTCAATAATTCAGACTCGTGATTCATCAAGTAAATATACTCAACATCTACTCAAATCATCTGTGAAGTAAGAACATAACGATATCCACTACACGCCTCAGCACTCATTGGACTGCACACATCAAAATGTATTACTTCCAACAAGTTGCTTTCTAGTTCCATTTTACTGAAAACGAGGCTTTCAGTCATCTTGCCCATGTGGTATGATTTGCATGTCTCAAGTGATTCAAAATCAAGTGAGTCCAAACGGTCCATTTGCATGGAGTTTCTTCATGCATATACATCAATAGACATGGTTCACATGTCTCAAACTTTTCAAAAACAAGTGAGCCCAAAGATCCATCAACATGGAGCTTCTTCATGCGTTTTATACCGATATGACTTACGTGGCAGTGCCATAAGTAGGTGGTACTATCATTACTATCTTATATCTTTTGGCATGAACATGTGTATCACTACGATCGAGATTCAATAAACCATTCATTTTAGGTGCAAGACCATTGAAGGTATTATTCAAATAAACAGAGTAACCATTATTCTCCTTAAATGAATAACCGTATTGCGATAGACATAATCCAATCATGTCTATGCTCAACGCAAACACCAATCTTGATGGTAGAGGGAGCGTGCGATGCTTGATCACATCAAGCTTGGAAAAAACTTCCAACACATATCGCCAGCTCACCTTTAGCTAGTCTCCGTTTACTCCGCAACCTTTTATTTCGAGTTTACTAACACTTAGCAACCGAACCGGTATCTAATACCATGGTGCTACTAGGAGTACTAGTAAAGTACACAATGTATATCCAATATACTTCTATCGACCTTGCCAGCCTTCTCATCTACCAAGTATCTAGGGTAATTCTACTCCAGTGGCTGTTCCCCTTATTACAGAAGCACTTAGTCTTGGGTTTGGGTTCAACCTTGGGTTTCTTCACTAGAGCAGCAGCTGATTTGCCGTTTCATGAAGTATCCCTTCTTGCCCTTGCCCTTCTTGAAACTAGTGGTATCACCAACCATCAACAATTGATGCTCCTTCTTGATTTCTACTTTTGTGGTGTCAAACATCGCGAATATCTCAAGGATCATCATATATGTCCCTGATATATTATAGTTCATCACGAAGCTCTAGCAGCTTGGTGGTAATGACTTCGGAGAAATATCACTATCTCATCTAGAAGATCAACTCACACTCGATTCAAATGATTGTTGTACTCAGACAATCTGAGCACAAGCTCAACAATTGAGCTTTTCTCCCTTAGTTTGCAGGCTAAGAAAATCGTCGGAGGTCTTATACCTCTTGACATGGGCACGAGCCTGAAATCCCAATTTCAGCCCTCGAAACATCTCATATGTTTCGAGACGTTTCAAAACGTCTTCGGAACCTCAACTCTAAACCGTTTAACTGAACTATCACGTAGTTATCAAAATGTGTATGTCAGATGTTCGCAACATCCACAGACAACATTCGAGGCTCAGCACACTGAGCGGTGCATTAAGGACATAAGCCTTCTATGAAGCAAAGAGGACAATCCTCAGTTTACGGACCTAGTCCGCATAATTGCTACTATCATCTTTCAACTAAATTTTCTCCAGGAACATATCTAAACAGCAGAACTGAAGCGCGAGCTACGACATAATTTGCAAAGACCTTTTGACTATGTTCAGGATAATTAAGTTCATCTTATGAACTCCCACTCGGATAGACATCCCTATAGTCATCTAAGTGATTACATGATCCGAGTCAACTAGGCCGTGTCCGATCATCACGTGAGACAGACTAGTCAACATCGGTGAACATCTTCATGTTGATCGTATCTACCATACGACTCATGCTCGACCTTTCGGTCTCTTGTGTTCCGAGGCCATGTCTGTACATGCTAGGCTCTTCAAGTCAACCTAAGTGTTTTTCATGTGTTCCGAGGCCATGTCTGTACATGCTAGGCTCGTCAACACCCGTTGTATTCGAACATAAGAATCTATCACACCCGATCATCACGTGGTGCTTCGAAACAATGAACTTTCGCAATGGTGCACAGTTAGGGGGAACACTTTCTTGAAATTTTAATGAGGGATCATCTTATTTACTACCGTCGTTCTAAGCAAATAAGATGTATAAACATGATAAACATCACATGCAATCAAATAGTGACATGATATGGCCAATATCATATTGCTCCTTTTGATCTCCATCTTCGGGGCTCCATGATCATCATCGTCACCGGCATGACACCATGATCTCCATCATCATGATCTCCATCATCATGTCTTCATGAAGTTGTCTTGCCAACTATTACTTCTACTCCTACAGCTAATGGTTAGCAATAAAGTAAAGTAATTACATGACGTTTATGTTGACACGCAGGTCATAAATAAATTAAGACAACTCCTATGGCTCCTGCCGGTTGTCATACTCATCGACATGCAAGTCGTGATTCCTATTACAAGAACATGATCATCTCATACATCAGATATATCATTCATCACATCCTTTGGCCATATCACATCACATAGCATACCCTACAAAAACAAGTTAGACGTCCTCTAATTGTTGTTTGCATGTTTTACGTGGCTGCTATGGGTTTCTAGCAAGAATGTTTCTTACCTACACCAAAACCACAACGTGAATTGCCAATTTCTATTTACCCTTCATAAGGACCCTGTTCATCGAATCCGATCCGACTAAAGTGGGAGAGATAGACACCCGCCAGCCACCTTATGCAACTAGTGCATGTCAGTCGGTGGAACCGGTCTCACGTAAGCGTACGTGTAAGGTTGGTCCGGGCCGCTTCATCCCACGATGCCGCCGAATCAAGATAAGACTAGTAACGGCAAGATAATTGACAATATCGACGCCCACAACTACTTTGTGTTCTACTCGTGCATAGTAACTACGCATAGACCTAGCTCATGATGCCACTGTTGGGGAACGTAGCAGAAATTCAAAAAATTTCCTACGTGTCACCAAGATCTATCTATGGAGAAACCAGCAATGAGGGGAAGGAGAGTGCATCTACATACCCTTGTAGATCGCTAAGCGGAAGCGTTCAAGAGAACGGGGTTGAAGGAGTCGTACTCGTCGTGATCCAAATCACCGGAGATCCTAGTGCCGAACGGACGGCACCTCCGCGTTCAACACACGTACAGCCCGGTGACGTCTCCCATGCCTTGATCCAGCAAGGAGAGAGGGAGAGGTTGAGGAAGACTCCATCCAGCAGCAGCACAACGGCGTGGTGGTGGTGGAGGAGCGTGGTACTCCAGCAGGGCTTCGCCAAGCACCGCAAGAGACGAGGAGGGAGAGGGTTAGGGCTGCGCCAAGAAGGAGAGGAACTCGTGTGTCTTGGGCAGCCCAAACCTCAAGTATATATAGGGGGAGGGGAGGGGCTGCCCCCCCACCTAGGGTTCCCTCCATAGGGGTGGCGGCAGCCCCCAGATCCCATCTGGGTGGCGGCCAGGTGGAGGGGAGAGGGAGGCGCACCAGGCATGGGCCCTAAGGCCCATCTGCCCTTAGGGTTTGCCCCCCCTCCTCCCCTTAGGCGCCTTGGGCCCTTGTGGGGGGGCGCACCAGCCCACCTGGGGCTGGTCCCCTCCCACAGTTGGCCCATGCAGCCCTCCGGGGCTTGTGGCCCCACTTGGTGGACCCCTGGGACCCTCCCGGTGGTCCCGGTACGTTACAGATAAACCCCGAAACTTTTCCGGTGACCAAAACAGGACTTCCCATATATAAATCTTTACCTCCGGACCATTCCGGAACTCCTCGTGACGTCCGGGATCTCATCCAGGACTCCGAACAACATTCGGTAACCACGTATATCTATTCCTTATAACCCTAGCATCATCGAACCTTAAGTGTGTAGACCCTACAGGTTCGGGAACCATGCAGACATGACCGAGATAACTCTCCGGTCAATAACGAACAGCGGGATCTGGATACCCATGTTGGCTCCCACATGTTCCACGATGATCTCATCGGATGAACCACGATGTCCGGGACTTAATCAATCCCATATACAATTCCCTTTGTCTAGCGGTACGATACTTGCCTGAGATTCGATCGTCGGTATCCCGATACCTTGTTCAATCTCGTTACTGGAAAGTCTCTTTACTCATTCCGTAACACATCATCCCGTGATAAACTCCTTGGTCACATTGTGCACATTATGATGATGTCCTACCGAGTGGGCCCAGAGATACCTCTCCGTTTACACGGAGTGACAAATCCCCGTCTCGATTCGTGCCAACCCAACAGACACTTTCGGAGATACCTGTAGTGTACCTTTATAGCCACCCAGTTACGTTGTGACATTTGGCACACCCAAAGCACTCCTACGGTATCCGGGAGTTGCACAATCTCATGGTCCAAGGAAATGATACTTGACATTAGAAAAGCTTTAGCATACGAACTACATGATCTTGTGCTAGGCTTAGGATTGGGTCTTGTCCATCACATCATTCTCCTAATGATGTGATCCCGTTATCAACAACATCCAATGTCCATGGTCAGGAAACCGTAACCATCTATTGATTAACGAGCTAGTCAACTAGAGGCTTACTAGGGACATGGTGTTGTCTATGTATCCACACATGTATCTGAGTTTCCTATCAATACAATTCTAGCATGGATAATAAACAATTATCATGAACAAGGAAATATAATAATAACCAATTTATTATTGCCTCTAGGGCATATTTCCAACACCGACCGATCAAGCACCGAAACTACGGCACCTCCGAGTTTTAGCACACGTTTAGCTCGATGACGATCCCCGGACTCCGATCCAGCAAAGTGTCGGGGTAGATTTCTGTCAGCACGACGGCGTGGTGACGATCTTGATGTACTACCGTCACAGGGCTTCGCCTAAGCACCACTATAATATTATCGAGGATTATGGTGGAAGGGGGCACCACACACGGCTAAGAATATGATCACGTGGATCAACTTGTGTGTCTAGGGGTGCCCCTGCCCCCGTATATAAAGGAGCAAGGGTAGGAGGCCGGCCGGCCCCTATTGGTGCGCCAGGAGGAGTCCTCCTCCTAGTAGGAGTAGGACTCCTACTAGGAGGGGGAAGGAAGTGGGGAGGGAGAAGGAAAGGGGGGCGCCGCCCCCCTCTCCTAGTCCAATTCGGACCAGGGGGAGGAGGCGTGCGGCCCACCCTGGCTGCCCCTCTCTCTCTCCACTAAGGCCCATATGGCCCATTACTTCTCCCGGTAGGGTTCCGGTAACCCTCCGGCTCTCCGGTTTTCTCCGAAATCACCCGGAACACTTCCGGTGTCCGAATATAGACGTCTAATATATCAATCTTTATATCTCGACCATTTCGAGACTCCTCGTTATGTCCGTGATCACATCTGGGACTCTGAACTAACTTCGGTACATCAAAACTCATAAACTCATAATATAACTGTCATCGAAACCTTAAGCGTGCGGACCCTACGGGTTCGAGAACAATGTAGACATGACCGAGACACGTCTCCGGTCAATAACCAATAGCGGAACCTGGATGCTCATATTGGCTCCTACATATTCTACGAAGATCTTTATCGGTTAGACCGCATAACAACATATGTTGTTCCCTTTGTCATCGATATTTTTACTTGCCCGAGATTCGATCGTCGGTATCTCAATACCTAGTTCAATCTCGTTACCGGCAAGTCTCTTTACTCGTTTCGTAATACATCATCTCGCAACTAACTCATTAGTTGAAATGCTTGCAAGGCTTATGTGATGTGCATTACCGAGAGGGCCCAGAGATACCTCTCCGACAATCGGAGTGACAAATCCTAATCTCAAAATACGCCAACCCAACACGTACCTTTGGAGACACCTGTAGAGCTCCTTTATAATCACCCAGTTATGTTGTGATGTTTGGTAGCACACAAAGTGTTCCTCCGGCAAACGGGAGTTGCATAATCTCATAGTCACAGGAACATGTATAAGTCATGAAGAAAGCAATAGCAACATACTAAATGATCGGGTGCTAAGCTAATGGAATGGGTCATGTCAATCACATCATTCTCCTAATAATGTGATCCAGTTAATCAAATGACAACACATGTCTATGGTTAGGAAACATAACCATCTTTGATTAATGAGCTAGTCAAGTAGAGGCATACTAGTGACGTTTGGTTTGTCTATGTATTCACACAAGTATTATGTTTCCAGATAATACAATTCTAGCATGAATAATAAACATTTATCATGATATAAGGAAATAAAATAATAACATTATTATCACCTCTAGGGCATATTTCCTTCAGTCTCCCACTTGCAATAGAGTCAATAATCTAAATTACACAGTAATGATTCTAACACCCATGGAGCTTTGGTGCTGATCATGTTTTGCTCGTGGAAGAGGCTTAGTCAACGGGTCTGCTACATTCAGATCCGTATGTATCTTGCAAATCTCTATGTCTCCCACCTGGACTAGATCCCGGATGGAATTGAAGCGTCTCTTGATGTGCTTGGTTCTCTTGTGAAATTTGGATTCCTTTGCCAAGGCAATTGCACCAGTATTGTCACAAAAGATTTTCATTGGTCCCGATGCACTAGGTATGACTCCTAGATCGGATATGAACTCCTTCATCCAGACTCCTTCGTTTGCTGCTTCCGAAGTAGCTATGTACTCCGCTTCACATGTAGATCCCGCTACAACGCTTTGTTTAGAACTGCACCAACTGACAGCTCCACCGTTTAATGTAAGCACGTATCCGGTTTGCGATTTAGAATCGTCCGGATCAGTGTCAAAGCTTGCATCAACGTAACCATTTATGATGAGCTATTTGTCACCTCCATATATGAGAAACATATCCTTAGTCCTTTTCAGGTATTTCAGGATGTTCTTGACCGTTGTCCAGTGATCCACTCCTGGATTACTTTGGTACCTGCCTGCTAGACTTATAGCAAGACACACATCAGGTCTGGTACACAGCATTGCATACATGATAGAGCCTATGGCTGAAGCATAGGGAACATCTTTCATTTTCTCTCTATCTTTTGCATTGGTCGGGCATTGAGTCTTACTCAATTTCACACCTTGTAACACAGGCAAGAATCCTTTCTTTGCTTGATCCATTTTGAACTTTTTCAAAACTTTGTCAAGGTATGTGCTTTGTGAAAGTCCAATTAAGCGTCTTGATCTGTCTCTATAGATCTTAATGCCCAATATGTAAGCAGCTTCACCGAGGTCTTTCATTGAAAAACTCTTATTCAAGTATCCCTTTATGCTATCCAGAAATTCTATATCATTTCCGTTTAGTAATATGTCATCTACATATAATATCAGAAATTCTACAGAGCTCCCACTCACTTTCTTGTAAATACAGTCTTCTCCAAAAGTCTGTACAAAACCAAATGCTTTGATCACACTATCAAATCGTTTATTCCAACTCCGAGAGGCTTGCACCAGTCCATAAATGGATCGCTGGAGCTTGCATACTTTGTTAGCTCCCTTTGGATCGACAAAACCTTCCGGTTGCATCATATACAACTCTTCTTGCAGAAATCCATTCAGGAATGCAGTTTTGACATCCATCTGCCAAATTTCATAATCATAAAATGCGGCAATTGCTAACATGATTCGGACAGACTTAAGCATCGCTACGGGTGAGAAGGTCTCATCGTAGTCAATCCCTTGAACTTGTCGAAAACCTTTTGCGACAAGTCGAGCTTTGTAGACAGTAACATTACCGTCAGCGTCAGTCTTCTTCTTAAAGATCCATTTATTCTCAATTGCTTTCCGATCATTGGGCAAGTCAACCAAAGTCCATACTTTGTTCTCATACATGGATCCCATCTCAGATTTCATGGCTTTAAGCCATTTTGCGGAATCTGGGCTCACAATCACTTCTCCATAGTTTGTAGGTTCATCATGATCTAGTAGCATGACTTCCAGAAGAGGATTACCGTACCACTCTGGTGCGGATCTTACTCTGGTTGATCTACGAGGTTCAGTAGTATCTTGTTCTGAAGCTTCATGATCATCATCATTAGCTTCCTCACTAATTGGTGTAGGTGTCACAGAAACTGGTTTCTGTGATGTATTGCTTTCCAATAATGGAGCAGGTACAGTTACCTCATCAAGTTCTACTTTCCTCCCACTCACTTCTTTCGAGAGAAACTCCTTCTCTAGAAAGTTTCCGAATTGAGCAACAAAAGTTTTGCCTTCGAATTTGTGATAGAAGGTGTATCCAATAGTTTCCTTTGGATATCCTATGAAGACACATTTCTCCGATTTGGGTTCGAGCTTATCAGGTTGAAGCTTTTTCACATAAGCATCGCAACCCCAAACTTTCAGAAACGACAACTTTGGTTTCTTACCAAACCATAGTTCATAAGGCATCGTCTCAACGGATTTTGATGGTGCCCTATTTAACGTGAATGCGGCCGTCTCTAGAGCATAACCCCAAAACGATAGCGGTAAATCAGTAAGAGACATCATAGATCGCACCATATCTAGTAAAGTACGATTACGACGTTCGGACACACCATTGCGCTGTGGTGTTCCGGGTGGCGTGAGTTGCGAAACTATTCCGCATTGTTTCAAATGTACACCAAACTCGTAACTCAAATATTCTCCTCCATGATCAGACCACAGGAATTTTATTTTCTTGTTACAATGATTTTCAACTTCACTCTGAAATTCTTTGAACTTTTCAAATGTTTCAGACTTATGTTTCATTAAGTAGATATACCCATATCTGCTTAATTAAGTCATCTGTGAAGGTGAGAAAATAACGATACCCGCCACGAGCCTCAACATTCATCGGACCACATACATCTGTATGTAAGATTTCCAACAAATCTGTTGCTCTCTCCATAGTACCGGAGAACGGTGTTTTTGTCATCTTACCCATAAGGCACGGTTCGCAAGTACCAAGTGATTCATAATCAAGTGGTTCCAAAAGCCCATCAGTATGGAGTTTCTTCATGCGCTTTACACCGATATGACCCAAACGGCAGTGCCACAAATAAGTTGCACTATCATTATCAACTCTGCATCTTTTGGTTTCAACATTATGAATATGTGTGTCACTACTATCGAGATTTAATAAGAATAGACCACTCTTTAAGGGTGCATGACCATAAAAGATATTACTCATATAAATAGAACAACCATTATTCTCTGATTCAAATGAATAACCGTCTCGCATCAAACAAGATCCAGATATAATGTTCATGCTTAACGCTGGCACCAAATAAAAATTATTTAGGTCTAATACTAATCCCGAAGGTAGATGTAGAGGTAGCGTGCCAACTGCGATTACATCAACTTTGGAACCATTTCCCACGCGCATCGTCACCTCGTCCTTAGCCAATCTTTGCTTAATCTGTAGTCCCTGTTTCGAGTTGCAAATGTTAGCAACAGAACCAGTATAAAATACCCAGGTGCTACTGCGAGCATTAGTAAGGTACACATCAATAACATGTATATCACATATACCTTTGTTCACCTTGCCATCCTTCTTATCCGCCAAATACTTGGGGAAGTTCCGCTTCCAGTGACCAGTCTGCTTGCAGTAGAAGCACTCAGTTTCAGGCTTAGGTCCAGGTTTGGGTTTCTTTTCTTGATTAGCAACTTGCTTGCTGTTCTTTTTGAAGTTCCCCTTCTTCTTCCCTTTGCCCTTTTTCTTGAAACTAGTGGTCTTATTGACCATCAACACTTGATGCTCCTTCTTGATTTCTACCTCCGCAGCTTTCAGCATTGCGAAGAGCTCGGGAATAGTCTTATTCATCCCTTGCATATTATAGTTCATCACGAAGCTCTTGTAGCTTGGTGGCAGTGATTGGAGAATTCTTTCAATGACGCAATCATCTGGAAGATTAACTCCCAATTGAATCAAGTGATTATTATACCCAGACATTTTGAGTATATGCTCACTGACAAAACTGTTCTCCTCCATCTTGCAGCTATAGAACTTATTGGAGACTTCATATCTCTCAATCCGGGCATTTGCTTGAAATATTAACTTCAACTCCTGGAACATCTCATATGCTCCATGATGTTCAAAACGTCGTTGAAGTCCCGATTCTAAGCCGTAAAGCATGGCACACTGAACTATCGAGTAGTCATCAGCTTCGCTCTGCCAGATGTTCATAACATCTGGTGTTGCTCCAGCAGCAGGCCTGGCACCCAGCGGTGCTTCCAGGACATAATTCTTCTGTGCAGCAATGAGGATAATCCTCAAGTTACGGACCCAGTCCATGTAATTGCTACCATCATCTTTCAACTTTGCTTTCTCAAGGAACGCATTAAAATTCAACGGAACAACAGCATGGCCCATCTATCTACAATCAAACATAAACAAGCAAGATATTATCAGGTACTAAGTTCATGATAAATTTAGGTTCAATTAATCATATTACTAAAGAACTCCCACTTAGATAGACATCCCTCTAATCCTCTAAGTGATTACGTGATCCAAATCAACTAAACCATGTCCGATCATCACGTGAGATGGAGTAGTTTCATTGGTGAACATCGCTATGTTGATCATATCTACTATATGATTCATGCTCGACCTTTCAGTCTCCGTGTTCCGAGGCCATATCTGTATATGCTTGGCTCGTCAAGTATAACCTGAGTAATCTGCGTGTGCAACTGTTTTGCACCCGTTGTATTTGAACATAGAGCCTATCACACCCGATCATCACATGGTGTCTCAGCACGAAGAACTTTCGCAACGGTGCATACTCAGGGAGAACACTTCTTGATAATTAGTGAGAGATCATCTTATAATGCTACCGTCAATCAAAGCAAGATAAGATGCATAAAAGATAAACATCACATGCAATCAATATAAGTGATATGATATGGCCATCATCATCTTGTGCTTGTGATCTCCATCTTTGAAGCACCGTCGTGATCACCATCGTCACCGGCACGACACCTTGATCACCATCGTATCATCGTTGTCGTCTCGCCAATCTTATGCTTCCACGACTATCGCTACCGCTTAGTGATAAAGTAAAGCATTACAGCGCAATTGCATTGCATACAATAAAGTGACAACCATATGGCTCCTGCCAGTTGTCGATAACTTGGTTACAAAACATGATCATCTCATACAATAAAATTTAGCATCATGTCTTGACCATATCACATCACAACAAGCCCTGCAAAAACAAGTTAGACGTCCTCTACTTTGTTGTTGCAAGTTTTACATGGCTGCTACGGGCTTAAGCAAGAACCAATCTTACCTACGCATCAAAACCAGGATACAAATATGCTAACGATGTTGTTTGAGTTCTGTACTTCTAGCAACCCTACTGCTTTGAAGTTAACGATCGACAGTTCGTTCTTAGACTGTTGGTTATTGAATCATCACTCTAACATTGATCTTGCTGCCTAAGGTCATACTTCGGGCACACCTTTCAACTAATGATTGATGGTGTATGTTTTCCTAGAGCATACAACATTATATTATTTGAATTGACAAGTGTCATCTTCTTGTTCACATTATTGTGGAAAGCCATCCGTTTGGAATTCTTGATGAATTGTCGCTGAGCCCATCAACCACCTTCTCATCCCCTCCTTGGTTTAATGATGAACTATTGTTTCAGGAACCCGCTCCCATAGTTCATTTCCTGAGAATCTTGCATGTCATTTCGTCTATTTGTGTTGCACCTTTTCTTCTCGGACATCCTGAGTCTGAGGTATCATGACACCAATCTGATCTGAATCTCAGTCAGATATGATGGTTGGGACAACTTTCCAAGAGTTATGATGTTGGTCCTTTGATGACCCGGTAACATGATGTCATGCCTAGCACCCCCCTGGCTGGAGGACCTATCATTATAATTTCTTTTGTAAGGATAACCATTCTTCTTGGAGGAAATTGTAAGACCTATTTTATAAGTTGCTCCTGATGGATCATTTGTGTACCCAAAGTCTGGCCCTTGATTGAAACACCATATCATTGCTACCTCGAAGCATGACTATGATAATCCGCTCTTCAACAAGAACATTGGAGGCGCGATGCTAAATGTTTCTTGGTCAGCTATCCAAACACTGTTGTATGGGTAACATCTTGATTAATCCTTGCCTCTTATCTGAATGGTTGGGTACTTGCTCTCCTACCCTGTATGCCATGTTTTGCTTGTACATGGGAGGGATATACTCCTAATAATTGTGTGCAATCACAATTTTCCTTTCCATTGTTCTGTTTAATCTGATAATCGCGTTTTCCTTTCCATTCTTTTGTTTAACCTTTCCTGAATTTGACTTAACTAAGGAGAGATAATTCCCTGCTTAGGTAGGCACCTTGTTGTACCACTCTCTCTGTAAGACCCTATTACTATTGTTGATGACATTCTGGTAGCCACTGATGGACGAGAACCTTTCCTATTGGTCCGCCTCGTTCAACGAGCAGGAAAATGGTTCTCTTCGTCCCTCGCCTTGGTACCAACGTTGTTGCCAACATAGCTAACAAGCTATTCACTGACAAGCCTCCCTGTCGCGGCTATGCAAGATGTCAAGACCCTTCCTACTTTCAACCCACATGGTGGGCCATAACCCACAGGTCCTAGTATCGAAACCATGTGATTCGTGAGCTGAATGCTATACCATTATTCATCCTGGAATCAGACACCATGTTATTCTCGTTGTTCAAACCCCCATTCCAGCTTCTGTCTAGTCATCGAATGATTTCCTACCCGTTTGAAATTTTGGTACCATCGTATATTGCACTCAATGAATTCACTAAAATACAACTCATGGGGTACCTTGTGTATTTCCCATTGAGTTCACCATCAGATGCCCAGCTTTGTGGAGATGCGTTCTTCCGGAGTTTTTCCCCTTGGTCGCGTTCGTGGGACGTTGGAGATCCCGAAGAAAGGGTGACAAATTGATCATGCTGACTTGAAGTAGAGAAATGAAGACATCAACGAAAGGGATTGACCTCTTCGAGAAGAGCAACCAGCACCGAGAAGACCCGTTAGAATTTCGTAACCAATCTCTCCCCCTTACTCCCCTCCTAAATCTCGGGGCGAGATTTCTTGTAGTGGAGGAGAATTGTGACGCCCGGATAATCAAGCTACAGTAACCTCTCTTAATGATGCCATGTCATCATGATTACTGTTGCTAATCTCGCGTCAGTTCGAAACCCAGTTCAATATTTAAAAATAAAGTCAAACAATAAAAGTTTCCAAACATTAAAACTAAAATGCTCTAAACATACCAAATAATGCATAGGTAATTATGGTTAAGAAACCCCATTTTTATGAAATGTTTAAATACCCTTAGGTGAATAAAACAGTAGCAAAAACCAATATTTAAATGCTTTTATAATTAACAAAATACTAAACTAAATTGCTTTGGGGTAAAACCTTTTGTTGTAGTGGGTTTTAAAGTATTACTAAATTAGGGATCATTTTCATATTAGGTAAAACCTAAATGAAAAAGAAACTAGAAATAAAACAGAAAAGAAAAATAAGTAAAAAGTAAAAAAGAAAAGAAAACAAGAGAAACCCCCCCGGCTCCCCAAGGGCCTTGGCCCACTGGCCCAGCTGGATGGCAGGCCCAAGCCGGCCCATGCCGCCCTCCCTCACTCCCTTATCCCCTGTCCCCGAACCCTAGCGCCCACTACCCCCCCCCACTTCTCCCCGATCCCCTTCTCCTCCCTATCTGGATCGGGCAACTGCCTCGAGCCCATCGCCCATATCGCCAGCGCCCCTATCCCGTCGCCCCACGTTTGCCTCCTCTTCCCCCCGATCTGGATCGGGGGGCAACTACTCCAGCGCCCAGCGCTCGCCGCCGTCGCCGGACCTCACCGTCGCCCGAAGCCGCCCCCTACGCCGCCGAACCTCGTCGCCCCCGCCGTCGTCGACCACGCCGGCGCCGCCCCGTCCACGGTCTCCTCCTCACCGTCCGACCCTGAGCCCGCTGCCTTTTCCCTACGGCCCTCGTGAGCTTCCCCTCTCCTCCCCTTTCCCCCATGCTGCTGCTCCCACCGGCCACGACCCGCACGCGCGCCTTGCTCGCCCCGCACCGCCTCACACGCGCGGTGGCCGCGTCCGGCTGCGCCCGTCGCCCCGCGCTGCGCCTAGCTGCTGCTGCCTATCCTGCACGCACGCCTACGCCTCGCGCGCCCGCGCCGGCCGCTCCCCATCACCCGTCGATGCCGCCTGCAACCGTTCGCCATGGCCACGCTGGTGGTTCGCTCCTGCGCGCGCTCACCCCGACCCCCTACTGCGCCGGGCAACGCCCGACCTCCTGGTCACACGCCCACGCGCCGGCCTCGCGCGCCCCCTGGCCCGCCCGCAGCGTCACCGTCAGACACCCGCTGCCTCTAGTACCCCGGCCCGACTTCGCCCTACCCCGGCCGGCACCGTACCTGCCGGCGTCCCTCTGGGTGCCGCAGTGCACGCAAACGGGCGCCCACGCCCGCGCGCCCGCAAACCCACTAGGCTCCCCTAGGCCACAGACATGTGGGGCCTGCCCCCAAAACGTTTTAATAAAAAAAGGAAAATAAAATAAAAACAATTAATTAATTAGTAAATTAATTAAGTTAATTAATCCTATTTAATTAATCTAATTAACTTGTTAGTTTAATTAAATAGTAATTAGATCAGTTAAACCCTAATTAGACTAAACAGTCAATGACGAACGGGATCCACACGTCAGTTGGCCAGTCAACACATCTGTTGACTGCTGACGTCAGCATGCACTGTTCTGGATAATGTTGTATTAAATTAATTAAATAACTGCTACAATTAATTTAAATCTTTTAAAATTAATATAAAATAAACCGTAGCTCGGATGGAAAAACTTTGTACGTGAAAGTTGCTCAAGACGACGAGACGAATCCGGATACGCAGCCTGTTCATCCGCCACATGTCCCTAACCTATCGAACTCGCAACTTTCCCCCTCTGGTTCATCTGTCCGAAAACGCGAAACACCGGGAATACTTTCCCGGATGTTTCCCCCCTTCGCTGGTACCACCTTCTACCGCGTTAGGGCACACCTAGCACCGCGCATTGTCATGTATTCCATCGTCATGCTTATGTTTGCATTATATTTATTGTTTCTTCCCCCTCTTCTCTCGTTAGACACCGAGACCGACGCCGCTGTGACCCAGTACGACTACGGTGTTGATGACCCCTTCTTGCCAGAGCAACCAGGCAAGCCCCCCCTTGATCACCAGATACCACCTATTCTTCTCTCTACTGCTTGCATTAGAGTAGTGTAGCATGTTACTGCTTTCCGTTAATCCTATCCTGATGCATAGCCTGTCCTTGCTACTACTGTTGTTACCTTTACCTGCAATCCTACATGCTTAGTATAGGATGAAAGTATTCCATCAGTGGCCCTACATTCTTGTCCGTCTGCCATGCTATACTATTGGGCCGTGATCACTCGGGAGGTTGTCACGGGTATATACTATATACTTTATACATGATACATGTGGTGACTAAAGTCGGGTCAGCTCGAGGAGTACCCGCGAGTGATTCACGGATTGGGGGCTGAAAGGACATACTTTCCCGACGGCCCTCTGTGTGGATCTTTGTGGCGGAGCGACAGGGCAGGTTGAGACCACCTATGAGAGAGGTGGGCCTGGCCCTGGTCGGCGTCCGTGGTTATTTCATAATAACACGCTTATCAAGATCTTGGTATTTGATCTGAGTTGGGTCGTTGACCTTATATGCACTAACCGCCATGTGGGACAAGATATGGGCAACTGGCCTCGTGATATCAGACGAAGCTCTTTTTGACGTCAGCGACTGAGCGGCGCACGCCGCATTGGACCGTAAGCTCGCACTTGTATTAAGGGGGCTAGGTCTGCTTCCGGCCGCGTACGCAATGTGCAGGTGTGCAATGGGCGATGGGCCCAGACCCCTGCGCACATAGGATTTAGACCGGCGTGCTGACCTCTCTGTTGAGCCTAGGTGGGGCTGCGACGTGTTGATCTCCCGAGGCCGGACATGACCCAGAAAAGTGTGCCCGGTCGAAGGAATCGAGCGTGTTAGGTAATGTGGTGCACCCCTGCAGGGAAGTTGATCTATTCGAATAGCCGTGTCCACGGTAACAGGCGACCCGGAGTTGTACCTTGACCTTATGACAACTAGAACCGGATACTTAATAAAACACACCCTTTCAAGTGCCAGATACAACCCGGGGATCGCTCTCTAACAGGGCAACGAGGAGGGGATCGCCGGGTAGGTTTATGCTATGCGATGCTACTTGGTGAACTTACCATCTACTCTCTTCTACATGCTGCAAGATGGAGGTGGCCAGAAGCGCAGTCTTCGATAGGATTAGCTATCCCCCTCTTATTCTGGCATTCTGAAGTTCAGTCCACTGATATGGCCCTTTACACATATACCCATGCATATGTAGTGTTGCTCCTTTCTTGCGAGTACTTTGGATGAGTACTCACGGTTGCTTTTCTCCCTCTTTCCCCCCTTTCCCTTCTACCTGGTTGTCGCAACCAGATGCTGGAGCCCAGGAGCCAGACGCCACCGTCGATGACGACTCCTACTACACCGGAGGAGCCTACTACTACGTGCAACCCACTGACAACGACCAGGAGTAGTTAGGAGGATCCCAGGTAGGAGGCTAGCCTTCTTAAGGAAAACTTGTTTAACTTATGTCTGTACTCAGATATTGTTGCTTCCGCTGACTCGTCTATGATCAAGCACTTGTATTCGAGCCCTCGAGGCCCCTGGCTTGTATTATGATGCTTGTGTGACTTATTTTATTTTTAGAGTTGTGTTGTGATATCTTCCCGTGAGTCCCTGATCTTGATCGTACACGTTTGCGTGTATGATTAGTGTATGATTGAATCAGGGGCGTCACAGAATACCATGTGGAACTTGAGTTCAGATGTTAGGGTATTGTAAGAGATCTTATATTGTATATATGTAGCCAGTAGCGTCGGATAGATATACGAAAACTTGTTGTTCGACCAATCCCTCAGAGAAGGAGAGGTCGATCACTTCTCTCTGTATATGTTCATGACGATCTTCTATACTTAATGGTTTCCGTCATTTGATTACTAGCTAGCATGTCGAGTCCTCTCTATACGTATAGTACGTAGCATCGACCAAGCACGGAGATAAGAGAGGACACTTCACTCTATTAGCTAGCTAACACAATATATGAAACCCCTAAATTAACCCTACAAAACCCCCACTCCCCCCTTTCAAAAAAACAAAACCCCCAGCCCCTGGACTGCTGACGCGTGGATGCTTTTTGGTCCCAGTTGGTGCTACCAACCGGGACAAAAGGCCCTCCTGCCTGGGCAAGCCACAGCGCCCACGTGGAGCCCCATCTGTCCCGGCCGTAGGCGAACCAGGACTCAAGGTATTGGGCTTTAGTCCCGACCCTTTAGTCCCGGTTCTGGAACCGGGACAAATGGGCCTTTTTCTACTAGTGAACCTTACCATACTATGGTTAACATTGCTGCTTTTACTTTGTTTGTGACCTGTCATGTTCGTATCGTGCAACGTCTTTTACATTCGATGTGAGAACGTAGTTGATCAACCAAGTAATTCGCGTGCTAGCATTGGTTTTCTAGAATAGGAGCCCCTTAGGAACTCAATATGTTTGCATGTGCACTTTGCACAGACTTGGCAGTGGGCTCTGGGTAGGTCCTCAACATTTGTTAAGACTATGTGTCGCAACTCAAATGACAAGGTTGGTTGTAAACCTTTAACAAGTCGTCCTGTTTATTGGACGATGGAGGTTGGTGTGCCACGAATGCAGCCCCCAGGTCTATGTTTATAGGGTTACTGGATTCATCCCCTATACTAACTGCCGGTTGGTCCAATAAATGACGCAACCCTCAAGTCTGGTAAATAGGAAGGTCTCCTGAACCAATCAACAAACATTTCCATTTAGCAATCATATACGTGGTATTGAAACATAATGAAGTGATTGCGTGGCAAAGAACTTTTTATTCACTGTTTAATACATGATCGAGATAATATGATTAGTCCACAAAGTCTTACGGTTAAAACTTATGCTTAAGTAGAAAAAAAGAATTTAAAATTACTAAAATAGTGGTTCATGGATGGCGCCATGATCTCTTTCTTCTTCCTGACCTCCAGGGTGATTAGGGAATAAGTGGATCTACCAATAGGTCTGTAGCCTTTGAGTTGTCTGCTATTCTGAAGGCCTCCACCCCCAATCATGCGGGAGGAGCCTTGTCTGCTGTACCCGGGGAGGCCCCACGACTGTGCCTTGTCCCGTGCTGCTATTAGCATGGGCGATGCATGCGTTGGCCTGAACCACGTTCAGAACCTCTTCCTAGAGGGCATGCAAGGGATTGCCATTGGCTATGATTACTTCATATGGCCCTAGCATATTCAACTTCATGTAGGCGTAGCATGATATTGCCATGAACTTGACAAATGCTGTCCTTCCGAGGACTGCAATATATTCTCCTGGAAATGGGATAACTTCAAAACAAAGGTAACCTCTGGTGTTTTTTGACCAATTGGTGCCACCTTATTTCCTAGTACTATGCCATGGAATTCTGTTGATGAAGGCCAGAGGGCTTGTAGTGGTACATCTATTCTATTTAGTGTGCTGACATATAGGATGTTGATGCCGGAGCCTCCATCCATGAGTACTTTGGGAAAATTGCAACCTCCTTTGAGTACTATGCCACCTGGGTGGTCTTCTTGGCAGAAGGAGATGGTTTGTTATGACCATTCCAGAAACCGACTATGATGCCTCGTGCGCGTGTGATGATGTCGGCACATGTGCCTCGCTGGCCTCATCTCAACTATAATCATGTTAACTCGGCATTTGTCCTTACAAAACACTCGCTACCCTGTGTTGCGGGGCTGCTGGTCTTGGTGGGCGACCGGGACTGGCGGGGTTGCATTATGACCCCCTTTGAGTTTATTTCCCTTCTCCTTGATGATATGTTCGTTAAGCTGGCATTCCCTCGTGGGGTCTTGTGCCTTATGAGTTTCTAGCTATGGTATAAGCATGGTCCGCTCATGATTCCCTCATATGTGCGCGGAGGCCGCCGCGGCTTTCCTCCCTACCGCTACTTTTTGGCTCCGGCCTCTTTTGCCTCATTTGCTGCAACGATCAGTTCAGAGTCACGTTCCTCCTTCCATTTACGACCCACCTTTCCCTTATTGTTGCATCTTTCAGGGGCGTCTCCACCGGTAGGCTACCAGATATTAAGCCCTGGCATGGAGCGGCGGCTTGCCCAAGCGGTTTCTTCCCCTATGGCGAAGTCATTTTCTACATTCATGAGTGCTGCCATGGTGGTCAGCTTGCCCTCACCTTGCTTCTTGCCGAGCTTGTGGAGAAATATATTGTCCTGCGCCCCGCTCACTAATGCTCCGTTGGCTATTTCGTCCAAGATGTTTGTTAGTGTGTTCTTCTTTTTGGGCCATCGCACCACGAAGTCACGGCCGAACTCGTTGTCGCCTTGCATGATAATGTGGAGGTCGGTGCCTCTCCCTGGATGCTTGTAGGTCCCTACAAAATTGTTGAGGAATGCATGCTCGAAATATTCCCAGTTGAGGATGGAGTTGGGCAGGTGGCTGCTGAGCCAGGAGCACGCGCGTCCAGTGAGACATAGTGGTATGTGCCGTATGGCGTTGCTAATGTCTCTATTGTCCACATCGACTGCTGTGAGGTAGTCATTGAGCTAGTAATCGAGCTTTGTGTACCTTTAGTACTTCTAGACACCACGAAGGGTGAATGGTTGGGGGAACGGGGGGTGTTATCACCGTGTGGCCGAAACATGCTAGTGCGATGCTTGATGTGAGCGAGTTGAAGCATGGGGGGCGGGCTCCATCACTCTTCCCATAGTATTCCTTCGCCCGTGTCTCGGGATGAGGAAGGTGAGCTCGGCGTCCTCCTATTATCGAGGCTCTTAATTGTAGTGTTGCTCATGTTGTACTGTTACAGCCGAAATCGGGCGCCTGAGGTTTGCAACCTCTGGCTCTAGCGCGGCCTCCAGTCGCTGTACTGATTCTTGTCTTCGCTCGTAGGCTGGGTGGTTGGCTGCAGAGAGGACATGGTCAGTGCCCGCAAGCATGTCCCTCGAGCGTGACACATTGTCCTATTGGAGTACCTGTGTGAGGTCGGCCAGGAGTCTGGGATCTATCGTGTAGCTTGTAGCATGTCCACTAACATCATGGTTGCCTGGAGACCTCAGGCTGGCATCAGTGCCGGTGCATTCTCCATTGGCTCATTGAATCTGATGCCATATTCCCGGCCGAGAGCCACGAGGTCAACAAGGATGGCTCATGGGAGACGGGAAGCTCGGCACAGTCGCTCATGCGTCATTGTCTCGTTCTACCACGCATCACGTGTGGTGGCCTCCAGGGCAAGCTGCTGTAATTCCGACTACGCATTCAGTTGCGACATGCGGAGGGCCTCCCATGCCCTTGACATGGGGCCATTCCCTGGTATTGGCATTGTCAGATAGTTCATGCCGTATGCGGTGATGGGAGGCAACATTGTAGTAGCACATGTGGGGTTCATGTGTGATGCCGCCTGCCGTGGGTGCGGGGAAGCCAGGTGTGTAAATCCTAGGGCACTCGTGCTGCCTTGCTGCTGGATAGTGGTAATGGGCATTGTTGGCGCTTTCGTTGTGACGACCTGCGGTCCTAACTGGAGGGTGTGGGGCTATGAGCCATGCGGTTGTCGTCGTGGGTGGTACTTGGGTGGTTGTGTCTGTGGAGGTACCCACCGGTTTTGTCATCATTACTTGCTGTAGTAAGATGGCTGGTGGAGCTCTGAACTGGGAGGCCTCCTTCGAGGTGGTCTGGCAGTCCTCTGTGTCATCAGACGACTCTGACTTGCTCTAGAGGCCAAGCGTCGTGGATTCCCGAACGATGTGAAAACCTGCATTTTCGTCGTAGTTAGTGAAGTGGATTGGTTCATAATCACTACTCTCCTCGCCCAAGATTGATACGATGTCAACTAGGTTGGTGCTATCGTTGGTGGTGAACCCGCTGATGACGCAATCCTCTAGCATGTGAGTGATGAGGTAATTGTCGCAGACCATCGCAACGAGCTAAAAGATCGGGCCAGGCTATTGTGATCATGTGAGGCCGGAACAACCCCTAGCCCGCGACGTCCAGCAGATGGGTGCCGCAAAGATGCCATAATCTCCCGAGGGTGAGACATGTGATGCGGGAGTTGAGTAGCCTAACTCATCCATGTCGGTGGTGACCTCCTGACCGGGTTGTACGTGTGGTGGTCGGAGGTGGCCTCTTGCTAAATGTCTACAACTTTTTGGGGGAATGGTTTTATGCGATCGTCATGGGGCTGGCAGCGAAGATGTCATGGTTGCGGAAGTTGCCATGATCTATTGGCCCCGCAGCCTGCTCAGGTGGAGATCGTCGTTGCTGGTGATTGCAAAGAACCCATCAGCGTTGCCTAGGTGCGCCGGTGGGTTGACATTGACCCGGCCCGCCCTATCGGCGGTGAAGGTTAGAGAAATCTGAAGGCACTACACCACGACACTGCATTCCCTACGGACGTCTGTTGGAAAAAGTCAGTTTCGCCGACCGACTGTTTGCTGAAAAAACTTCTATTAGACTGTTGGTCGGTATTACTCATATATAGCAACCAACTCTCAGTCGGGAATGCTAAAGTGTATAGCATCAAACCGTTGGTCGGTGATAACTGCGCTACTGTCACACAGTAGGTCGGCAAATATTGCTGACCGACCGTGGGTCACCAACTGGGCCGTGCAGGCGACTTAGCACGAAGCCCACGTCGAAATTTTCATGCCGCGCGCCCTCACAGCCCACCTCCTCATTTCCCTAAAATAAAAACTCCTCATACACCATTCGGCTCGAAAAAATCAACACCACACCACTACCTCTACCCCTTATCTCCTTCCCCTCCCGATCTGAGTGGCGGCGGCGGCGATGACGTTGACGCTCGCATTCGGCGACGCTTCCCGCACTCTGTCCATCTCTTCCTTCCCACCACTCCATCACCATCCCCACATCGCTGCTGTTTTCCCATGTGGAGGTGGTCCTGTCGCGCCGATGCTCTCACCCAGCTGCCGTCGGCGGCACTTCTTGTTCGTGCCCAGGCGCCCGTTGCGGTCATCTCTCCCCTCGCTCCCATGGCGCCACTGCCCCAACCTATGCCCAACTCCCTCTCCCCCCTCCCATGGTAGCAGATCTGAGCGGGACAAGGTCCCTTCGGTCCTGGTGGTTCAGAATGAGGCAGGCGGCTTCTGCTCCCTTATCTTCTGGCGACTAGGAGTGTGGCCGGTTGGTGCCCCCATCTCTCTTAGACATCCATGGCAGCAACAACATCCGTAAGCTGTGTGTGTGTGTGTGTGCAGATTTTAACTCCAAGCGATTAACCTTCCATAGCCCAGTGGCTGGTGCCCCCATCTCTCTACAGATTGGTTTCTTTAAAAAAATCAGTTCTGCTTTGATTCATGGAAATAATTAAGTTCTTGAAGCAGTAAAGTTCAAACCCTAGCCATCGATTGCTATTATTGTCTATTTATATTGTGTGATTGCTAGCAGACTTAATTGGATAATGTTTTTTTGCAGGGTGAAACGAACTTGAATAGGTTTGGTGGATGTTTGGGCAATTACTCAACTAGGAGTACTAACTAAAACAGAAGGCCACTGAAACTTTAGTAGATTTTTGTGGTTCCAGTGTAAGTATTTATTTTATTGTTTCAGCATTATACATGATTAATGCTTTGATAGTAAGTGTATGAATACATGATTGATGTACATTAATCCATGATTATTTTCTTTGGGAGATTTTCTGAAGTTGTAAGTCTGTACCTAACCAACTGAATACTATAGATGCATTTGTTACTTTTACTTGACAGCATTGACACTATGAAGATTGCAGGGCTCAATCGACACATGGTGTGTTAGCATTTGCCTATTTACCTCAAGGGCCTGCCAAGAGTGTTGCCAATACCAGCGTGCTTTTTGCTACAGAAATGAATTTTTGAACACTTGTAGCACATGGTGTCCTGGGAATCCTGGCTATGTAAATTTCACCTGCTAGCTCATTATCAGGTATTTTTATGCATCTATTAATCATATGAACTATACAAACAGGGAGAGGATACAATTTGGAGGAACTTTGGTAGTTAAACATCCTCACTTTCAAACTGTCAATTTCTCTCTTGTGTTATGAATAGAGTGTAGTTTAATCCACATCATTTTAGCTTATCCGAATGACATAAATATGGTGTGTGTACAAGTTTAGCAAATATGATGTTTTTTGTCATAACATACATGGCATCGGAAGTGGGCATCCTAGGGTGTTGTTGGATCTCTCAAGTTGGCTGCTGTTATTCTTGTTATTTTGCATGAAAAAACAATATTTGTGAATCACCTTTCTGCTGTTTTTTGTATAGTCGTAGTTGTATTATCCAACAGATAATAGTTTCTGTATGCCCATATCTCAACTAATTCAGTAAAGTGGAGCATAGCAGGCAATAGGCTTTGTATTTGTATACTCGTAGTTGAACTTGGCATTCAAGTTTACTTTGTCACCATAGCCCTGTGTTGATACTCTAGTAGATTGTCAGCTGTGTTTATAGAATCCTCTTGCGTAAAAGGCTGACAATTCATCCATGACTTGATGTGTTGATAAGTTAACATACTCTCTTGATTTCGTTTTTTCTCTCGTTAATAGGGGAAGTGTTGGTCATGCTAGTGTGCATACTCACTTGGGAAGAAATGGAAGTAGGAGAGGTGACCTTCAATTCCTCACCTACAATTATGTTATAATTACTGATTAGAGGCACCCTACGAGCCTTTAGGCATTAATTAGAAGGAACTGAACCATTTGTTAGGGTGAACTATATGCAGCATTAAGCATTCTAATTATTCTTCTGCATTGTTCTCTATTTAGATAACTATTGTAGTGCAGGCTGAAGTGATGGCATGTATGATTGATATAATTTCATCTCAATAATAACTATTTTCTGCATAGTATATTGGTCCCAGCCTACTTGCTTTAAATGCCTGATTTTGATGGATTTTGTTCATGGCTTTGATTATACAATCTAGAATATTTAACCTTTTGAGCCAAATTCAACAGAGCATATCATCCAATACTAAGGATTTCAATTATCATGGTGTATTCAAGTCAAAGCTAAATAGTAGTCTACATCCGCCTACCTTGGCAAGGATACCAGGTGAATCTACTTTGGTGTTGTAGCTTCTTTCCTTCATATTACTCTTATTTTGGGGGATTTAATTTGTTCTTAATCCTATTTCCATTCTGGGTGAAAATGCTGGGAACCTTTTGGACACATGTACATTTTACGTGTTCCCCCTTCCTGCCCAAAACAATGTTAGGTGAGCTAAGATAATACTTTCAGGCATTCAGAAAGAGTCACATCTATAATTAGCTTTCAACTCCATTTATCCAGTTTGAACTACCAGAAATCTATACATCTACTGAAAGAGTCACGCTTACATATATTTAGCTTTTAGCTCACTGTATCCACTATCTTCAAAGTTATATGTTTATTTTTTTGGAAACAAGTGTTGGAATATTGGCTGCTAGTACAGTAACTTCAGTATATCCCCAGGAACACTATATGCTCAGCAATCGTACAAAGTAAATGATGCATTTCCTTCCAAATGGATATACAAAAAGTTGATTGAGGGTTTCTATGCCACATCCATGGTTACTGCTGGAAGTCGATTGGCAGTCTTCATGTACCGATATGCTATTTTTATAGATTAGGTAAGTGTATTCTTCATTTTGTGATGTTGTGTGTGCGTAGTGCACATGTGAATTCTGCCTGCATTCAATTTCATAGATTAATTAAGCATTGTAATATTTGAGATTTGTTTGACTTTTGTAGGAAGCAAACACAAGGATGGACTCACTATGAAGCATGAAGCCAGCGATCCACATCAACTGGATGTTTTAGCTCTCATTTTGTATATCTGATGTATCATAGTTGCATCTTTTAGCTGTCCTTGTGTGAACCTGATGTATGGTGTCTTGACGGTTATGTCTAGAACAAAGTGAAGTGTATGTACGTGACATGGTGTCTTGGTTGTTATGTCTAGAACAGACTGAAATGTATGTATGTGACAGTTAGTTAAATGGAATAAAAAATGGTTGGTGCACCTGATGTATGGTGTCTTCTTGACTATCCTTAGAAACATGAATTATATGTATGTGACAATCTGTAACATATGTTAATTAAAGTTGTGGTTGGTAACAATGTTGGTCATCAAAAGAAAACACCATCTGATTGTTGGTCGGCAAAACAAACCCTGTCTAACAGTCGGTCGGGAAAGGCTAATGCAAGCCCCAACAAAATGTTGGTCGGGAAAGGTACATGGTTACCCCAACAAACCGTTGGTCGGGAAAGGCCCATGGTTACCCCAACAGTCTGTTGGTCGGGAAAGGCCCATGGTAGGCCCAATAGACTGTTGGTCGGGAAAGATGCACCATAGCCGCCCAACAGTCGGTTGGGAAAGATATGTCGGTCGGGAAAGGGATTTCCTGTCTGGACTTTCCCCAACAGACGGTATCGGTCGGCAATACTCTTTCCCGACCGACTGTTTGTCAGCGGAAGCTGTATTTTTGACCAACCTGGCTGTTGATGATGTAGTGCTGTGGTGTAGTGAGGTTAAGCTCTCCCCCGGCGAGATACCACAGGAATATGAGGAAGATCCAATCCGAGATTGGTCTCTAGATGATGCCGCCCATGTTTGGCACGCCAACTGACGGTGCAAAATACTGCTAGATTCCTTAGTATGGGTCCAAGCGTAGCTGGAAGTCACAGATCGAATGTCTCACTAGGGTTTTACCTAGGTTCGGGCCTCTGGAGAGTAATAACCTACATCTTGATTGCTTTTGTTATTCATGGTGGAGGGACACCTCGTGCGAGTGGTTTACAATGGTGTATGAGATTGCTACATTGAGTTTCTTTTTTTTGCGGGACTACATTGAGTTTCTATTTGTGACTAGATGCCTATGAGAGCCTCCTAGCCTCCCCTTATATACACGATGGAGGCTAGGGTTTACATGCAAGCAGATGCAATCTTGGCTGCTGCCGTCCTTGACTTGGGAGGGAAGAAGGTCTCCAACGCCTTCTTTAGGGTTTTCTTTGACCCCCGGGCCGAATACCCAAGAATTTGGCCCAATTTTTTTAACTATACATGTATACATGCTGGAGCCCTTTAGAGCATCCCATTCCGAGTCTGAGCCACGATAGCCATGCAACTGGCCTTCGTCTCCTACTCCCCTCCCTCGATCCAGTCCCCAAAACTAACTGATGCGGCGGCGGCGGCAAGCGATTCCAGCCATCCAGGTCGGGCGATCCAGCCCTCTACCCCTCTCCCTCCCTTCCAGCCATCCCTTTCCCTATGGCCCTCCCCTCTACCCCTCCCTCCGTGGTTCTTGCGGGGATGTGCCTCTACAGAAGTAGGCTTCAGGTGTCCCCCTGGCGTCGCCACTGCTCCAAGTGCCCACAGCCTTCGGCCTTCGTCGCCGTCGGGCTTCACCGCGTTAGTACGCCATCCATCTAGTATTGCATCCATCTATAGGTACCAACCAAGTAACCACCAAGGTAATTTTCCTTTGTTTTTTAAACAAATCTGAACCTTTTTTTGTAAATTTCCACTGCCATGCCACTGATTGATTGCTACTTTGTTGATTTATTCATGTAAATTGTAATTGTTTGTCACTGCTATTGATTGTAGCTATAGGCTGTAGTCTGAAACATTGCCACTGTCACTGCCACACTATTAGAGATATTTCCACAAAGATATTTTGCTACTATTATCGATGTATGGTCATTGAGTCATTGATTTTGCACATTTTTTGTTCTATCATATTGCTTTTGCAAAAAAATTATAAGAATACCCAGGAGGAAATTCCTAGCTCCGCCACTGTCGTGGTCCCCTGGGTAGGCACGATGGCGGGCCTCGTGGTGAGCTACCCCAGGTGTACAACACCATTAGAGATATCCCCGATATATTTTCTTGGAAATGGAGTACCACTAGATAGTACTTGGTGCAATCTACCTACAAGATGCTGTGTGAGGCATGATTCAATTACCCATCGCTCATTGCATATGGAAGAGTTGGGCGCCGCTCAAATGCAAAATATTCATATGGCCGCGTATCCAGTATCGTGTGTGGACCTCTGATCGACAACTCCAACATGGACTACAAGACACCACTGCTCCATGCTTCACCTACTGCTAGGAGGAGGATACGCTACAATATGTCTATGCTAGGCAGGCATGACATGCTTGTTTCACTTCTTTGGGTGTACATATCGCCATCCCTTCGATTGAGGAGAGCCTTGAGGTGTGGTGGCTAAGATCGTGCAAATGATTGCCGAAGACAAGCAGAAAGAGGTTCGATTCGCTAGTCATTCTCATTGCTTGGAGCTTGTGGAAGCAAATAAATGTGAGGGTGTTCATGAATGTGGAGCAGCGACGTAATATCCCACAACTCGTTAATCCCATACTAGATGAGGTTCATTCTTGGAGGATGGCAGGAGGGTGTTTTCAAATCTGTATGATAGAGTAGCATGTATTTGTTGGTGGGTGGGTTCTTCATGCTGGTAGCCTACTTTATTTGGCTTACGACATATCTTGTAAACATTGTTCTGCCTTTTATAAAAATAAGGTACGCAATTTGCATTTTTTTTAGAGAGGAAACGCTTGCCCGGCCTTAAACTGAGGCAATTTGCATATTCTTATCAATAAAAAGTTTAATCTCCACATAAAACTAATGCTTTAATTAGGCACGGCATGGATGTGTGGAAAGAAAGGGAGATGCGGGGCACTTCAATAAGCAGGTGGGTAATTCAGTGTTTCTCTCGAACGAAGCATTGTAAATTGCATATCCCCAGTTCCGACTCAAATACTAGTTGCAACGCTAGCTAAGAAATACATATACACAGGCAGAAGACTACCTTTTCTTTCTTTCGAAATTAATGCGAGAGCACGTGTGTACATCCATGATACTGGTGTACAGATGCAGATCTAGTTGAGGACAACAGAATTGCACTGCATATGCAGAGATAACACATACGTATGTGCCTTGAGTAACAGTTGCTATCATAGCAAGTATTTATACGAAAGTATTGATGATTAACTTATCTAACAGCTAGCTAATTAGGTAGCTATAACTGGAGCATGGCATCTAAGAATTTATTATCCTCATGTTGGAACCCATCTTGGCAATCTCGGACGGCAGTCATAGACATGAGTATAATACCAGCTAAAACAAAACCGACTGGAAGACAGACCGTGAAGTGCGGGAGTCGCCGACGTTAGTTAGCATCGACAAATTCTTCGCCAACACGGCGTGGGAAGCCCTCTTCCCATCATACATGTTGATGGCTGCATCATCCTCCTGCTCCGATCACTGCCCCCTGATGCTCGCTAGTGTGACAACTCCCCCAACCCGGGCAAGGTTCAGGTTCGAGGGATTCTGGCCCAAATTCCCCCACTTCAGAGAAACAGTGCAACGGGCTTGGCACCGCCCAGTAAACCAGACCTGCGCGTTTGCCAGAATCAAAACAAAGATGGAAAGAGTGGCAAACGACCTCAAGTTGTGGAGCAAGACCATCTTCAGCGATGCCAAAGTGCAGTTCCATATGGCAAATGAGCTTATCCTCAGATTTGATATTGCCATGGAGACACGACAGCTGAGGCCACAAGAGTTTAGATTCAGAAAACTGCTTAAGCAACAGGTTCTTGGACTTGCAGCGGTGGAGCGGGCACGAAGAAGACAGGCGTCACGGGTCACTTGGCTGCGGCCCGGCGACGCAAACACGTCCTTTTTCAACGCCAAGATCAACTCGCGAAAGAGGAAGAACTTCATCCACCATCTCCGCACTGACACAACCCTTGCAACGGAGCATGATGACAAGGCAGAGATTATACAAGATCATTTCCACTCCATCCTGGGCACAAAAGAGCAGCGATCCTGCACCTTGAACTGGCAAGAGCTGGGACTCCCAAGGGTGGCGGCAGCAGGGCTGGATAATCCCTTCACGGAGGAGGAAGTGTGGGCTGCCGTGCTTGCCTCCCCAAGCGAGAAGGCGCCGGGTCCTGATGGTTTTAATGGAGTTTTCTACCGCTCTTGCTGGGACATAATCAAGGGCGATGTTATGACCATGTTCCAGCAGTTTCACAGCTTATCTGGAGCAAACTTTGAGCGCATAAACGATGCTCTAGTGGCTCTGCTGCCAAAGAAAGATGGGGCTGAAAGAGTTGGAGACTTCAGGCCGATTAGTCTGATTAACTCGATCCCTAAGCTTATTGCAAAGGTTTTATCCATGCGCCTTTCAATGGTTATGGACGCACTCATTTCGCCAGCCCAAAGTGCTTTCATGAAATCAAGATGCCTACAAGACAACTTTCTTTATGTCCAAAATTGTGTCCGGTCCCTGCACCGCAAGAAGAAGGCTGCCCTCCTGATCAAGTTGGATATTGCTCGAGCCTTCGACTCCGTGTCCTGGGAATACATTCTGGAACTCCTCACAGTCTTGGGCTTCAGCGCCAGGTGGAGGGACTGGATTGCCCTCCTGCTTTCCTCCTCCTCTTCTGCTTTCATGCTAAATGGCATCCCGGGTGCCCAGATCAAACACAAGAAAGGCCTAAGGCAGGGCGATCCGTTGTCCCCTCTGCTGTTCATCTTGGCTATTGACCCCCTTCATCGTCTCATCTCCAAGGTGGCCACTGATGGGATCATTGCACCATTGCCGGGCAGAGATGTAAAGCTCAGAGTCAGTCTATATGCAGATGATGCAATAATATTTGCAAACCCAGACAAGGAGGAAATTGACAAGCTGCTACAACTCCTTAAGTTGTTCGGTGATGCCTCTGGCCTGCACCTCAACCAAGCAAAATCCTCAATAAGCCCCATCAGATGCGATGAGCTGGACCTGGATCTCATTCTGCAGAGTTTTGGAGGGCAAATCAGGCCTTTCCCAATAACATACCTTGGTCTTCCGATTAGGCTGGGACGACTACGACTTGTGCATCTGCAGTTTGTACTTGATAGGATAAGAGCTAGGCTAGCCGGCTGGAAGGGCAAGTTAATATCAATTGCTGGAAGAAGGGTGTTAGTCTGCTGTGTTCTCACGGCAATCCCCACTTTTGCCCTGTCCGTGTTGCGAGCGCCGAAAAAATTCTTCAAGGAAGTTGACAAAGCAAGGTGGCGCTTTCTATGGGCACAGGATGATGACCTCGCCGGAGGAAAATGCAAGGTCAACTGGACGACGGTTTGCTCGCCAACGGAAAAAGGGGGATTGGGAATCCACAACTTGAGCAAATTCTCTAGAGCCCTCCTGTTGCGCTGGCTATGGCTTGCCTGGCACCACCAAGAACGCCCGTGGGCAGGCACTGAGCTGCCATGCGATCAGCAAGACATGGCTCTTTTTGCTGCTGCCACAACGGTGACCCTCGGCGACGGGAAGACGGCCTCTTTTTGGAGCTCCACCTGGCTCACCTCGCCACCATTGGCCGCCTTGTTCCCCGACCTGTTCAAAAGATCGAGAGGAAAACAGAAAACGGTGGCGGCCGCGCTGCATAATGACTCATGGATTCAGGATCTGCGACATCGAGGCTACGACGACATCGCTACAAGCTTCCTTCTCATGTGGCAAGTCATTGTGGGTGCAAACACGCTGTTGCAAGCAAGGACCCAAGACACCATCAGATGGATTTTTGACGCCTCTGGGAAATACTCAGCAGGCTCGGCATACAAGGTCCAATTCGTGGAGACTCAACAGACGGACAACAAGGCTCTCCTATGGGAAGCTTGGGCCCCTGCCAAGGTGAAGTTCTTCTGTTGGCTGCTGCTCCAGGATAGGCTATGGTGCAACGACAGATTGCAGAGGAGGGGATGGGTAAATGGCTACTTCTGCCGGCTGTGCATGCGAAGCCTTGAATCATCAGTTCATCTGCTCTGGGAGTGCCCACTGTCTCAGGAAATTTGGCGAAAGGTTGCCTCCCTCCCGGGGTGCGCCAGTATCTTAGCCGCTCCAAACGGGCCTCCGGGATCGTCAAAGCAACGGTTCAGACGAGCCATGCGCGCAGCAGGAACGGCAAACAGGAAAAGGGTGCAGTCTACAATGATGCTGGTGGCCTGGCATATTTGGCTAGAGAGGAATGCAAGAACCTTCAGAGATCGCCAGCGTCAGAGTGCTGAAATTCTTGCAGCAATCAGGCAAGACATGGATTCCTGGAGGCTTGCCGGAGCCAAATGCCTGGAAACACCACTTGGTGACCCAGGCTGTTCTCTGTTCAATTTTTAGGCAAATGACGACCCCTCTAGTGGCGTCAACTCTGTAACCCCCACCATGATCACTTGATCATGAATTTTTTTTCCGCATGCTCCCTGCTTAATTTATGAAAAACCAGCAGTGCTGGATCTTTCAAAAAAAAGACAGACCGTGAAGAAGCTGTAGTCATTGATCACCAGGTAATAGAAGGCGAGTATCGTGACGGCGCCGCAGGCAATTAGAAGGCACATGAGGATCCACCTGCTATGCTCCTGTGGCTCCGCCACCATGGCGTCCTTGCCTACGACGTGAACGTTGATGAGGTTGACAATGAAATCCCTCATGGGAAAGCCAGGATCCGCCCTAGCCACGGCGTCCTCTATGTCGGCCATATACCTGCTGTGCTGGATCTGAATTTGTTCTTCGGCTGTGCGTCCTCTGGCTGCCTGAACCTAGATTGATACAATAAAAACTCTACTACAAGAGGAAGAACAGGGAACTTATTATGGGATGGGAATTATATAAGCCCCGGCCAGAACTAACCGCCTAATTGACAGAATAAATTAGCGCAAAGGGCGGAAGGTAGTTACATGACCTTTTTCTTTTCTGGAAATCTTATCCGGTGACCGTTCCTGGGAGGCTAACCCAGCGAACATCCCATCACGGTCGCTCGCATTTGTACGCGCGTCCGGTGCCAGGCATAAGTCAGCTCGAGCAGGTCGGTGCTTCAGCTTTCCCAGTGAACGTTTCGTGGGGCGCATCGCCTACTAAATACGGGCATGGGCAGCCCGGCCCGACGACCCGGCCAGAAAAACCCGGGCCTGGCTGGGCCGGGCTTGATGCTCGGGCCAGGCTCGGGTCTAATTTTGCAGCCTGGAAGATAGTTCGGGCTAGGCTCGGGCTTCACTTTCCCTGTAATTCAGGCCAGGCTTGCATGTGCTTACACTGAAAAACAGTGTTCGGGCCTAATTTCGGGCCAGGCTCGGGATTGAAAACATGGAGTATTTTGGGCTTCTGGCTGGGCTCGGGCTTGAGAAATGAAAGGCCGGGCTTTTACAAGCCCTGCCCAAAACTCGACCGGGCCCGACGTTTGCCCGAGTTTATCGCCTAACACTTGGACTATAACAGGTTTTGTGTACATTTGCATTTAAACCTATTTTCATATATCTTATGAAGCTTTTTTTAATGTTTCATTTGACAAAAAATCTGAAAAACCTAATTTTTTTCATTATTGGTAGAATAAAACCCTTTTATTAGGAGGATTTTTTTTCTTCTAAACTTGATGTGTGCATCTTTTTAGAGATTTCAAATGGACTATCACATACAGATGTATATAGACATATTTTAGATTGTAGATTCACTTATTTTGCTCCGTATGTAGTCACTTGTTGAAATCTCTAGGAAGACAAATATTTGGGACGGAGGGAGTATGTAGCACGACATTTTTCTAGGTCCTTTGCAATGCCCCACATCACATTTTTTTAAAGAGCATGGCACTTTAATAATTAATAACATGTCATTTTCTTTTATTAAGAGGATGGAAGTTTTATTATTAGTAACATGGCATATTTTACTCTTTAGTTACATGGCATTTTAATTTATCAAGAGGGATGACAGTTTATGATAAAGAGCATGACATTTTTATTATTAATAACATTGCATTTTTATTCTTTGGAGGATGGCATTTTTATTATTGAGAGCATGGCATTTTATTATTGTTGTCGTGACATTTTTTATATAGAGGATGGCATTTTTATTAGTAAGGAGATGGCAATATTTTGGCCATGGCAAAAAGAAAACACAGACATGGCATTTTTATGAATTTGTGCACAGTGCACAAAATAAAGAAAAATTACATCATAGCATTTTTTTGTAAACTAGCATGAATTTTTTATAAATTAACATGGCATTTCCATAAAGTAGCACGACATTTTTCAATTGTATATGTTCATGGCAATTATACAACATTTTTTCCTGTGTTTACAAAAAAATGCACTCCCTACTATAGCAACGTCAATTAATTTGGCTTGGAGGGAGTATTTTTTTTGTTTATGGAATTTCTTTCAAAAGAGAAAAACTGTAAACTAGGCCTCCGGGCCATTGAGGATTCGCCCTGGCCTTTCCCTGGGTGAACGATCAAGGAGGGTTGATTCGTTCACTGGGAGCAACTCGCCCCAGCGACAAAATCGTTCGATCGACCCTCCCTCATGGGGACCGTCCCAAGTTATTGGGGTCCTTTTTTATACAGGAAATATTTTGTGGCTCTCTATGTCCATAATAGAACTACGGAAGGAGAGCTGCTCTTTGCATTAAGAGTATTCAAGAAAGGTCTATCAAATATAAAGGGACAAAAATTATATTGTTGTGATCCAAGTACTAAGAAATTAGTAGGGTACTTGACCTTATCCCACAAGACTTCAACATCTCTAATAATCCCAAGGCGTGAAATGGTGTCTCTATTTGCAAGCTTAATAGTAGCATCAATATCTTCAATCTCGAACGGGTGCAATTTCATTTATAACTTCTTGATAAAGAGAAAATGGAATAGCACTCACACTAGCACCCATATAACATAAACCATGATAGCAATGATCTTCAATTTTAACAGAAACAACAGGCATGCTAACTACATGTTTATTCTTGTCTAACATATCTTGTTCATTTCTAGCAGGTTTAGCAATTCTAGCAGCCTCAGAACAGAAGTAAATAACATGTCCATCAATACCATCGACCAAGAGATCTTTAACCATTGCAATGTTAAGTTATATCTTAATTTGTTCAGAAGATGTAGGTGTTCTAATATTACTCTTATGAACCACAGCTGTAGCTTTAGGGCTCCTTTGATTCAAGGGAATTATATAGGATTTTTGGAGGATTGAAATCCTTTGAAATTTTTCCTACGTTTGTCCTTTGATTCATAGGATTGAATCCCGTAGGAATTTTTCCAATGGAATCTTTTGTACTATATTTCATAGGAAATCTAACATCTACTCTAACCACTTTTTACAATTCCTTTGCTTTTCCCATGAAATCAAACGCTCCTTGCTAATCCTATAGGATTCAAGTGGGCATGAAACTCCAATCCTATACTTTTCCTATTTCTGCATTTTCAAAATCATGCGAATCAAAGAGGTCCTTAGCATGTTCCCTAATACTAATAGGGAAAGGAGGTTTCTCAATATAAGTAGTAGGCACAACTGGATCAACATTGCAAATGATTGTTTTATCTTTAGCTATAACAGGTTCCTTACAAATTTCTTCAATAGGTGGATGAAACTTAAACCACCTCTCCTTAGGGAGATCAACATGGGCAGCAAATGATTCACAGAAAGTAGCTACTATCTCAGAGTCAAGTCCATATTTTACACTAAACTCATGAAAAGCATCACTTTCCATAAAAGATTTAACACAGTCAAACTCAAGATTTATACCTGACTCAATACCTTTGTCAATTTACCAATCTCCAGAGTTGCGTTTAATTCTCTCCAGAAGATCTCATTTGTATTCAATAGTTTTCTTCATGAAGGAACCATTAGAAGAAACATCGATTATTGATTGATCATCATGAGAAAGCTGAGAATAAAAGTTTTGTATAATTATTTCTCTTGAGAGCTCATGATCGGGGCATGTGTGCATCATATATTTAAGCCTCCCCCAAACTTGAGCAATAATTTCTTCTTCACGAGCCCAAAAATTATATATGTAATTTCGATCACAATGAACCAAATGCATAGGATAAAATTTCTAGTGGAATTCTAGCTTCAACCGGTTCCAGTCCCATGTCCTGGTATCATCCAATAGGCTATACAGTGTTAATACCTTTCCCCCTAAAGATAAAGGGAATACTTTCTTCTTAACTCCATCCTCAGATAAACCTGCAAGTTTAAACAATCCACCAATTTCATCTATATCGATTAAGTGCACATCGGGATGTATTGTTCCATCTCCTACATAAGGATTAGCTAGCAGTTTCTCTAACATACCAGAAGGAATCTCATAATAAATATTTTCAGTAGCTTCAGTAGGTTGAGAGGCAACTCTTATGGCTTCTGGTCGAGCTGAAGATACCCCTAACAAGTCTCTCAAAGGATTATTTTCCATATAACAAGTGACAGTAAATTTCAGCACATAATAAAAATGTTTCCTTACCAAAGGAGCTTCACTCCCCGGCAATGGGGCCAGAAAAGAGTACTGATGACAAACTAGTATAGGGGATCAATCATAGTCCTATTGATAAGTAAGAGTGTCGAACCCAGTAAGGGGCAAAAGGAAATGACAAGTGGTTTTCAGCAAGGCATTCTCTACAAGTACTAAAAGTAGTAGTAACATATAGTTTTGTAGCAAGATAATTTGTAACAAGTAACGAGTAGCAATCGTAACCAAGGTGCAGCAAGCTGGCCCAATCCTTTTTATTGCAAATGACAAGCCAAAACGATATCTTATTGTAAGCAAAGCATTCTCAAGGACACACTGGAATTCTCGTCTAGTCACGTTCATCATGTTTAGTTGATTCGCATTTGTTACTTTGATAATTTGATATGTGGGTGGACCGGTGCTAGGGTGTTGTTCTTACTTGAACAAGCAACCCTCTTATGATTACCCCCTCTCGCAAGCATTCGTAACTACGAAAGAAGAACTAAGATAAATATAACCATATCATGAAATATATGGATCCAGATCAACAATTTACGGAATAATGCATAAAGTAGGGTTTAAACTTCTGTCACTCTCGCAACCCATCATCTACTTATTACTTTCCAATGACTTTCCTTAGGTCCATGTATGGTGAAGTGTCATGTAGTCGACGTTCACATGACACCAGTAAAGGAAGAACAACATACATATCATCAAACTATCGAACGATTACCAACTTCACATGATTAGTTATAACAAGACTTCTCCCATGTCCTCAAGAACAAAGTAACTACTAGCAAATCATATTCAGGTTCAAGATCAGAGGGTATTGAAAATGCTTAAGGATACAAACATTTTCCACCAAATAAACCAACTAGCATCAACTACAGGATGTAATCAACACTGCCAGCAACCTACCAATATGAGGTTTTGGGGCAAAGATTGAATACAAGAGATGAACTAGGGTTTGAGAGGAGATGGTGTTGGTGAAGATGTTAATGAAGATTGGTCCTCTCATAATGAGAGGATCGTTGGTGATGTCGGTGGTTTCAATTTCCCCCTCCCGGAGGGAAGTATCCTCGACAAAATCGCTCCACTGGAGAGCCAAAGTGCTCCTGCCCAGATTCCGCCTTGAGAGGGCCGTGCTTAGTCCCCAAAGTCTTCTCTTGGTTTTGTCCAGGGCAAATAGATATAGGAGAAGATGAGCCCTAGAGGCCTGCTGGGAGTCACGAGCTTGATAACCCTCAATATAGCGGATCGTTTCTAGCCTTCTTCGATAAATAAGAGTGTCGAACCCAATGAGGAGCTAAAGGCAGAACAAATATTCCCTCAAGTTCTATCGACCACCGATATAACTCTATGCACACTTGACGTCTGCTTTACCTAGAACAAGAATAAAACTAGAAGTACTTTGCAAGAATAAAACTATGGATAAATTGCAAGGTAAAAAAGTGGATAGCTTTTGTCAACGAGAAAGTCATTTGTCCCTAGACAATCGATAACAAGTACAGGTAATTATTCTTGCGATTTTATATGAGGGAGAGGCATGAGCTAACATACTTTCTCTACTTGGATCATATGCACTTATGATTGAAACTCTAGCAAGCATCCACAACTACTAAAGCTCATTAAGGTCATGAAACCCAACCATAGCATTAAGTAGCAAGTCCTCTTTATCCCATACGCAACAACCCATCTACTCGGGTTTAAGCTTCTATTACTCTCGCAACCCACCATAAGCAAATCATGAACGCATTGCAACACCCTACATCGGGGACCCCTCACGTTTGCGCTAGACGGAGAGCATCATAGGACAGCACCATAAATAAAATATACAATCATACCAACCAAGATCATGATTAACCCACAGGACAAAACAGATCTACTCAAACATCATAGGATAGCCAAATATCATTGGGAAATAATATATGGAGGTGAGCACCATATTTAAGTAGAGATTATAGCGCAGAGAAGGGGTGTTACACCGCTGCATAGAGGGGGAGAGAGTTGGTGTTGACGATAGCAAGATTGTTGATGTAGATTGCCGTCACGATCCTTGCCCCGGCGGCACTCTGGCGCCACCGGGGGAGAGGGGGGGAGAGCCCCCCTCCTTCTTCTTCTTCCTTGGCCTCCCCCTAGATGGGAGGAGAGTTCCCCCTCTGGTCCATGGTCTCCATGGTGGTGGAGGGGCGGGAGCCCCTCTGAGATTGGATCTCCCTCTCTGTTCTCTTCTGTTTCGTGTTCCCCAGATCTGGCCCTTCACAGTTTCTTAAATTCCCGGAGATCCGTAACTCCGATTGCCCTGAAAATTTTACACAATTTTTTCCATAAATTATCTTTCTTGCGCCAGACGAAGGGCCCTAACCGACCTTCGAGGAGGGCACAAGATACCTGGCCGCGCCTAGCACCCCCAGGCGCGCCCTGGTGGGTTGTGGGCATTGTGGGACCCCGTTTGTGTTGATTTCACCTCCCAAAATTCACATATATTCCAAAATAATTCTCCATAAATTTTTATCGCGTTTGGACTTCGTTTGATATGGATTTTCTGCGAAACAAAAAACATGCAGAAAACAGGAACTGGCAATGGGCACTGGGTAAATAGGTTAGTCTAATAAATCATAGAAAAAGTTGCCAAAAATATGTGAAAGTTGTATAATATTAGCATGAAACAATAGAAAATTATAGATACGACGGAGACGTATCAGCATTCCCAACCTTAATTCCTGCTCGTCCTCGAGTAGGTAAAGGATAAAAAGGATAATATTTGACATGGGATGCTACCTAGCATAAACTTCATCATATATCTAATCATGGCATGAATATTAAGACATAAGTGATTCAAAGCAATAGTCTATAATTTGACATAAAGACATCAATACTCAGGCATCCCGACAAACAATCGTGTCTTTCAAAATATCAACGCTAAAGAAAGCTATCCCTACAAAATCATATAGTCTTGTCATGCTCTGTCTTCTTAACACAAAGTATTTATCATGCACAACGCCGATGACAAGCCGAGCAATTGGTTCATACTTTTTAACGTGCTTCAACTTTTTCAACCCTCACGCAATACATGAGCGCAAGCCATGGATATAGCACTATATATGGAATAGAGTATGATGATAGGGTAAATATAGAGAAGACAAAAAGTTAAGAAAGTCTCACATCGACGCGGCTAACCAACGTGCTATGGAGATTCCCATCAATTGATATCAATGCACGGAGTAGGCATTGCCATGCAATGAAAGCACTAAGAGTTATAAGTGTATGAAAGCTCCATATGAAAACTAAGTGGGTGTGCATCTAGTCCTATAATGAAAAAATTCCCACTAGTATATTTAAGTGACAACATAGGAGACTCTCCATATGAAAAACATGGTGCTACTTTAAAGCACAAGTGTGGAACTAGCATGCCCTGTAATACCCCGGATATGATTTTCCTATTATGTACTCCAACTCTTGCCGTTTACGGCCTTAAGTTATTTTATTTTCTCGGGTTCGGGTTTTTGTCTCCGTGTGTTGTTGTCGTTGTCATGCATCTCATATCATGTCATCATATGCATTGCATTCGCATACGTGGTCGTCTCATGCATCCGAGCATTTTCCCCGTTGTCCGTTTTGCATTCCGGCGCTCCGTTCTCCTCCGGTGGTCATTTCTACCTTTCTTTCATGTGTGGGGGTTAAACATTTCCGGATTGGACCGAGACTTGTCATGCGGACTTGGTTTACTACCGGTAGACCGCCTGTCAAGTTTCGTACCATTTGGACTTCGTTTGATGCTCCAACGGTTAACCGAGGGACCGAAAAGGCCTCATGTGTGTTGCAGCCCAACACCCTTCCAATTTGGCCTAAAACCCTCTCCATCATCTAGAGCATTCGATCATGATCGCGTGGCCGAAAACCGCACCTCATTTGGACTCTCCTAGCTCCTCCTATGTCTATTTAAAGACCCACTCCCGAAAATTTCGGATCTCTCCCCCGAAACCCTAGCCTCCGTCTTCCTCCGCGCGCTGGACAACGTCCGCCGGCGCCGGACGTGTTTGACTTCCACCCCGCCGCCACGTGGCACGCCCCCATTCGCCGCCGCCGCTCCGGCCCGGGAGGCCCGGATCGGACCCCCGAGGCCCATCGCCACCCGCGCCGCCCGGGGTCTTCTTCCCCGCGCCCGGTCCGCCGCACCTTCGCCGCGGCCGCTGCCTTCCCTTCCGCTGGCGCTCGATTGGCCGCTCGCCGGCGCCCGCGCTCGCCGCGCCTACCGAGGCCGGCATCGCCAACTGCCGCCACCCGCCGTCCGCCGCTCCGGTGGCCGTATCCGCGCCGCCCCGGCCCGCCTCTCCAAGATCCGGCGGCCCCAACCGCCAAGTCCGGCGAAGTCCCCATCTCCGGCGAGTTCCCGGCCAACCTCGGGAGACGTGCCCCGGATCCAGTTCTGAGGAGCCATAGGGGTTGACTTTTGCCTCCGTTTTCAGTATTTTTATGCAACTTCATCATGTCGTAACTCCGCATCCGTATCTCCGTTTTGGGCATATAGCATATCAAAATGTTCGTCTCAGAGAGCACATCTCCCGAGGTTGTTCGGGAACTCGCCGGAGATGGGGACTTCGCTGGACTTGGCGGTTGGGGCCGCCGGATCTTGGAGAGGCGGGTCGGGGCGGCGCGGATCCGGCCACCAGAGCGGCGGACGGCGGTTGGCGGTGGTTGGCGGCGCCGGCCTCGGTAGGCGCGGCAGGCGCGGGCGCCGGCAAGCGGCCAGGCGAGCGCCGGCGGAAGGGAAGGCGGCGGCCGCGGCGGAGGTGCGGCGGACCGGGCGCGGGGAAGAAGACCCCGGGCGGCGCGGGTGGCGATGGGCCTCAAGGGCCCGATCCGGGCCTCCCGGGCCGGAGCGGCAGCGATGTTGGCGCGAGGCGGCGACGAATGGGGGAGTGCCACGTGGTGGCGGGGTGGAAGTCAGACACGTCCGGCGCCGGCGGACGTTGTCCGGCGCGCGGAGGAAGACGGAGGCTAGGGTTTCGGGGGAGAGATCCGAAATTTTTGGGAGCGGGTCTTTAGATAGACATAGGAGGAGCTAGGAGAGTCCAAATGAGGTGCGGTTTTCGGCCACACGATCGTGATCGAACGCTCTAGATGATGGAGAGGGTTTTGGTGGGTTTTGGGCCAAATTGGAAGGGTGTTGGGCTGCAACACACATGAGGCCTTTTCGGTCCCTCGGTTAACCGTTGGAGCATCAAACGAAGTCCAAATGGTACGAAACTTGACAGGCGGTCTACCGGTATTAAACCAAGGCCGCATGACAAGTCTCGGTCCAATTCGGAAATGTTTAACCCCCACACATGAAAGAAAGGTAGAAATGACCACCGGAGGAGAACGGAGCGTCGGAATGCAAAACGGACAACGGGGAAAATGCTCGGATTCATGAGACGAACACGTATGTGAATGCAATGCACATGATGACATGATATGAGATGCATGAAAACGACAACAACACACGGAGACAAAAACCCAAACCCGAGAAAATAAAATAACTTAAGGCCGGAAACGGCAAGAGTTGGAGTACATAATAGGAAAATCATATCCGGGGTGTTACAACACTCCACCACTACGAAAGGATCTCGTCCCGAGATCTAGGACTGTAAGAACGCCGGGTATTCAGAACGGAGGTGATCCTCGCGTTCCCAGGTAGCTTCACGGTCGGAATGGTGTGACCACTAGACTTTGAGGAATTTGACTGACTTGTTGCGAGTCTTGCGTTTAGTCTCTTCAAGAATAGCAACGAGGTGCTCACGATAAGTGAGATCTTCTTGGAGCTCAATGTCCTCGAAGTTGACGGTGCGGTCAGGGGTCTTGTAGCACTTTTGGAGCTGAGAGACATGGAACACGTCATGCACATTTGCAAAGTTTGAAGGAAGCTCGAGTTGATAGGCGAGATCGCCTCTCTTGCTGACGATCTTGAAAGGTCCCACGTATCTAGGGGCAAGCTTCCCTTTGATACCGAAGCGACGAGTACCTTTCATAGGAGAGACGCAGAGGTAAACATGATCTCCGATCTCGAAAGCCAAATCATGGTGCTTACTATCATAGTAGCTCTTCTGGCGGGATTGGGCTGCTTTGAGGTTATCTTGAATGACTTTGCACATTTCCTCTGCCTCTATGATTAAGTCATTTCCCAGAAGTTGACGTTCACCGGTTTCAGACTAGTTGAGAGGGGTACGACACTTCCTGCCATACAGAATTTCAAATGGGGCCTTGCCCGAACTTGCTTGAAAACTATTGTTGTAGGAGAATTCAGCATAAGGAAGACAATCCTCCCACTTCATGCCGAAGGAGATCACACAAGCCCTGAGCATATCTTCAAGAATCTGATTGACACGCTCAACTTGACAGCTCGTTTGAGGATGGAAAGCTGTGCTGAAGCGGATGTTGGTGACCATGGCCTTCTGAAAAGAATCCCAAAACTTGGAGGTAAAGATGCTGCCACGGTCTGAAGAGATCACCTGTGGAATACCGTGCAGCGAGACAATTCGAGAGGTATAGAGCTCCGCCAATTGAGCTGCAGTGATTGACTCTTTGATAGGCAGAAAGTGAGCCACTTTAGTGAGTTTGTCGATGACAACGAATATAGCATCATTGCCACGTTTGGACTTTGGAAACCCAGTCACGAAGTCCATCTCAATGTGGTCAAACTTCCATTCTAGAATGGCAAGAGGATGGAGGAGACCAGCTGGCCTTTGGTGTTCTGCGTTCACTCTTCTCCAGACATCACATTCATTCACGAACTGAGCAATCTCGCGCTTCATTCGAGTCCACCAATAAGCCTGCTTGAGGTCCTGATACATCTTCGTGCTCCCAGGGTGGATGGAGAGGAGAGAATTGTGAGCCTCGTTCATGATCACTTTACGAAGGTCACCTTTGGGCACGACAATACGATCCTCAAAGAAGAGAGTATCCTTGTCATCAAGGCGGTAGCACTTGTACTTGGGTTGACTCTTGGCAATCCTAATCTTCACCTTTTTCACCATAGCATCAAGAAGCTGAGCTTGGCGAATCTGGTCTTCCAAGGTAGGAGAGACTTGAAGGTTGGCGAGGAAACCTTGAGGAACAACTTGCAGATTGAGTTTGCGGAAAGCTTCACAAAGATCGGGTTGATAAGACTTGAGAATCAGGCTGTTGCAATAAGCCTTTCTGCTGAATGCGTCAGCAATCACATTGGCCTTGCCTAGAGTATACTCGATACTCGGATTATACTCTTGAATCATTTCGACCCATCGAGTCTGCCTGAGGTTGAGATTAGGCTGAGTGAAGATGTACTTGAGACTCTTGTGGTCAGTGAAGATGTCCACTTTTCTTCCCAATAAGAGATGTCTCCAAGTCAAAAGAGCATGCACAACTGCCGCCAACTCGAGGTCATGAGTGGGGTAGTTCTTCTCGTTGGGCTTCAACTGGCGATAGGTATAAGCCACAACTTTCTTCTCTTGCATCAACACTGCGCCAAGACCTTGGAGAGAGGCATCGCAAAAGACCTCGTACGGTTTGGATTCATCAGGAGGAGTCAGAACTGGAGCAGTGACCAATTTCTCTTTCAAAGTGTTGAAAGCAATGTCACACTCCGGAGACCAAACGTACTTGATGTGCTTCTGGAGAAGATTTGAGAGAGGCTTCGCGATCTTAGAGAAGTTTTCAATGAATCTTCGACAGTAGCTTGCGAGACCGAGGAAGCTACAGAGTTGCTTCACATTCTGAGGTGGTTCCCAATTCACAATTGCGGACACCTTCTCAGGATTCACCGCAATGCCCTTGGCAGAGATGATATGACCAAGATAAAGAACCTCATCGAGCCAAAATTCGCACTTGGAGAACTTGGCGTAGAACTTGTGTTCCCTGAGCTTATCGAGTACCAAACGCAAGTGCTTCGCATGATCTTCCTTGTTCTTCGAAAAGACTAGAATGTCATCGAGAAAGACCAAAACGAAGTCATTGGTGTAGGTGATGGGGAACGTAGTAATTTCAAAATTTTCCTACGCACACGCAAGATCATGGTGATGCATAGCAACGAGAGGGGAGAGTGTGATCTACGTACTTTTGTAGACCAACAGCGGAAGCGTTAGCACAACGCGGTTGATGTAGTCGTACGTCTTCACGGCCCGACTGTTGGGGAACGTAGCAGAAATTCAAAAAATTTCCTACGTGTCACCAAGATCTATCTATGGAGAAACCAGCAACGAGGGGAAGGAGAGTGCATCTACATACCCTTGTAGATCGCTAAGCGGAAGCGTTCAAGAGAACGGGGTTGAAGAAGTCGTACTCGTCGTGATCCAAATCACCGGAGATCCTAGTGCCGAACGGACGGCACCTCCGCGTTCAACACACGTACAGCCCGGTTACGTCTCCCATGCCTTGGTCCAGCAAGGAGAGAGGGAGAGGTTGAGGAAGACTCCATCCAGCAGCAGCACAACGGCGTGGTGGTGGTGGAGGAGCGTGGTACTCCAGCAGGGCTTCGCCAAGCACCGCAAGAGACGAGGAGGGAGAGGGTTAGGGCTGCGCCAAGAAGGAGAGGAACTCGTGTGTCTTGGGCAGCCCAAACCTCAAGTATATATAGGGGGAGGGGAGGGGCTGCGCCCCCACCTAGGGTTCCCTCCCTAGGGGTGGCGGCAGCCCCCAGATCCCATCTGGGTGGCGGCCAGGTGGAGGGGAGAGGGAGGCGCACCAGGCATGGGCCCTAAGGCCCATCTGCCCTTAGGGGTTTGCCGCCCCTCCTCCCCTTAGGCGCCTTGGGCCCTTGTGGGGGGCGCACCAGCCCACCTGGGGCTGGTCCCCTCCCACACTTGGCCCATGCAGCCCTTCGGGGCTTGTGGCCCCACTTGGTGGACCCCCGGGACCCTCCCGGTGGTCACGGTACGTTACCGATAAACCCCGAAACTTTTCCGGTGACCAAAACAGGACTTCCCATATATAAATATTTACCTCCGGACCATTCCGGAACTCCTCGTGACATCCGGGATCTCATCCAGGACTCCGAACAACATTCGGTAACCACATATATCTATTCCTTAAAACCCTAGCATCATCGAACCTTAAGTGTGTAGACCCTACGGGTTCGGGAACCATGCAGACATGATCGAGATAACTCTCCGGCCAATAACCAACAGCGGGATCTGGATACCCATGTTGGCTCCCACATGTTCCACGATGATCTCATCGGATGAACCACGATGTCAAGGACTTAATCAATCCCGTATACAATTCCCTTTGTCTAGCGGTACGATACTTGCGCGAGATTCGATCGTCGGTATCCCGATACCTTGTTCAATCTCGTTACTGGCAAGTCTCTTTACTCGTTCCGTAACACATCATCCCGTGATCAACTCCTTGGTCACATTGTGCACATTATGATGATGTCCTACCGAGTGGGCCCAGAGATACCTCTCTGTTTACACGGAGTGACAAATCCCAGTCTCGATTCATGCCAACCCAACAGACACTTTCGGAGATACCTGTAGTGTACCTTTATAGCCACCTAGTTACGTTGTGACGTTTGGCACACCCAAAGCACTCCTACGGTATCAGGGAGTTGCACAATCTCATGGTCTAAGGAAATGATACTTGACATTAGAAAAGCTTTAGCATACGAACTACATGATCTTGTGCTTGGCTTAGGATTGGGTCTTGTCCATCACATCATTATCCTAATGATGTGATCCTGTTATCAACGACATCCAATGTCCATGGTCAGGAAACCATAACCATCTATTGATTAACGAGCCAGTCAACTAGAGGCTTACTAGGGACATGGTGTTGTCTATGTATCCACACATGTATCTGAGTTTCCTATCAATACAATTCTAGCATGGATAATAAACGATTATCATGAACAAGGAAATATAATAATAACCAATTTATTATTGCCTCTAGGGCATATTTCCAACAGTCTCCCACTTGCACTAGAGTCAATAATCCAGTTCACATCGATATGTGATTAACACTCAAGGTCACATCCCCATGTGACTAACACCCAAAGAGTTCTGGGTTTGATCATGTTATGCTTGTGAGAGAGGTTTCAGTCAACGGGTCTGCAACATTTAGATCCATATGTACTTCGCAAATTTCTATGTCATCTTGTAGATGCAACTACTACGCTACATTTGGAGCCATTTCAAATAACTGTTCTACTTGGAGCTATTCTAAATTGTTGCTCCATTATACGTATCTGGTATCTCTACTCAGAGCTATCCGGATAGGTGTTAAGCTTGCATCGACGTAACTCTTTGCGTCGAACTCTTTATCACCTCCATAACCGAGAAACATATCCTTATTCATCTAAGGATAATTTAGACCGCTATCTGGTGATCTACTCCTAGATCACCTTTGTACCCTCTTGCCAAATATGTGGCAAGGCACACATCAGGTGTGGTACTCAGCATGGCATACCGTATGGAGCCTATGACAAAAGCATAGGGGACGATCTTCGTCCTTCCTCTTTCTTCTGCCGTGGTCGAGCTTTAAGTCTTAACTTCATACCTTACAACTCAGGCAAGAACTCCTTCTTTGACTAATCCATCTTGAACACCTTCAAGATCATGTCAAGGTATGTGCTCATTTGAAAGTACCATTAAGCGTTTTGATCTATCCTTATAGATCTTGATGCTCAATGTTCAAGTAGCTTAATCCAGGCTTTCCATTGAAAAACACTTTCCAAATAACCCTATAAGCTTTCTAGAAATTCTACGTCATTTCTGATCAACAATATGTCAACAACATATACTCATCAGAAATTCTATAGTGCTCCCACTCACTTCTTTGGAAATACAAGTTTATCATAGACTTTGTATACACCCAAAATCTTTGATCATCTCATCAAAGCATACATTCCAACTCCGAGATGCTTACTCTAGTCCTTAGAAGGATTGCTGGAGCTTTGCATACTTATTAGCATCTTTCAGGATTGACAAAACCTTCCGGTTGTATCACATACAACCTTTCCTCAAAAATCATCGAGGAAACATGTTTTGACATCCTATCTGCAAGATTATACGGATGTTCCAGGCTGTATTAGTTGTGAAACAATTTCCACAATGTCTTAATTCTGTGCCAAACTCATAATTCAAATATTCATCTCTATGATCATATCATAGATCTTTTATCCTCTTGTCACGACGATCTTTCAACTTCACCCTGAAATTACTTGAACCTTTCAATAATTCAGACTCGTGATTCATCAAGTAAATATACTCAACATCTACTCAAATCATCTGTGAAGTAAGAACATAATGATATCCACTACACGCCTCAGCACTCATTGGACTGCACACATCAAAAATGTATTACTTCCAACAAGTTGCTTTCTAGTTCCATTTTACTGAAAACGAGGCTTTCAGTCATCTTGCCCATGTGGTATGATTTGCATGTCTCAAGTGAGTCAAAATCAAGTGAGTCCAAACGGTCCATTTGCATGGAGTTTCTTCATGCATATACATCAATAGACATGGTTCGCATGTCTCAAACTTTTCAAAAACAAGTGAGCCCAAAGATCCATCAACATGGAGCTTCTTCATGCGTTTTATACCGATATGACTTACGTGGCAGTGCCATAAGTAGGTGGTACTATCATTACTATCTTATATCTTTTGGCATGAACATGTGTATCACTACGATCGAGATTTAATAAACCATTCATTTTAGGTGCAAGACCATTGAAGGTATTATTCAAATAAACAGAGTAACCATTATTCTCCTTAAATGAATAACCGTATTGCGATAGACATAATCCAATCATGTCTATGCTCAACGCAAACACCAATCTTGATGGTAGAGGGCGATGCTTGATCACATCAAGCTTGGAAAAAACTTCCAACACATATCGCCAGCTCACCTTTAGCTAGTCTCCGTTTACTCCGCAACCTTTTATTTCGAGTTTACTAACACTTAGCAACCGAACCGGTATCTAATACCATGGTGCTACTAGGAGTACTAGTAAAGTACACAATGTATATCCAATATACTTCTATCGACCTTGCCAGCCTTCTCATCTACCAAGTATCTAGGGTAATTCTACTCCAGTGGCTGTTCCCCTTATTACAGAAGCACTTAGTCTTGGGTTTGGGTTCAACCTTGGGTTTCTTCACTAGAGCAGCAGCTGATTTGCCGTTTCATGAAGTATCCCTTCTTGCCCTTGCCCTTCTTGAAACTAGTGGTATCACCAACCATCAACAATTGATGCTCCTTCTTGATTTCTACTTTTGTGGTGTCAAACATCGCGAATATCTCAAGGATCATCATATATGTCCCTGATATATTATAGTTCATCACGAAGCTCTAGCAGCTTGGTGGTAATGACTTTGGAGAAATATCACTATCTCATCTGGAAGATCAACTCCCACTCGATTCAAATGATTCACTACTAGAATCAGCTAGTTTGCCATCTGCCAGTTCTTTGCCATCCACGGACGGCAAAGAAGCTCTTTGCCATCAGCTTCCAAAAAGCAGACGGCAAAGAACTGGCTGATGGCAAAGACAAAGTTTGCCATCAGCCAGTTCTTTGCCGTCTGCTAGCGGACGGCAAAGATTCTTTGCCGTCGGCTAGCGGATGGCAAAGTGGGAGGGGCCCCAATGACGAGCTGCAAAAAAAAACCTGACGGGCCCCCCTCTTTGCCGTCCGCTAGCCGATGGCAAAGAGCAAGGAGGCAGACGGCAAAGGTTGGCGGACGGCAAAGAGGGAGGCCCCACGTAACGTTAACGGGGCCGCGCCCCACACCCTCCTCTCTCTCTCCCACCTCCACCGCCCCGTCGCACCACGCCCCACCGCCGCCCCAGCGCCCCCCGCCGCCGCCCCAGCGCCCCCCGCCGCCGCCCCGGCGCCCCCCCCCCCCCGCCTCGCCGCCGCCCCAGCGCCCCCCACCGCCGCCCCGGTGCCCCCCCGCCCCAGCGCCCCCCGCCGCCGCCCCGGCGCCCCCCCCCGCCCCAGCGCCCCCCGCCGCCGCCCCAGCGCCCCCCGCCGCCGCCCCAGGCCGCCCCGCCCCGCTCCTCCGTCGCCCCAGGCCGCACCGCCCCCCTCCTCCACCCTGCAGGTGAGGCCTTCTTCTTCCTTTTTTTCTTTTTCCTTTTTTCTGTTTTTTTAGTTTTAGGTTTATGTTTAGTTTAGATTTAGTTTTAGTTTTAGGATTAGTTTTAGGTTTATAGGTTTAGTTTTAGTTTAGTTTTAGGTTTAGATTCAGTTTTTTTCTTTTTCTGTTTTTTTAGTTTTAGTTTTAGGTTTAGTTTAGTATTAGGAAAGAAGAAAAAGAGAAAAAGAGGAGATCAGGAGAAGAAGAAGAAGAGGAGGAGGAGGAGAAGAAAAAAGAAGAAGAGGAAGAAGAAGAAGAAAAAAGAGGAGAGGAGGAGAAGAAGAAGAGGAAAAAGGAAAGGAGGAGGAGGAAGAAGAAGAAGAAGACCCCGACACTCCAAGCCTGACCCGACACCCCGACCCCGACCCCGACACCCCGACCCCGACCCGACACGGTACCCAGACCCCGACCCGGCACCCTGACACGACACCCCGACCCCGAGACCCCGACCCCGACCCCGAGACCCCGACCCCGACACCCCGACCCCGACCCCGACCCCGACCCCGACACCCCGACCCTGACCCCGACACCCCAAGCCTGACCCGACACCCCGACCCCGACACCCCGACCCCGACCCCGACCCCGACACCCCGACCCCTGACCCCGACACCCCAAGCCTGACCCGACACCCCGACCCCGACACCCCGACCCCCCGAGCCTGACCCGACACCCCGACCCCGAGCCTGACCCGACACCCTGACCCCGACACCACACCCCGACCCCGAAACAACACCCCGACACCGACACGGCACTACCACGACATCGACACGACACCCCGACCCCCCGACCCCGAAACAGCACCCCGACCCCGACACGGCACCCCGACACCGACAGGACACCCCGACCACCGACACCTCCCGTAAAGGTGTTCTTTGGCCTTCCAGAGGCCGACGGGGTCATATATTTGTGAATTATTAGTTAGGTCATATATTTTTCGATTTTGTTATGAAAAACATCATATATAATTGTGTTGATCGTGTAGTTTTAAATGTGCAGTTGTTTCATCGCTGCGAGGTTTGGTGTTCGACGACCTCGCCGTGCGTTTGACGAGCTCTGCCCCTTCATTCGTGGGTGAGCACAAATGACAAGTCCTCCTCCCCCATTAATTATTTGATCTATTCCGATGAAACTTGATAGCTAGCTATGTATGTGTCTTGAATCATCAGTATGCGTAACCAATATGTGTCTCCCGTTCGAAAGCATCATAGTTATAAATATGCATGCATTTGCATATATATAACCTTGATTCTTTCGAATTGTCCAATGCTATCCATGGACAGCCCGAGTATGTGTAGATTGGGTTCATTTTCCCATATGCTTTGCTCCGGATCCGACGCATATATTTCGTCAGTGCCTCCCCTGTTGTTCTCCGGGTACACATCCTCTCTGTTTATTGCAGAGACGTGTATCAGGAGAACAGCGGGGAGGTGCTGCCGAAATTTTGCGTCGGATCCGGAGCATAGCATGGGAAAATAAACCCAATCTACACATACACGGGTGGGATTAGGACCTATCATTACCTATTAGAGTGTAGGTTGCATGGACGTAATAAAATTGACAAAGTAGATCAACTGATGAATATATACATGGTGAATTACATATATAATTGTTGTGTGTCCAGTAGCTCTGAAAGTCAAGATGAGTGACCGTGCTTGGATGTATACCGGTCACACTGGTCAGAACAAATGGAGCGCTGAATGGTTCACAAAAACTAAGGGGTTTGTGCAAGCCGCATTTGCAAATGGCCAAAAGAAAACCTGGTGCCCCTGTTTCCGGTGCGGCAATTGGGAAAAGAAGATAGAGGCTGAAATGGGCAAACACCTGCAGAAGAGTGGTTTTACACCCGATTATACGGTGTGGACATTTCATGGTGAGTCTGCCCAACGTGACCGAGCTGAGGTGGATCGTCGTCGCACCGACGAGCATGGTACCGGGATGGAAAACATGGTGCAAGGCTATGATGATGCTCGGGATTCGGACGAGGAGATGGAGGAATCTGCAAAGGCCTTCAATGAAATGTTGGAGTCTTCGAAACGTCCGCTCCACGAGCACACTGAGCTTTGTCAGTTGGATGCCATCTCACAAGTAATGGCTCTGAAGGCTCAGTTCAACTTGGGCAGAGAATGCTATGACGCAATTATGACAGTATTTGGACACTTTCTACCCAAAGGCCATGTAATGCCTGCAAACCTGTACCAGTCGGACAAAATCCTCCGTGCACTGAAGACGCCCTATGAGAAGATACATGCCTGTGAGAAAGGATGTGCCTTATTTAGGCTTGACTATGCGGACTTGAACTATTGTCCCATTTGCAAGTCTTCCAGGTATATTGTGGTAGACAACGGTATGGGTGAGAAGACACAGACCAAAATCCCCGTTACTGTTCTTCGGTATATGCCAATCGTACCAAGACTTCAACGTCTTTTCATGGTCGAAGAGACGGCCAGACAGATGACATGGCACAAAACAGGCAAAAGAACCGAACTAGATGCAGATGGGAATCTGATGATGGTACACACATCGGATGGTGTTGCGTGGAAAAAGTTTGATGAATTACATGCTGACAAAGCGGCAGATCCGAGGCATCCTCGAGTCGGCATCAGCACGGATGGGTTCAGTGTGTTTGGTATGACGGCAGCCCAATACAGTTGTTGGCCCATATTTGTCTTTCCACTCAATCTCCCCCCCGGACAGATTATGCAAAGAAAGAACATTTTCCTGACGTTGATAATTCCAGGACCCAACTATCCGGGCAAAAATATGAATGTGTACATGCAGCCGCTTAAGGACGAATTGCAAGAAGCCTGGGATAATGGGTTCAAGACATACGACGCCTTTAGCAAACGGAACTTCATAATGCGTGTCTGGTACATGTACTCGACGCATGACTTGCCGGCGTATGCGCTATTCGTTGGCTGGTGTGTGCATGGAAGGTTCCCGTGCCCCACATGCAAGGGAGCTCTTGAGTTTCGTTGGCTTCAGGCCGGTCGCAAGTTTTCTTGCTTCGACATGCATAGACAGTTCCTGGATCCTCGCCATAAGTTCAGGAAAGACAAGAAGAACTTCATCAGGGGTAGAGTTGTCAAAAACTCTGCACCACCTGCATTGACAGGCTAACAGACCCTGGATCAGTTAAACGCTCTCGAGCCAGATCCACAACGTCCAGGGTACTTCAAGGGGTATAATACTAAGCATGCGTGGACTCACAAAACATGCTTATGGGATCTGCCTTACTTCAAAGACCTCCTTTGCCCACACAACATCGACGTGATGCACACTGAGAAGAATATCGCCGAGGCACTTTTTGGTACATTGTTCGGCATAGATGGGAAGTCAAAGGATAATACTAAGGCTAGAGTCGATCTGGAGGCGCTATGTGATAGGCCGTAACATGAAAGAACCGAAAGGAAAGCAGAACTGGACGAAGCCAAAGGCATGGTTCAATCTTGGAAGGCCAGCTATGAGGGAAATTCTCTTGTGGGTGCAACAGCAGTTGATGTTCCCCGATGGGTATGCAGCGAATCTAAAGAGGGGAGCGAATCTTGATAAACTGAAGATATTTGGTCTCAAGAGTCATGATTGGCACATATGGATTGAGCGGGTAATGCCGGTGATGTTGCGTGGCTTCATCCCTGAGGATGAATGGCTAGTACTGGCAGAACTCAGCTATTTCTTCCGTGTTCTTTGTGCGAAAGAACTATCGCCTGGCGTGCTAGAAGAAATGCAAGAGTTGGCGCCGGAGTTGATCTGCAAGTTAGAGAAGATCTTTCCACCGGGCTTCTTTAATCCAATGCAGCATTTGATTTTGCATCTCCCGACCGAGGCAAGATTGGGGGGGGGGGGCGTGCAAAATCGTTGGTGCTACCCAACTGAGAGGATGCAGAAGACGCTTCGAGAAAAATGTAAAAATAAACGTAGAATTGAAGCATCGATGGCTGAGGCATTCATCACAGAGGAGGCGACAAACTTCGTAACAGCGCACTACGAAGCCAAAAATCGTCATTTGCATAATCCGAAGCCTCGGTACAATGCTGACGAGCCTAAAAAGGGTGGATCCAACCTTAGCCTATTCAAAGGGAATCTCGCACCAGCTAGTGTTTCACATCCAGTATCTTTGGATAACGAAGAATGGCGGACCATTTCGTTGTATATCTTCAACAACCTGATAGAAGTGCGGCCGTACATCGAGTAAGTTCTCGGTACATTGTTTCGCAACTTCTATTTCCTTTGAACTACTCTTATTGCTGGATATGTCATACAGTCGATACGTCACCATATTCTCGTATGGAGCGGAGATCCAAAATGATTCCATCGAAGAGTATGAGCTTCTCGCAAAGCAAGGAGGTGGCTATCCCGGTTTCATCTCTTGGTTCAAACAAACGGTAATTTCTATTAGACAATTTCATATCATTCGCTAATTTGTGCATAATGCAACAATCCTTTCATATTAAACTTGTAGGCTAATTCAGAGTCTATGGACGCCGAATTGAGACAAGTCGCTAATGGTTTTGACTATAAGGTCCGTTCATTTGACAAGTACGACATCAACGGGTGTCGCTTTCGTACCTATGGCAAAGAGCTATCTATGGCCGACCGAAAGTCAACAAATTGTTGTGTATCTGCTATCGGCGAAGGAGGTACCGAGTATTATGGGAGAGTTGAAGCAATTTATGAACTTCTGTTCTATGGTGAAAATCCACCGAATGTCGTAGTCTTCAAATGTTATTGGTTTCAGCCGAAGGAGACTAGAAGGACTCATGAACATGTAGGGCTAGTTGAAATCAACCAAAGCACTCATTTAGATGTTCCTGATGTCTATATTATGGCTCAACAGGCGACCCAAGTATTCTATCTACCGTGGGCCTACCAAACTAATCCAAATCTGAAAGGTTGGGATGTCGTTTATGAAGTGCCGCCACGTGCTAGACTTTCTCCCCCAAAGGAAGAGGATTATGAACCTCACATTAACCCAGACACATATGAAGGAGAATTCTTCCAAGAGACACGTCTTTCCAAAAAGCGTTTCAAGAACCGCTATACTTCACCCCAAAACATTGAAGTAGACAACGACAATGAATCCGACATCACCCCAGAGGAGGAACAAGAAGAGCCGGAACAAGAAGAGGTTACTGCTGCGGATGACCTGTCAATGCTTGACCGATTACGTCAAGGTGGCCTTGCACATGTTGATGCCAATGAACCCTATGAGCCCATCATTGATTATAGTGATGATGATGATTATGCATTTATTGATGATACTGATCGAGATTATTAGTAGTGTCAGGTATTACATTTTTTTATGTTGTACTTGATGATGATACACTTAAGTGATACACATATTATTATTCATGTCGGTCTTTTTTTATGTTGTACTAATTTCGTTTACTGTTTGTCATGGCAGGTGTTGAAAGATGGTGGGCGCTGGTCGGGAGCGTGGTCTGAGGTCTTCCATTCCAGACGCACCTCTCCGCCGAGCGTTGCTGGACAGTATGGCCACACCGCCGGGCCCTTCTTCGTCGACCGCGGTGCCCAGCAGGGGACGAGCTCGAGGTAGGAAGAGAGGAGGTGGGGCACGTGGTCGTGGGAGAGGAGGTAGGGCTACGGCGCCTTCCTCGCCGCCACCCCCGGCTGTTTCACCCAAGCACGTGACTGCTATGGTGGACTCGTCCGAGGAGGAGGCTACACGGACTCCGGTCCACGAGCCTCCGGTCCACGGGTCTTGGGCCCACGAGCCTCGGGTCGACTGGCCTTTGGCCCACGAGAGTTCGGCCCACGTGACCCCGTAGGAGCACACGTCCGGATGGGGTACCTGGCCGGATCAGCCCGAGGAGCCGAGTGGCCATGCTGATGATGGTGGGGAGCCGACTGATCTTGAGGAGGAGGGGGGCACCGTCTACCAGCGTGGTGCTACACAGCTCCCGTCCGTGCCGGTGACCCGCGAGCAGAGGTGGTTGATTTTCCCTGATGGGGAGAGGTACGTAAGTGCATTTAATATTTTTGTACCTTGTGCATTCACGTTTTTTCAAATAACTAATGCGTTGGCCTTGTCATGCTGCAGGGGTTGGGACCACCATCATAGTGTCCGCCGGCCCAACTCCGTCCTTGGAGTTCTTTGCCGGCAAAACTTCCCGGGGTTTGTCACGTTGCCTGGTGAGGGTCGGCTTCCAGAGCTTGGATTGAGCTGGGAGCACTACGTGGCTACCCCGGCCCCGCCGGATGAGATTATCGACGGTGTCGTGTGCGACACGAGGGCAGACATGGTGATCAGAAAATTTTGGGTAATTTCTCCTTTACACATTTAAAAATCTTCAACTAGCTAGTTATTAATTGTACTAATCAATATTGTCTCATATGATTGCAGACATTCTACAGGTGTGAGGAGGGATACGAGGAGGACGCGGCACATGTTATCGAGAACGTCTGCAAGCGCCTACTCCAGAACTTACGGCACGAGGCTCGGGTGCAGGCTGTTCGAGACTACTACGCCTTGCGTGGTATCAAGAAGACCAAGCCGGCGTGCCGCGATAAGTTCTTGAGTAAGGAGCAGTACATGAAGGTAATTATTAAGGCCTTCTCTACTTAAGTTCCTTCATTTAGTAATTCTTAGCCGTAGCGCTCAAGTTTCTATTTGCTAACTTAGGCGCCTCCGAGATGGTGTGCGGATCGGATGGATTGTTGGGAGGTGTTGGTCGATGAGTGGTGCTCTCCACAATGTTTAGCCCTCCACAACGAGGCCAAGGACAAACGTGCCCAAATGGAAGGTGTGCCACACCATCAAGGCAGCTCCAACTTATATCAGTTCGGGCGCAACTGGGTATGTGGTTTGCTTCATGATTCATGCAATTCATTCATCATGCTAGATTGAGCCCTTTAATTACTAATTTTCATTGTTTCTCTCTTTCAGGCACACTAAAATAAGGCGGATAAGGTGCCAGAGGTGTACGACCTGTATGCCATGGCCCACACTGCCTCTTTCAAGAAAGTCAAGGCTTTCTCTCAGTCTGACCTCGATGATGCAAACAACTTCACCAACATCTCCTCCCACAACAAGCTCGTGAGATATAGAGATGAGGGGAAGGCGAGGAAAGGGGAGGACTTTAACCCGAGCCAGGGTCCCATTGATCCAGAGCTGTTGATGATATCTGGTGGCGGGAGGTCCCATGGCTCCATAGCCATTGGAGATGGACTTATCCGTTGTCCTAGCACTCTCCCGGAGATCAAGGCGCACCAGTCGAGCTCCGCTCCTAAGATAAGGCCTCGTGAACGGCCAGTGCAACTCGCCATCAAGGTTAGTGATACGTACTCATTTATCTTTCTCCATTACATTCTGTGCGCTTCCATCAATGATTACAAATGGTCATGTGAGTGGTGTTGCAGGCTGCTATACAGAGTGAGAGAGATAGAACGGAGAAACTTCTGGCGGAGGCGGCGGAGAGGCAGCGGGAGTTGGAGGAGAGGACGACAAAGATGATGGAGGAGGAGAGGGCACGGAATGACATGCAGGCAAGGGCCATGTACGAGCTCCTTGTGGTAAGTTTCTTCTGCAGATTAGCCAAAACATTCATGTAGTGTTTGTCTCATTACTAACTAGTATGACTGAGTCGTCAAAACCAAATGTGCAGTCTGTGTGCGAGAAGACAGGTCAGACCGCTCCGCCGATGCCAGTGATTGCTCCTGGGACCACGGTGAGTTTTATTGAATGGACATTACTTGCTAGTCTTAACATTTGAGTGTCATCATGCTAACAAGACATTGGAAATGATCTTTGGTGCAGTGTAACTCCAGACAAGCATCGCACGATCCTTCTCCAGCTACCGACACGAGCCACCCTGCTCCTACACCTCCTACATCTTGGTAAGTTTATCTAGTGTTTTGCTTAACACATGCATAAAGACCTAGACTTAGCTTTATTTCCTCCAATGCTTACCATAATGACCTAGACTTAGCTTCTTCACCTCCAAAATGACTTAATAAGCTTACTGACCTCCAAAACCATCCATTTTACCTAAGTTAGCTCTAAAACGATCTGTACTTAGCTTACTTATGTCAAAAATTGCATAATTAGCTTAGTTAGCTTATAGACGATCCATTTTACCTAAGTTAGCTCTAAAATGACCCATTTTACCTAGGTTAGCTTATAAATGATCCAGTTCATCCAAGTTAGCTCAAAAATGACCCATTTTACCTAGATTAGCTCCTAAATGATCCATTTTACCTACGTTAGCTTTAAAATGACCCATTTCACCTAGGTTAACTCCAAAATGACCAATCTTACCTAGGTTATCTCATAAACGATCCATTTCAACTAATTTAGCTCATAAACGATCCATTTCACCTAGGTTACCTAAAAAACGATCCATTTCACCTAAATTAGCTCTTAAATGATCCATTTCACCTAAGTTAGCTCAAAAAGATCCATTTCAACTAAATTAGCTCATAAATGATCCATTTCACCTAAGTTAGCTCAAAAACGATCCATTTCAACTAAGTTAGCTCATAAATGATCCATTTCACCTAAGTTAGCTAAAAAACGATCCATTTCACCTTAGTTACCTCAAAAATGATCCATTTCACCTTAGCTAGCTCATAAACGACCCATTTCAACTAAGTTAGCTCATAAATGATCCATTTCACCTTAGCTAGCTCATAAACGACCCATTTCAACTTAGTTAGCTCATATACGATCCATTTCACGTAAGTTAGCTCATAAATGACATACTCTTCTTGTTCTAGTCTTCTTCTTGTTCTACTCTTCTTGTTCTAGTCTCCTTCTTGTTCTACTCTTCTTCTTGTTCTACTCTTCTTGTTCTAACTTTCTTATTTTTCATTTTGCAGAGTTCATTCACTTGACGAAAGCTTGCATAGATGGAGTGCTCCTTATCCCTTTCTCTATTTCTTTTTGTATTGTTGAACTATGCATGTATCGTTGGATGAAACTATTGTAATATATATGGTTGGATGCCTCTATGTTGAACTTGTTATGTATGATGGAACTATGATGAAGTTATGTGTTGGATGCATGTAATATCTATGGTTGGATATCTTATATGTTTGCTCTGTAATGGCCTTTTGAAATATATCTATATATGTCATCTATATTTGTGATGAAAATTGTTGGATTTAATAAAAAACAGATAAAAGAGCCAATATGCAGGCTCTTTGCCGTCTGCCACCGACGGCAACGAGCTCTTTGCCGTCTGCCGCGGACGACAAAGAAGACACGTGGCATCCAGCTGTGCTTCCTGGGAGCTGACCCATTTGGCCAGTTTGCCTACAGTGGAAGACGGCAAAGACTTTGCCATCAGTGGCAGACGGCAAAGAACATGCCATGTAGTGACGTGTAGATGACATCACACGGCGGACGGCGAAGACTTTAGAAAGTTTGCCGTCAGCGGCGGACGGCAAAGGCCTGCCGTTAGCCACTTAACGGATTGACAGCGCAATTATTGCCGTCCGCCTTCTTTGCCGTCTGCCAAGCTCTCTTTGCCGTCTGCGGCGGACGGCAAAGACTTTGCCATCAGTAGTAGACGGCAAAGTAGCTGTTTACCGAAGCCTACTTTGCCGGAGCCTTTTGCCGTCCGCCGCTGACGGCAAAGGCCTTTGCCGTCCGCCGTTCATGCCTTTGCTGTCCGCCGTGGCGGACGGCAAAGTAGCTGATTCCTGTAGTGATTGTTGTACTCAGACAATCTGAGCACAAGCTCAACAATTGAGCTTTTCTCCCTTAGTTTGCGGGCTAAGAAAATCGTCGGAGGTCTTATACCTCTTGACATGGGCACGAGGCTGAAATCCCAATTTCAGCCCTCGAAACATCTCATATGTTTCGCGACGTTTCAAAACGTCTTCGGTACCTCAACTCTAAACCGTTTAACTGAACTATCACGTAGTTATCAAAATGTGTATGTCAGATGTTCGCAACATCCACAGACGACATTCGAGGCTCAGCACACTGAGTGGTGCATTAAGGACATAAGCCTTCTATGAAGCAATGAGGACAATCCTCAGTTTACGGACCTAGTCCGCATAATTGCTACTATCATCTTTCAACTAAATTTTCTCCAGGAACATATCTAAACAGCAGAACTGAAGCGCGAGCTACGACATAATTTCTGAAGACCTTTTGACTATGTTCAGGATAATTAAGTTCATCTTATGAACTCCCACTCGGATAGACATCCCTATAGTCATCTAAGTGATTACATGATCCGAGTCAACTAGGCCGTGTCCGATCATCACGTGAGACAGACTAGTCAACATCGGTGAACATCTTCATGTTGATCGTATCTACCATACGACTCATGCTCGACCTTTCGGTCTCTTGTGTTCCGAGGCCATGTCTGTACATGCTAGGCTCTTCAAGTCAACCTAAGTGTTTTTCATGTGTTCCGAGGCCATGTCTGTACATGCTAGGCTCGTCAACACCCGTTGTATTCGAACATAAGAATCTATCACACCCGATCATCACGTGGTGCTTCGAAACGATGAACTTTCGCAACGGTGCACAGTTAGGGGGAACACTTTCTTGAAATTTTAATGAGGGATCATCTTATTTACTACCGTCGTTCTAAGCAAATAAGATGTATAAACATGATAAACATCACATGCAATCAAATAGTGACATGATATGGCCAATATCATATTGCTCCTTTTGATCTCCATCTTCGGGGCTCCATGATCATCATCGTCACCGGCATGACACCATGATCTCCATCATCATGATCTCCATCATCATGTCTTCATGAAGTTGTCTTGCCAACTATTACTTCTACTACTACAGCTAATGGTTAGCAATAAAGTAAAGTAATTACATGACGTTTATGTTGACACGCAGGTCATAAATAAATTAAGACAACTCCTATGGCTCCTGCCGGTTGTCATACTCTTCGACATGCAAGTCGTGATTCCTATTACAAGAACATGATCATCTCATACATCACATATATCATTCATCACATCCTTTGGCCATATCACATCACATAGCATACCCTGCAGAAACAAGTTAGACATCCTCTAATTGTTATTTGCATGTTTTACGTGGCTGCTATGGGTTTCTAGCAAGAACGTTTCTTACCTACACCAAAACCACAACCTGAATTGCCAATTTCTATTTACCCTTCATAAGGACCCTGTTCATCGAATCCGATCCGACTAAAGTGGGAGAGATAGACACCCGCCAGCCACCTTATGCAACTAGTGCATGTCAGTCGGTGGAACCGGTCTCACGTAAGCGTACGTGTAAGGTTGGTCCGGGCCGCTTCATCCCACGATGCCGCCGAATCAAGATAAGACTAGTAACAGCAAGATAATTGACAATATCGACGCCCACAACTACTTTGTGTTCTACTCGTGCATAGTAACTACGCATAGACCTAGCTCATGATGCCACTGTTGGGGAACGCAGCAGAAATTCAAAAAATTTCCTACGTGTCACCAAGATCTATCTATGGAGAAACCAGCAATGAGGGGAAGGAGAGTGCATCTACATACCCTTGTAGATCGCTAAGCGGAAGCGTTCAAGAGAACGGGGTTGAAGGAGTCGTACTCGTCGTGATCCAAATCACCGGAGATCCTAGTGCCGAACGGACGGCACCTCCGCGTTCAACACACGTATAGCCCGGTGACGTCTCCCATGCCTTGATCCAGCAAGGAGAGAGGGAGAGGTAGAGGAAGACTCCATCCAGCAGCAGCACAACGGCGTGGTGGTGGTGGAGCGTGGTACTCCAGCAGGGCTTCGCCAAGCACCGCAAGAGACGAGGAGGGAGAGGGTTAGGGCTGCGCCAAGAAGGAGAGGAACTCGTGTGTCTTGGGCAGCCCTAACCTCAAGTATATATAGGGGGAGGGGAGGGGCTGCGCCCCCACCTAGGGTTCCCTCCCTAGGGGTGGCGGCAGCCCCAGATCCCATCTGGGTGGCGGCCAGGTGGAGGGGAGAGGGAGGCGCACCAGGCATGGGACCTAAGGCCCATCTGCCCTTAGGGTTTGCCCCCCCTACTCCCCTTAGGCGCCTTGGGCCCTTGTGGGGGGGCGCACCAGCCCACCTGGGGCTGGTCCCCTCCCACACTTGGCCCATGCAGCCCTCCGGGGCTTGTGGCCCCACTTGGTGGACCCCCGGGACCCTCCCAGTGGTCCCGGGACGTTACCGATAAACCCCGAAACTTTTCCGGTGACCAAAACAGGACTTCCCATATATAAATCTTTACCTCCGGACCATTCCGAAACTCCTCGTGATGTCCGGGATCTCATCCAGGACTCCGAACAACATTCGGTAACCACGTATATCTATTCCTTATAACCCTAGCATCATCGAACCTTAAGTGTGTAGACCCTACGGGTTCGGGAACCATGCAGACATGACCGAGATAACTCTCCGGTGAATAACGAACAGCGGGATCTGGATACCCATGTTGGCTCCCACATGTTCCACAATGATCTCATCGGATGAACCACGATGTCCAGGACTTAATCAATCCCGTATACAATTCCCTTTGTCTAGCGGTACGATACTTGCCCGAGATTCGATCGTCGGTATCCCGATACCTTGTTCAATCTCGTTATTGGAAAGTCTCTTTACTCATTCCGTAACACATCATCCCGTGATCAACTCCTTGATCACATTGTGCACATTATGATGATGTCCTACCGAGTGGGCCCAGAGATACCTCTCCGTTTACACGGAGTGACAAATCCCAGTCTCGATTCGTGCCAACCCAACAAACACTTTCGGAGATACCTGTAGTGTACCTTTATAGCCACCCAGTTACGTTGTGACGTTTGGCACACCCAAAGCACTCCTATAGTATCTGGGAGTTGCACAATCTCATGGTCTAAGGAAATGATACTTGACATTAGAAAAGCTTTAGCATACGAACTACATGATCTTGTGCTAGGGTTAGGATTGGGTCTTGTCCATCACATCATTCTCCTAATGATGTGATCCCGTTATCAATGACATCCAATGTCCATGGTCAGGAAACCGTAACCATCTATTGATTAACGAAACAGTCAACTAGAGGCTTACTAGGGACATGGTGTTGTCTATGTATCCACACATGTATCTGAGTTTCCTATCAATACAATTCTAGCATGGATAATAAACAATTATCATGAACAAGGAAATATAATAATAACCAATTTATTATTGCCTCTAGGGCATATTTCCAACACCAATCGATCAAGCACCGAAACTACGGCACCTCCGAGTTTTAGCACACGTTCAGCTCGATGACGATCCCCGGACTCCGATCCAGCAAAGTGTCGGGGCAGAGTTCCGTCAGCACGACGGCGTGGTGACGATCTTGATGTACTACCGTCGCAGGGCTTCGCCTAAGCACCACTACAATATTATCGAGGATTATGCTGGAAGGGGGCACCACACACGGCTAAGAATATGATCACGTGGATCAACTTGTGTGTCTAGGGGTGCCCCTGCCCCCGTATATAAAGGAGCAAGGGGAGGAGGCCGGCCGGCCCCTATTAGTGCGCCAGGAGGAGTCCTCCTCCTAGTAGGAGTAGGACTCCTACTAGGAGGGGGAAGGAAGTGGGGAGGGAGAAGGAAAGGGGGGCGTCGCCCCCTCTCCTAGTCCAATTCGGACCAGGGGAGGAGGCGCGCGGCCCACCCTGGCTGCCCCTCTCTCTCTCTCCACTAAGGCCCATATGGCCCATTACTTCTCCCGGTAGGGTTCCGGTAACCCTCCGGCTCTCCGGTTTTCTCCGAAATCACCCGGAACACTTCCGGTGTCCGAATATAGCCGTCTAATATATCAATCTTTATAACTCGACCATTTCAAGACTCCTCGTTATGTCCGTGATCACATCCGAGACTCCGAACTAACTTCGGTACATCAAAACTCATAAACTCATAATATAACTGTCATCGAAACCTTAAGCGTGCGGACCCTACGGGTTCGAGAACAATGTAGACATGACCGAGACACGTCTCCGGTCAATAACCAATAGCGGAACCTGGATGCTCATATTGGCTCCTACATATTCTACGAAGATCTTTATCGGTTAGACCGCATAACAACATACGTTGTTCCCTTTGTCATCGATATTTTTACTTGCCTGAGATTCGATCGTCGGTATCTCAATACCTAGTTCAATCTCGTTACCGGCAAGCCTCTTTACTCGTTTCGTAATACATCATCTCGCAACTAACTCATTAGTTGAAATTCTTGCAAGGCTTATGTGATGTGCATTATCGAGAGGGCCCAGAGATACCTCTCCGACAATCGGAGTGACAAATCCTAATCTCAAAATACGCCAACCCAACACGTACCTTTGGAGACACCTGTAGAGCTCCTTTATAATCACCCAGTTACGTTGTGATGTTTGGTAGCACACAAAGTGTTCCTCCGGCAAACGGGAGTTGCATAATCTCATAGTCACAGGAACATGTATAAGTCATGAAGAAAGCAATAGCAACATACTAAACGATCGGGTGCTAAGCTAATGGAATGGGTCATGTCAATCACATCATTCTCCTAATAATGTGATCCCGTTAATCAAATGACAACACATGTCTATGGTTAGGAAACATAACCATCTTTGATTAATGAGCTAGTCAAGTAGAGGCATACTAGTGACGTTTGGTTTGTCTATGTATTCACACAAGTATTATGTTTCCAGATATACAATTCTAGCATGAATAATAAACATTTATCATGATATAAGGAAATAAAATAATAACATTATTATCGCCTCTAGGGCATATTTCCTTCAGTCTCCCACTTGCAATAGAGTCAATAATCTAAATTACACAGTAATGATTCTAACACCCATGGAGCTTTGGTGCTGATCATGTTTTGCTCGTGGAAGAGGCTTAGTCAACGGGTCTGCTACATTCATATCCGTATGTATCTTGCAAATCTCTATGTCTCCCACCTGGACTAGATCCCGGATGGAATTGAAGCGTCTCTTGATGTGCTTGGTTCTCTTGTGAAATCTGGATTCCTTTGCCAAGGCAATTGCACCAGTATTGTCACAAAAGATTTTCATTGGTCCCGATGCACTAGGTATGACTCCTAGATCGGATATGAACTCCTTCATCCAGACTCCTTCGTTTGCTGCTTCCGAAGTAGCTATGTACTCTGCTTCACATGTAGATCCCGCTACAACGCTTTGTTTAGAACTGCACCAACTGACAGCTCCACCGTTTAATGTAAACACGTATCCGGTTTGCGATTTAGAATCGTCCGGATCAGTGTCAAAGCTTGCATCAACGTAACCATTTACGATGAGCTATTTGTCACCTCCATATATGAGAAACATATCCTTAGTCCTTTTCAGGTATTTCAGGATGTTCTTGACCGTTGTCCAGTGATCCACTCCTGGATTACTTTGGTACCTGCCTGCTAGACTTATAGCAAGACACACATCAGGTCTGGTACACAGCATTGCATACATGATAGAGCCTATGGCTGAAGCATAGGGAACATCTTTCATTTTCTCTCTATCTTTTGCATTGGTCGGGCATTGAGTCTTACTCAATTTCACACCTTGTAACACAGGCAAGAATCCTTTCTTTGCTTGATCCATTTTGAACTTTTTCAAAACTTTGTCAAGGTATGTGCTTTGTGAAAGTCCAATTAAGCGTCTTGATCTGTCTCTATAGATCTTAATGCCCAATATGTAAGCAGCTTCACCGAGGTCTTTCATTGAAAAACTCTTATTCAAGTATCCCTTTATGCTATCCAGAAATTCTATATCATTTCCGTTTAGTAATATGTCATCTACATATAATATCAGAAATTCTACAGAGCTCCCACTCACTTTCTTGTAAATACAGTCTTCTCCAAAAGTCTGTACAAAACCAAATGCTTTGATCACACTATCAAATCGTTTATTCCAACTCCGAGAGGCTTGCACCAGTCCATAAATGGATCGCTGGAGCTTGCATACTTTGTTAGCTCCCTTTGGATCGACAAAACCTTCCGGTTGCATCATATACAACTCTTCTTGCAGAAATCCATTCAGGAATGCAGTTTTGACATCCATCTGCCAAATTTCATAATCATAAAATGCGGCAATTGCTAACATGATTCGGATAGACTTAAGCATCGCTACGGGTGAGAAGGTCTCATCGTAGTCAATCCCTTGAACTTGTCGAAAACCTTTTGCGACAAGTCGAGCTTTGTAGACAGTAACATTACCGTCAGCGTCAGTCTTCTTCTTAAAGATCCATTTATTCTCAATTGCTTGCCGATCATTGGGCAAGTCAACCAAAGTCCATACTTTGTTCTCATACATGGATCCCATCTCAGATTTCATGGCTTCAAGCCATTTTGCGGAATCTGGGCTCACCATCACTTCTCCATAGTTCGTAGGTTCATCATGATCTAGTAGCATGACTTCCAGAAGAGGATTACCGTACCACTCTGGTGCGGATCTTACTCTGGTTGATCTACGAGGTTCAGTAGTATCTTGTTCTGAAGCTTCATGATCATCATCATTAGCTTCCTCACTAATTGTTGTAGGTGTCACAGAAACTGGTTTCTGTGATGTACTACTTTCCAATAATGGAGCAGGTACAGTTACCTCATCAAGTTCTACTTTCCTCCCACTCACTTCTTTCGAGAGAAACTCCTTCTCTAGAAAGTTTCCGAATTGAGCAACAAAAGTTTTGCCTTCGAATCTGTGATAGAAGGTGTATCCAATAGTTTCCTTTGGATATCCTATGAAGACACATTTCTCCGATTTGGGTTCGAGCTTATCAGGTTGAAGCTTTTTCACATAAGCATCGCAACCCCAAACTTTCAGAAACGACAACTTTGGTTTCTTGCCAAACCATAGTTCATAAGGCGTCGTCTCAACGGATTTTGATGGTGCCCTATTTAACGTGAATGCAGCCATCTCTAGAGCATAACCCCAAAACGATAGCGGTAAATCAGTAAGAGACATCATAGATCGCACCATATCTAGTAAAGTACGATTACGACGTTCGGACACACCATTGCGCTGTGGTGTTCCGGGTGGCGTGAGTTGCGAAACTATTCCGCATTGTTTCAAATGTACACCAAACTCGTAACTCAAATATTCTCCTCCACGATCAGATCGCAGGAATTTTATTTTCTTGTTACGATGATTTTCAACTTCACTTTGAAATTCTTTGAACTTTTCAAATGTTTCAGACTTATGTTTCATTAAGTAGATATACCCATATCTGCTTAATTAAGTCATCTGTGAAGGTGAGAAAATAACGATATCCGCCACGAGCCTCAACATTCATCGGACCACATACATCTGTATGTATGATTTCCAACAAATCTGTTGCTCTCTCCATAGTATCGGAGAACGTTGTTTTTGTCATCTTACCCATAAGGCACGGTTCGCAAGTACCAAGTGATTCATAATCAAGTGGTTCCAAAAGCCCATCAGTATGGAGTTTCTTCATGCGCTTTACACCGATATGACCCAAACGGCAGTGCCACAAATAAGTTGCACTATCATTATCAACTCTGCATCTTTTGGTTTCAACATTATGAATATGTGTGTCACTACTATCGAGATTTAATAAGAATAGACCACTATTTAAGGGTGCATGACCATAAAAGATATTACTCATATAAATAGAACAACAATTATTCTCTGATTCAAATGAATAACCGTCTCGCATCAAACAAGATCCAGATATAATGTTCATGCTTAACGCTGGCACCAAATAACAATTATTTAGGTCTAATACTAATCCCGAAGCTAGATGTAGAGGTAGCGTGCCAACTGCGATTACATCGACTTTGGAACCATTTCCCACGCGCATCGTCACCTCGTCCTTAGCCAATCTTTGCTTAATCTGTAGTCCCTGTTTCGAGTTGCAAATGTTAGCAAGAGAACCAGTATCAAATACCCAGGTGCTACTGCGAGCATTAGTAAGGTACACATCAATAACATGTATATCACATATACCTTTGTTCACCTTGCCATCCTTCTTATCCGCCAAATACTTGGGGAAGTTCCGCTTCCAGTGACCAGTCTGCTTGCAGTAGAAGCACTCAGTTTCAGGCTTAGGTCCAGGTTTGGGTTTCTTTTCTTGAGTAGCAACTTGCTTGCTGTTCTTTTTGAAGTTCCCCTTCTTCTTCCCTTTGCCCTTTTTCTTGAAACTAGTGGTCTTATTGACCATCAACACTTGATGCTCCTTCTTGATTTCTACCTCCGCAGCTTTCAGCATTGCAAAGAGCTCGGGAATAGTCTTATTCATCCCTTGCATATTATAGTTCATCACGAAGCTCTTGTAGCTTGGTGGCAGTGATTGGAGAATTCTGTCAATGACGCAATCATCTGGAAGATTAACTCCAAATTGAATCAAGTGATTATTATACCCAGACATTTTGAGTATATGCTCACTGACAAAACTGTTCTCCTCCATCTTGCAGCTATAGAACTTATTGGAGACTTCATATCTCTCAATCCGGGCATTTGCTTGAAATATTAACTTCAACTCCTGGAACATCTCATATGCTCCATGATGTTCAAAACGTCGTTGAAGTCCCGATTCTAAGCCGTAAAGCATGGCACACTGAACTATCGAGTAGTCATCAGCTTTGCTCTGCCAGACGTTCATAACATCTGGTGTTGCTCCAGCAGCAGGCCTGGCACCCAGCGGTGCTTCCAGGACATAATTCTTCTGTGCAGCAATGAGGATAATCCTCAAGTTACGGACCCAGTCCGTGTAATTGCTACCATCATCTTTCAACTTTGCTTTCTCAAGGAACGCATTAAAATTCAACGGAACAACAGCACGGGCCATCTATCTACAATCAAACATAAACAAGCAAGATATTATCAGGTACTAAGTTCATGATAAATTTAGGTTCAATTAATCATATTACTAAAGAACTCCCACTTAGATAGACATCCCTCTAATCCTCTAAGTGATTACGTGATCCAAATCAACTAAACCATGTCCGATCATCACGTGAGATGGAGTAGTTTCATTGGTGAACATCGCTATGTTGATCATATCTACTATATGATTCATGCTCGACCTTTCGGTCTCCGTGTTCCAAGGCCATATCTGTATATGCTTGGCTCGTCAAGTATAACCTGAGTAATCTGCGTGTGCAACTATTTTGCACCCGTTGTATTTGAACATAGAGCCTATCACACCCGATCATCACGTGGTGTCTCAGCACGAAGAACTTTCGCAACGGTGCATACTCAGGGAGAACACTTCTTGATAATTAGTGAGAGATCATCTTATAATGCTACCGTCAATCAAAGCAAGATAAGATGCATAAAAGATAAACATCACATGCAATCAATATAAGTGATATGATATGGCCATCATCATCTTGTGCTTGTGATCTCCATCTTTGAAGCACCGTCATGATCACCATCGTCACCGGCGCGACACCTTGATCACCATCGTAGCATCGTTGTCGTCTCGCCAATCTTATGCTTCCACGACTATCGCTACCGCTTAGTGATAAAGTAAAGCATTACAGCGCAATTGCATTGCATACAATAAAGCGACAACCATATGGCTCCTGCCAGTTGCCGATAACTTGGTTACAAAACATGATCATCTCATACAATAAAATTTAGCATCATGTCTTGACCATATCACATCACAACATGCCCTGCAAAAACAAGTTAGACGTCCTCTACTTTGTTGTTGCAAGTTTTACGTGGCTGCTACGGGCTTAAGAAAGAACCAATCTTACCTACGCATCAAAACCACAACGATAGTTTGTCAAGTTGGTGTTGTTTTAACCTTCGCAAGGACCGGGCGTAGCCACACTTGGTTCAACTAAAGTTGGAGAAATTGTCACCGGCTAGCCACCTTTGTGCAAAGCACGTCGGGAGAACTGGTCTCGCGTAAGCGTACGCGTAATGTCGGTCCGGGCCGCTTCGTCCAACAATACCGCCGAACCAAAGTATGACATGCTCGTAAGCAGTATGACTTATATCGCCCACAACTCACTTGTGTTCTACTCGTGCATATAACATCAACACATAAAACCTAGGCTCTGATGCCACTGATGGGGAACGTAGTAATTTCAAAATTTTCCTACGCACACGCAATATCATGGTGATGCATAGCAACGAGAGGGGAGAGTGTGATCTACGTACCCTTATAGACCGACAGCGGAAGCGTTAGCACAACGCGGTTGATGTAGTCGTACGTCTTCACGGCCCGACCGATCAAGCACCGAAACTACGGCACCTCCGAGTTTTAGCACAAGTTCAGCTCGATGACGATCCCCGGACTCCGATCCAGCAAAGTGTCGGGGTAGAGTTCCGTCAGCACGACGGCGTGGTGACGATCTTGATGTACTACCGTCGTAGGGCTTCGCCTAAGCACCCGCTACAATATTATCGAGGATTATGGTGGAAGGGGGCACCGCACACGGCTAAGAATATGATCACGTGGATCAACTTGTGCGTCTAGGGGTGCCCCCTGCCCCCGTATATAAAGGAGGAAGGGGAGGAGGCCGGCCGGCCCCTATTGGCGCGCCAGGAGGAGTCCTCCTCCTAGTAGGAGTAGGACTTCTACTAGGAGGGGGAAGGAAGTGGGGAGGGAGAAGGAAAGGCGGGCGCCCTCCCTCTCCTAGTCCAATTCGGACCAGGGGAGGAGGCGCGCGGCCCACCCTGGCTGCCCCTCTCTCTCTCCACTAAGGCCCATATGGCCCATTACTTCTCCCGGTAGGGTTCCGGTAACCCTCCAGCTCTCCGGTTTTCTCCGAAATCATCCGGAACACTTCCGGTGTCCGAATATAGCCGTCTAATATATCAATCTTTATGTCTCGACCATTTCGAGACTCCTCGTTATGTCCGTGATCACATCCGGGACTCCGAACTAACTTCGGTACATCAAAACTCATAAAATCATAATATAAATGTCATCGAAACCTTAAGCGTGCGGACCCTATGGGTTCGAGAACAATGTAGACATGACAGAGACACGTCTCCGGTCAATAACCAATAGCGGAACCTGGATGCTCATATTGGTTCCTACATATTCTACGAAGATCTTTATCGGTCAGACCGCATAACAACATACGTTGTTCCCTTTGTCATCGGTATTTTTACTTGCCCGAGATTCGATCGTCGGTATCTCAATACCTAGTTCAATCTCGTTACTGGCAAGTCTCTTTACTCGTTTCGTAATACATCATCTCGCAACTAACTCATTAGTTGAAATGCTGGCAAGGCTTCTGTGATGTGCATTACCGAGAGGGCCCAGAGATACCTCTCCGACAATCGGAGTGACAAATCCTAATCTCGAAATACGCCAACCCAACATGTACCTTTGGAGACACCTGTAGAGCTCCTTTATAATCACCCAGTTACGTTGTGACGTTTGGTAGCACACAAAGTGTTCCTCCAGTAGACGGGAGTTGCATAATCTCATAGTCATAGGAACATGTATAATTCATGAAGAAAGCAATAGCAACATACTAAACGATCGAGTGCTAAGCTAATGGAATGGGTCATGTCAATCACATCATTCTCCTAATAATGTGATCCCGTTAATCAAATGAAAACACATGTCTATGGTTAGGAAACATAACCATCTTTGATTAATGAGCTAGTCAAGTAGAGGCATACTAGTGACGTTTGGTTTGTCTATGTATTCACACAAGTATTATGTTTCCAGATAATACAATTCTAGCATGAATAATAAACATTTATCATGATATAAGGAAATAAAATAATAACATTATTATTGCCTCTAGGGCATATTTCCTTTAGTAGGCGTTGAAGATGAAGTTCATCATGCGAGAGAAAGTCAGAGGAGCGTTGACGAGGCCAAAAGACATGACAGTGTATTCATATGAACCAAAGCATGTCCTGAAAGCCGTCTTGGGAATATCTTGCTCATGGATTCGAATCTGATGATAACCCATACGGAAATCAAGTTTGGAGAATACTTGGGCACCCTTGAGTTGTTCGAACAACTCGTTGATGTTGGGAAGTGGCTATTTGTTCTTGATGGTCTTCTTGTTCAATGGACAGTAATCAACACAAAGCCAGTCCGTTCCATCCTTCTTCTTCACAAAAAGAACACCACAACCCCACGGAGAAGAACTAGCACTAGTAGAAAAAGGGTCAAACGTGAAGCACATTAGTGCCGGTTTGTAAAAAAACCGGCAGTAATGTGATCAATAGTGCCGGTTCGAATGGCTATGCATTAGTGCCGGTTCGTAATGAACCTTTAGTACCGGTTCGTGCCACGAACCGGTACTAAAGGGGTGGTGGCAGGCTGGCGTCAAGCCAGGGCCCCACGAGCACCTTTAGTGACGGTTTGTGACACAAACCGGTACTAAAGGTCTAACCTATAGTACCGGTTTGTGTCACCAACCGGCACTACAGAGTCTTAACCTATAGTCCCGGTTGAAGACACAAACCGGCACTATAGGGCAATTTTCAAACTCTACCCCCCCTCGCCTACCCCCCGCGTGTATCGCCATTTCAGTTTTGAAAAAATCAAAAGAAAATGATAAAAACTTCTTCAAATAAAATTCTTCGAGAGGTAGTTATATTACTACATCTACACGTTAGGAAAATTTGAAAACTTAAATTTGGACATGTTTTGCAAAAGGAAAATGTAAAATGGCTATAACTTTTGCATACGATGTCGGAAAAAAACATATAATATATCAAAAAATCCAGCACGAAAATCCGCATCCGATGGAAACAGCCTACAGCCTATTTGCAATTTTTTAGAATCCTCAAATTCCAAAAGGAAAAAAAGATATGGTCAAATTTAAGTTTTTTTAAAAAAATTGTTAAATCTGGTCAAACTACTTATTCAAGAAGTATTAATGTTACTACATAATTATTCAAGAATATTAGTGTTACTAAATAATTATTTCAATTTTTGAATTTTGGTCAAATCTGGTCAAACTATGGTCAAACTGTGGTCAAACTATGGTCAAACTTATTAAAGAAATATTAGTGTTACTAAATAATTACTGTTTTTTAGAATAATAGTTTCAAACTCAAACAGTGAAATGTGTGACTTCATGCTCAAGCTAAACTCCTGAGGGTTAATAGGATTGACATCTTACTATTGTCAGGAAAACAACAAGTGCAGACTTGGAAACGAAGGAGAATAGAACCCGAAAGTTAAGCGTGCTTGGGATGGAGTAGTGAGAGGGATGGGTGACCGGTCGAGAAGTTAGATGATTTGAAATGAGTAAGAGAGGTGATTAGAGACTAAATCACCAAATAATTCAAAAAAATTAAAAATCAAAAAAATAATCAATTTTTTTCCAAAATTTTTAAAAAAAATTCAAAAAAAAACCTTTAGTACCAGTTGGTAACACCAACACCAACCGGTACTAAAGGTCCACCATACCAAGGCGCGAGCTCACGCCACGTGGTGGCACTTTAGCGCCGGTTCGTGCCGAACCAGTACTAAAGGGGGGCCTTTAGTGCCCACCAATTAGTGCCGGTTATGGAACCGGCACTAAAGGCCCTTACAAACCGGTTTTAAAGCTCCGTTTTCTACTAGTGTAGGTTGGATGAGACCCATTCTCTCTTGAATATCGAGTTGCTTCTTCAGCTCCTTCAACTCTTCAGGTCCGAGCTTGTAAGGACGCTTGCAAACCGGTTCCGTGCCAGGCTCAAGATCGATGACGAATTCAACTGGCCGGTGCGGAGGCATTCCTGGAAGCTCTTCTGGAAAGACGTCTTGATATTCGCAAACGACAGGAATTTGCGAGATGGCATCCAGTTCACCCTTCTCATTGAGAGAAAACAGACAGATGGTATCATCACGAGCGGCAAAGACAATTACATCCTCAGACGAATGAGTCAATTGAATCTTCCTGGCGGCACAATCAAGATGCGCCTTGTGCTTAGAAAGCCAATCCATTCCGAGAATAAGATCAATATCCGAGTCACCAAGAACCGTTGGAGAAGCCAGAAACTTGTAGTCGCCCAAGGTGATAGTAACATCCGGAACGATGGAGTCAGCATGCATGCGCTTACTGGGAGAGACAACTGCTAACGGACTAGGCAAAACTTGCGAAGTAAATTCATGCCTAGATGTAAACGGTCTTGAGATGAAACAATACGATGCACCAGTGTCAAAAAGAACTTTAGCTGGAATATCGTTAACAGGAAGGTTACCCATGATGACATCTGACGAGTCCTCTGCCTGAGCTCCATTCATCAAATTGACCTTGGCGTGCTTGGGGTTATGCTTGACCACAACTGTACTTGCTGATCTCACAAGAGGAGGAGGACGAAGGCGCCTCTGATTGAAGCACTTGTTGGCATAGTGACCCTTCTGTTGGCACTTGTTGCACGTGTCCTCTGAAAGCGGACGGTGATACGGAGCACTCGATCTTGGAGCTTGAGACGAAGTCTTGTTCTGAAAGCCAGGGTTGGGTGGGTGGGAAGATCCACTGCCACCTTTGCTCTTCTGATACGGCTGACGGAACGGAGGAGGAGGAAGCCAATACTTCTGCTGCTTGGCCACTTGAGTAGAGGAAGAAGGAGTAGTGTCTCTGACTCGCTTCTTGGAAGCATCACACCTCAGTTGAGCGGCCTCTTGCTTCAATGCCATGTTGTAGAACTCATCGTACCTCAAGGGCTCAAAGAGAACAAGAGCTAGCTGAATTTCTTCTCTGAGACCACCCCTGAACTGGTATATCATGCTCTTCTCGTCAGGGACGTCCTGCTTAGCAAAGCGAGCGAGCTTCTGGAACAACTTGTTGTAGTCATAGACAGACAAAGAGCCTTGCTTCAGGTTGCGGAATTCCTCACGCTTGCTTTCAACCACGCTCTGAGGAATATGATGAGCTTTGAAGTCTTGACGGAATTCATCCCAGGTAATCACACGGCCTCCTCTGGAATCCTTGTACTGCTGGAACCATTCTGCAGCTTGGTCTTTGAGTTGGAAGGAAGCGAACTTGACAAAGTCCTCAGGCCTGACGTTACTGCACTCGAAATGCTTGCACAAGTCCACGAGCCAATCGTCAGCATCAGTTGCCTCAACACAATTGCTGAAAGTCTTTGGCCCGTTAGCAAGGAACTGGTTGAGTGTAGCAAAGTGATTCTGATTGTTGCCTTGGTTGCCTTGGTTCGCTTGATTGCGCTCTTGAAGAATTTGCATGATCAACTGTGTGTTTGCATTGGTTGCGGCCATCACAGCTTGCCATGCCTCTGGAGGAGGTGGAGGTGGTGGCGGATCTTGATTCTGATTCTGACTTTGATTGCTGCTCTTAGTGGGAGCCATCCTGAAGAGGGTGACAACCGTTAGCACATTGCCAGATAAAATGAAGCTGAATCAAACGGGTTGAAATTGCAACATATAGTCTTCACATCCGAACAAAATGAACGAATGCATTCCACTTGAAATGGTCACATATCCATAAATTGAGAAGCCACTTAGAATTTAGGTAGAGAAATAAATCAACAAGGTACGGATCAAGAACAAATACTCAGTAAGAAATCCCAATCTCAAAAAAAAAACAGTGGAAGAAGAACTAGAGCTACAAGAATTCCCACCAATGAAACTCCCGAACCTTTCCGGTTATGCAATCAGGTGTTGGGGATACAGGGGAAGCATAATATCTCACCCAAATCTAGCAAATCCTACATCCAGCTGTATCCATCCTTCAACACATAACCGAGAAAAACTTCGGAAACCATCTACCTCAACCTTCGAAAAGCATCCGTTATACAAGTTATGGCGATACTCCCGAACTCCTGCCCCAGTACTGGGTGGCGTCGAGGTTATCTCACCAATGAACTGCATAAAAGAGATTTTCGATGTTGGCGTACTAAACTTAGGTATTCCAGAACTGCAACGATAAAATTATGACGACAACACCTCAGAGCTAAACTCCCCGGGACACTGCCACAACCCCTAAAGACAGGAGGCACCAAGAACAATGTTCTCGTCACAAAATCATCGGAATGATTCCAAAATACCCGCGTGATCCTGAAATTTTTTTAGTGAAATTTGAGAAGAGTCAAAACTCTACGTCAGGATGCCTTACCAGAGCGATGAGGAGACTGGGGAGTAAAAAGAATTCCTAAACTCTCCGATATATAATTCCTAAATGACTCAAAACAATTTTTCTAGACTCAACAACGGCTGCTAAAAACGATCAAGCAATGGGGGCTCCTAAGGTCGGGGAAGGCTCTGATTACCAACTTGTAACGCCCTTGATGCGGCTATATCTCCCACGTGTCGAGGCATGACTTAGAGGCATAACCGCATTGAAAGCAATGTCGCAAGTTAGGCAATCTTCACAACATCCCATGTAATATATAGATAATAAAAGGGGAGATACATAGTTGGCTTACACTCGCCACGTCAATCAAAGTACATAAATAGCATTACATCAATCAAACACTCATGGCCCGACTACGGCGCCAAAATAAAAGATAAACCCAACATGCGACACGGTCCCGATCGCCCCAACAGGGCACCACTACTGATCGTCAGGGAAAGACACATAGTAACAGCGTGAGTCCTCGTTGAACTCCCACTTGAGCTCAAGCGCGTCATGTGGAACGGAGTCATCAGGCCCTGCATCTGGTTTGGAAGTAATCTATGAGCCACAGGCACTCAGCAATCTCGCACCCTCGCGATCAAGACTATTTAAGCTTATAGGTAAGGCAAGGTAAAAATGCGGAGCTGCAGCAAGCGATTAGCATATATGGTGGCTAACCTGTTCGCAAAAGAGAGCGGGAAGAGAGGGAAAAGCGTGAACGAATAACTAGAGAACAACCTGCGGCAAGCATTACTCCAACACCGTATTCACTTCCCGGACTCCGCCGAGAAGAGACCATCATGGTAACTCACACAGTTGATTCATTTTAATTAAGTTAAGGTTCAAGTTATCTACAACCGGACATTACCAAATTCCCATCTGCCCATAACCGCGGGCACGACTTTCGAAAGTTCAAATCCCTGCTGGGGAGTCCCAACTTAGCCCATGACAAGCTATCACGGTCCATGAAGGAATATACCTTCTCCCGAGACATTCCGATCAGACTCGGTATCCCGGTTCTACAAGACACTTCGATAAGTTAAAACAAATCCAGCAACACCGCCCGAATGTGCCGACAAATCTCGATAGGAGCTGCACATATCTCGTTCTCAGGGCACACTCAGATTGTCCTAGGTACCGGTAGGCCAGCCCTGAGTTGCCCCTGGTGGCGACCAGCAGCTGACAGGTAGACCAACACTCAGAGGAGCACTGGCCCGGGGGGGTTTAAAATAAGATGACCCTCAGGCTCCAGAAACCCAAGGGAAAAAGAGGCTAGGTGGTAAAAGGTAAAACCAAGGTTGGGAATTGCTGGAAAAGCTTTAATCAAGGCGAACTATCAAGGGGTTCCCATTATCACCCAACCGCATAAGGAACGCAAAAATCCGGGAACATAACACCGATATGACGGAAACTAGTGGCGGCAAGAGTGCAACAAAACACTAGGCGAGAGGCCGAGCCTTCCACCCTTTACCAAGTATATATATGCATTAAGATAACAAGACAATATAATGATATCCCAACAAGTAAATAATGTTCCAACAAGGAACGGGCTCCAATCTTCACCTGCAACTAGCAACGCTATAAGAGGGGCTGAGCAAAGTGGTAACATAGCCAATCAACGGTTTGCTAGGACATGGTGGGTTAGAGGTTTGACATGGCAATTTGGGAGGCATGATAAGCAAGTGGTAGGCGTCATAGCATAGGCATAGCAAAAGAGCGAGCATCTAGTAAAGCAAAGATAGTAGTGAGGACCCTCGAAATCACTACTATCTTTGCTTTGCTAGATGCTCGCTCTTTTGCTATGCCTATGCTATGACGCCTACCACTTGCTTATCATGCCTCCCAAATTGCCATGTCAAACCTCTAACCCACCATGTCCTAGCAAACCGTTGATTGGCTATGTTACCGCTTTGCTCAACCCCTCTTATAGCGTTGCTAGTTGTGGTGAAGATTAGAGCCCGTTCCTTGTTGGAACATTATTTACTTGTTGGGATATCATTATATTGTCTTGTTATCTTAATGTATCTATATACTTGGTAAAGGGTGGAAGGCTCGGCCTCTCGCCTAGTGTTTTGTTCCACTCTTGCCGCCCTAGTTTCCGTCATATCGGTGTTATGTTCCTGGATTTTTGCGTTCCTTACGCGGCTGGGTGGTAATGGGAACCCCTTGATAGTTCGCCTTGATTAAAGCTTTTCCAGCAATGCCCAACCTTGGTTTTTACCTATTTCCACCTAGCCTCGTTTTCCCTTGGGTTTCCGGAGCCCGAGGGTCATCTTATTTTAACTCCCCCCCCGGGCCAGTGCTCCTCTGAGTGTTGGTCCACCTATCAGCTGCCGGTGGCCACCTGGGGCAACTCTGGGCTGGCCTACCCGTACCTAGGACAATCTGAGTGTGCCCTGAGAACGAGATATGTGCAGCTCCTATCGGGATTTGTTGGCACATTCGGGTGGTGTTGCTGGATTTGTTTTAACTTGTCAAAGTGTATTGTAGAATCGGGATACCAAGTCTGATCGGAATGTCTCGGGAGAAGGTCTATTCCTTGGTGGACCGTGGGAGCTTTTCATGGGCTAAGCTGGGACTCCCCTGCAGGGATTTGAACTTTCGAAAGCCATGCCCGCGGTTATGGGCAGATGGGAATTTGTTAATGTCCGGTTGTAGATAACTTGAACCTTAACTTAATTAAAATGAATCAACTGTGTGAGTTACCGTGATGGTCTCTTCTCGGCGGAGTCCGGGAAGTGAACATGGTGTTGGAGTATTGCTTGCCATAGGTTGTTCTCTAGTTATTCGTTCGCGCTTTGCCCTCTCTTCCTGCTCTCTTTTGCGAATAGGTTAGCCACCATATATGCTAGTCGCTTGCTGCAGCTCCACATTTTTACCTTGCCTTACCTATAAGCTTAAATAGTCTTGATGGCGAGGGTGCGAGATTGCTGAGTCCCTGTGGCTCACAGATTACTTCCAAACCAGATGCAGGGCCTGATGACTCTGTTCCAGATGACGCGCTTGAGCTCAAGTGGGAGTTCGACGAGGACTCACGCCGTTACTATGTGTCTTTCCCTGACGATCAGTAGTGGTGCCCTATTGGGGCGATCGGGACCGTGTCGCATGTTGGATTTATCTTTTATTTTGGCGCCGTAGTCGGGCCATGAGTGTTTGATTGATGTAATGCTATTTATGTACTTTGATTGACGTGGCGAGTGTAAGCCAACTATGTATCTCCCCTTTTATTATCTATATATTACATGGGATGTTGTGAAGATTGCCTAACTTGCGATATTGCTTTCAATGCGGTTATGCCTCTAAGTCGTGCCTCGGCACGTGGGAGATATAGCCGCATCGAGGGCGTTACAAGTTGGTAATCAGAGCCTTCCCCAACCTTAGGAGCCCCCATTGCTTGATCGTTTTTAGCAGCCGTTGTTGAGTCTAGAAAAATTGTTTTGAGTCATTTAGGAATTATATATCGGAGAGTTTAGGAATTCTTTTTACTCCCCAGTCTCCTCATCGCTCTGGTAAGGCATCCTGACGTAGAGTTTTGACTCTTCTCTTCTCAAATTTCACTAAAAAAAATTTGGATCACGCGGGTATTTTGGAATCGTTCCGATGGTTTTGTGACGAGAACATTGTTCTTGGTGCCTCCTGTCTTTAGGGGTTGTGGCAGTGTCCCGGGGAGTTGAGCTCTGAGGTGTTGTCGTCACAATTTTATCGTTGCAGTTCTGGAATACCTGAGTTTAGTATGCCAACATTGAAAATCTCTTTTATGCAGTTCGTTGGTGAGATAACCTCGACGCCACCCAGTACTGGGGCGAGAGTTCGGGAGTATCGCCATAACTTGTATAACGGATGCTTTTCGAAGGTTGAGGTAGATGGTTTCCGAAGTTTTTCTCGGTTATGTTTTGAAGGATGGATACAGCTGGATGTAGGATTTGCTAGATTTGGGTGAGATATTATGCTTCCCCTGTATCCCCAACACCTGATTGCATAACCGGAAAGGTTCGGGAGTTTCATAGGTGGGAATTATTGTAGCTCTAGTTCTTCTTCCATAGATATTTGGTTTGAGATTGGGATTTCTTACCGAGTATTCGTTCTTGATCCGTACCTTGTTGATTTATTTCTCTACCTAAATTCTAAGTGGCTTCTCAATTTATGGATATGTGACCATTTCAAGTGGAATGCATTCGTTCATTTTGTTCGGATGTGAAGACTATATGTTGCAATTTCAACCCGTTTGATTCAGCTTCATTTTATCTGGCAATGTGCTAACGGTTGTCACCCTCTTCAGGATGGCTCCCGCTAAGAGCAGCAATCAAAGTCAGAATCAGAATCAAGATCCGCCACCACCTCCACCTCCTCCAGAGGCATGGCAAGCTGTGATGGCCGCAACCAATGCAAACACACAGTTGATCATGCAAATTCTTCAAGAGCGCAATCAAGCGAACCAAGGCAACCAAGGCAACAATCAGAATCACTTTGCTACACTCAACCAGTTCCTTGCTAACGGGCCAAAGACTTTCAGCAATTGTGTTGAGGCAACTGATGCTGACGATTGGCTCGTGGACTTGTGCAAGCATTTCGAGTGCAGTAACATCTGGCTTGAGGACTTTGTCAAGTTCGCTTCCTTCCAACTCAAAGACCAAGCTGCAGAATGGTTCCAGCAGTACAAGGATTCCAGAGGAGGCCATGTGATTACCTGGGGTGAATTCCATCAAGACTTCAAAGCTCATCATATTCCTCAGATCGTGGTTGAAAGCAAGCGTGAGGAATTCCGCAACCTGAAGCAAGGCTCTTTGTCTGTCTATGACTACAACAAGTTGTTCCAAAAGCTCGCCCGCTTTGCTAAGCAGGACGTCCCTGACGAGAAGAGCATGATATACCAGTTCAGGGGTGGTCTCAGAGAAGAAATTCAGCTAGCTCTTGTTCTCTTTGAGCCCTTGAGGTACGATGAGTTCTACAACATGGCATTGAAGCAAGAGGCCTCTCAACTGAGGTGTGATGCTTCCAAGAAGCGAGTCAGAGACACTACTCCTTCTTCCTCTACTCAAGTGGCCAAGCAGCAGAAGTATTGGCTTCCTCCTCCTCCGTTCCGTCAGCCGTATCAGAAGAGCAAAGGTGGCAGTGGATCTTCCCACCCACCCAACCCTGGCTTTCAGAACAAGACTTCGTCTCAAGCTCTAAGATCGAGTGCTCCGTATCACCGTCCTCTTTCAGAGGTCACGTGCAACAAGTGCCAACAGAAGGGTCACTATGCCAACAAGTGCTTCAATCAGAGGCGCCTCCCTCCTCCTCCTCCTCCTCCTCCTGTGAGATTGGCAAGTACAGCTGTGGTCAAGCATAACCCCAAGCACGCCAAGGTCAATTTGATGAATGCAGCTCAGGCAAAGGACTCGTCAGATGTCATCATGGGTAACCTTCTTGTTAATGATATTCCAGCTAAAGTTCTTTTTGACACTGGTGCATCACATTGTTTCATCTCAAGACCGTTTACATCTAGGCATGAATTTACTTCGCAAGTTTTGCCTAGTCCGTTAGCAGTTGTCTCTCCCGGTAAGCGCATGCATGCTGACTCCATCGTTCCGGATGTTACTATCACCTTGGGTGACTACAAGTTTCTAGCTTCTCCAACGTTTCTTGGTGACTCGGATATTGATCTTATTCTCGGAATGGATTGGCTTTCTAAGCACAAGGCGCATCTTGATTGTGCCGCCAGGCAGATTCAATTGACTCATTCGTCTGAGGATGTAATTGTCTTTGCCGCTCGTGATGATACCATCCGTCTGTTTTCTCTCAATGAGAAGGGTGAACTGGATGCCATCTCGCAAATTCCAGTCGTTTGCGAATATCAAGACGTCTTTCCAGAAGAGCTTCCAGGAATGCCTCCGCACCGGCCAGTTGAATTCGTCATCGATCTTGAGCCTGGCACGGAACCGGTTTGCAAGCGTCCTTACAAGCTTGGACCTGAAGAGTTGAAGGAGCTGAAGAAGTAACTCGATATTCAAGAGAGAATGGGTCTCATCCGACCTAGTTCTTCTCCATGGGGTTGTGGTGTTCTTTTTGTGAAGAAGAAGGATGGAATGGACCGGCTTTGTGTTGATTACCGTCCATTGAACAAGAAGACCATCAAGAACAAATACCCACTTCCCAACATCAACGAGTTATTCGAACAACTCAAGGGTGCCCAAGTATTCTCCAAACTTGATCTCCATATGGGTTATCATTAGATTCGAATCCATGAGCAAGATATTCCCAAGACGGCTTTCAGGACAAGCTTTGGTTCATATGAATACACTGTCATGTCTTTTGGCCTCGTCCACGCTCCTCCGACTTTCTCTCGCATGATGAACTTCATCTTCAACGCCTACACGAATGACTTCGTTTTGGTCTATCTCGACGACATTCTGGTCTTTTCGAAGAACAAGGAAGATCATGCCAAGCACTTGCGTTTGGTACTCGATAAGCTCAGGGAACACAAGTTCTACGCCAAGTTCTCCAAGTGCGAATTTTGGCTCGATGAGGTTCTTTATCTTGGTCATATCATCTCTGCCAAGGGCATTGCGGTGAATCCTGAGAAGGTGTCCACAATTGTGAATTGGGAACCACCTCAGAATGTGAAGCAACTCCGTAGCTTCCTCGGTCTCGCTAGCTACTGTTGAAGATTCGTTGAAAACTTTTCTAAGATTGCGAAGCCTCTCTCAAATCTTCTCCAGAAGCATGTCAAGTATGTTTGGTCTCCGGAGTGTGACATTGCTTTCAACACTTTGAAAGAGAAATTGGTCACTGCTCTAGTTCTGACTCCTCCTGATGAATCCAAACCGTACGAGGTCTTTTGCGATGCCTCTCTCCAAGGTCTTGGTGCAGTGTTGATGCAAGAGAAGAAAGTTGTGGCTTATACCTCTCGCCAGTTGAAGCCCAACGAGAAGAACTACCCCACTCATGACCTTGAGTTGGCGGCAGTTGTGCATGCTCTTTTGACTTGGAGACATCTCTTATTGGGAAGAAAAGTGGACATCTTCACTGACCACAAGAGTCTCAAGTACATCTTCACTCAGCCTAATCTCAACCTCAGGCAGACTCGTTGGGTCGAAATGACTCAAGAGTATAATCCGAGTATCGAGTATACTCCAGGCAAGGCCAATGTGATTGCTGACGCATTGAGCATAAAGGCTTATTGCAACAACCTGATTCTCAAGCCTTATCAACCCAAGCTTTGTGAAGCTTTCCGCAAACTCAATCTGCAAGTTGTTCCTCAAGGTTTCCTCGCCAACCTTCAGGTCTCTCCTACCTTGGAAGACCAGATTCGCCAAGCTCAGCTTCTTGATGCTATGGTGAAAAAGGTGAAGATTGGGATTGCCAAGAGTCAACCCAAGTACAAGTGCTACCGCCTTGATGACAAGGATACTCTCTTCTTCGAGGATCGTATTGTCGTGCCCAAAGGTGACCTTCGTAAAGTGATCATGAACGAGGCTCACAATTCTCTCCTCTCCATCCACCCTGGGAGCACGAAGATGTATCAGGACCTCAAGCAGGCTTATTGGTGGACTCGAATGAAGCGCGAGATTGCTCAGTTCGTGAATGAATGTGATGTCTGCAGAAGAGTGAAGGCAGAACACCAAAGGCCAGCTGGTCTCCTCCAACCTCTTGCCATTCTAGAATGGAAGTTTGACCACATTGAGATGGACTTCGTGACTGGGTTTCCAAAGTCCAAACGTGGCAATGATGATATATTCGTTATCATTAACAAACTCACTAAAGTGGCTCACTTTTTTCCTATCAAAGTGTCAATCACTGCAGCTCAATTGGCGGAGCTCTATACCTCCCGAATTGTCTCGCTGCACGGTATTCCACAGGTGATCTCTTCAGACCGTGGAAGCATCTTTACCTCCAAGTTTTGGGATTCTTTTCAGAAGGCCATGGGCACCAACATCCGCTTCAACACAGCTTTACATCCTCAAACGAGCGGTCAAGTCGAGCGTGTCAACCAGATTCTTGAAGATATGCTCAGGGCTTGTGTGATCTCCTTCGGCATGAAGTGGGAGGATTGTCTTCCTTGTGCTGAATTCTCCTACAACAACAGTTTTCAAGCAAGTTCGGGCAAGGCCCCATTTGAAATTCTGTATGGCAGGAAGTGTTGTACCCCTCTCAACTGGTCTGAAACCGGTGAACGTCAACTTCTGGGAAATGACTTAATCACAGAGGTAGAGGAAATGTGCAAAGTCATTCGAGATAACCTCAAAGCAGCCCAATCCCGCCAGAAGAGCTACTATGATAGTAAGCACCGTGATTTGGCTTTCGAGATCGGAGATCATGTTTACCTCCGCGTCTCTCCTATGAAAGGTACTCGTCACTTCGGTATCAAAGGGAAGCTTGCCCCTAGATACGTGGGACCTTTCAAGATCGTCAGCAAGAGAGGCGATCTCGCCTATCAACTCGAGCTTCCTTCAAACTTTGCAAATGTGCATGACGTGTTCCATGTCTCTCAGCTCCGAAAGTGCTTCAAGACCCCTGACCGCACCGTCAACTTCGAGGACATTAAGCTCCAAGAAGATCTCTCTTATCGTGAGCACCCCGTTGCTATTCTTGAAGAGACTGAACGCAAGACTCGCAACAAGTCAATCAAATTCCTCAAAGTCAAGTGGTCACACCATTCCGACCATGAAGCTACCTGGGAACGCGAGGATCACCTCCGTTCTGAATACCCGGTGTTCTTTTAGTCCTAGATCTCGGGACGAGATCCTTTCGTAGTGGTGGAGTGTTGTAACACCCCGGATATGATTTTTCCTATTATGTACTCCAACTCTTGCCGTTTCTGGCCTTAAGTTACTTTATTTTCTTGGGTTCGGGTTTTTGTCTCCGTGTGTTGTTGTCATTTTCATGCATCTCATATCATGTCATCATGTGCATTCCATTCGCATACGTGTTTGTCTCATGCATCCGAGCATTTTCCCCGTTGTCCGTTTTGCATTCCGGCGCTCCGTTCTCCTCCGGTGGTCATTTCTACCTTTCTTTCGTGTGTGGGGGTTAAACATTTCTGGATTGGACCGAGACTTGTCATGCGGCCTTGATTTACTACTGGTAGACCGCCTGTCAAGTTTCGTACCATTTGGACTTCGTTTGATGCTCCAACGGTTAACCAAGGGACCGAAAAGGCCTCATGTGTGTTGCAGCCCAACACACTCCAATTTGGCCCAAAACCCACCAAAACCCTCTCCATCATCTAGAGCGTTCGATCACGATCGCGTGGCCGAAAACCGCACCTCATTTGGAAGCTCCTAGCTCCTCCTATGTCTATTTGAAGACCCACTCCCGAAAATTTCGGATCTCTCCCCCGAAACCCTAGCCTCCGTCTTCCTCCGCGCGCCGGACAACGTCCGCCGGCGCCGGACGTGTCCGACTTCCACCCCGCCGCCACGTGGCACGCCCCCATTCGCCGCCGCCTCGTGCCCACATCGCCGCCGCTCCGGCCCGGGAGGCCCGGATCGGGCCCCCGAGGCCCATCGCCACCCGCGCCGCCCGGGGTCTTCTTCCCCGCGCTCGGTCCGCCGCACCTTCGCCGCAGCCGCCGCCTTCCCTTCCGCCGGCGCTCGCCTGGCCGCTCACCGGCGCCCGCGCCCGCCGCGCCTACCGAGGCCGGCGCCGCCAACCGCCGCCACCTGCCGTCCGCCGCTCCGGTGGCCGGATCCGTGCCGCCCCGGCCCGCCTCTCCAAGATCCGGCGGCCCCAACCGCCAAGTCCGGCGAAGTCCCCATCTCCGGTGAGTTCCCGGCCAACCTCGAGAGACGTGCCCCGGATCCAGATCTAAGGAGCCATAGGGGTTGACTTTTGCCTCCGTTTTCAACATTTTGATGCAACTTCATCATGTCGTAACTCCGCATCCGTAACTCCGTTTTGGGCATATAGCATATCAAAATGTTATTCTCAGAGAGCACATCATTTCATCTAATTGCATCATTTTCATTTGAGTTCATCTTGATGCCCGAAATGCTATTGGAAGAGTGCTATTTGAGATAATTGTCAGATCTGCTGCTCCAAATAGACATTTGTCATTTTTGCCATGATTATTGTGTGCATGATATGCCCCTGAGCTCTACATGAGTTTTGTTATATGTTTTTCCATCTATCCAGAGGTGCAACCCATGTATTTTTGTGATGTGTGTGGTGACTAGCACAAACTTTCAAAGTGGTGCATTCGGTAATGCTGATTTCAGGGACTTAGCATTTCCACTAAATCCTTGATCTGTTTATCTCAATATGCCATATGTTCATGTTGTTTCCTAGTGATCCGTGCCTCTTTTGAGGATGATCAGTAAGGATGTTTTGTTAATCTTGTAGTGCTCTATGCAACCATTTCTTTGTTTGCAATTATGGAGCACCCTAGCTTGAGTCAATCGAGCTCTACTTTTGCTATTTCGTGAATCTGGGCAGATTGTCTACTTGTTAGCGATTTTGCCGAGGATGTTGTAGTTGATCCGTGCATGCTATGTTTTTGTTCTTGCCATGTCTAGCCCGTATAATGTGTATTCTTGATGGGTGTATGCTTAGATTTTCATGAATTGCTCTGTAGTGAGTGCATCGAGCTCGTTAACATGCCTACTTGATATCTGATTTGCATGCTCCAGTTTTTTACTAAGTCTGTGATCTGATTATGTTTTTGCCATGTTCACATGCTTGCAATTATATTTTCTGATCCCTTTTGGCTCAAGGTCACTAAGGTACTTTTGTTAAGCTCTTTGAGTAGCTCCATGCCATGCTTTACTTTGCCATGTTCAGGTCCTGTAGCATATAGTTTTCATGCTCCGAAGTGTGCTACCTGATCTGAATTCTAGACAAGTGTTAATTTCATTCATTCCTTGTCAAATCTTGCATATGCATCACATATCGCATCCCGCATAGCATACCATCTTTGCATCATGTTGTTTGAGCTTTGCACGTGGTTGATTGTGTCCTTGTTGCTTGTCTGTCTTGTTTGGGTAGAGTCGGGAGACGAGTTCGCTAACGAGGAGCCCGTTGAGTTTGCTTTCGAGGATCCAGTCAACTCTGACAACTTTGCAGGCAAGATGATCATACCCTCAAAATCACTACTATCTTTGCTTTGCTAGATGCTCGCTCTTTTGCTATGCCTATGCTACGATGCCTACCACTTGCTTATCATGCCTCCCAAATTGCCATGTCAAACCTCTAACCCACCATGTCCTAGCAAACCATTGATTGGCTATGTTACCGCTTTGCTCAGCCCCTCTTATAGCGTTGCTAGTTGCAGGTGAAGATTGGAGCCCGTTCCTTGTTGGAACATTATTTACTTGTTGGGATATCATTATATTGTCTTGTTATCTTAATGCATCTATATACTTGGTAAAGGGTGGAAGGCTCGGCCTCTCGCCTAGTGTTTTGTTCCACTCTTACCGCCCTAGTTTCCGTCATATCGGTGTTATGTTCCCGGATTTTTGCGTTCCTTACACGGTTGGGTGATAATGGGAACCCCTTGATAGTTCGCCTTGATTAAAGCTTTTCCAGCAATGCCCAACCTTGGTTTTACCTTTTGCCACCTAGCCTCTTTTTCCCTTGGGTTTCCGGAGCCCGAGGGTCATCTTATTTTAAACCCCCCCGGGCCAGTGCTCCTCTAAGTGTTGGTCCACCTATCAGCTGCCGGTGGCCACCAGGGGCAACTCTGGGCTGGCCTACCCGTACCTAGGACAATCTGAGTGTGCCCTGAGAACGAGATATGTGCAGCTCCTATCAGGATTTGTCGGCACATTCGGGCGGTGTTGCTGGATTTGTTTTAACTTGTTGAAGTGTCTTGTAGAACCGGGATACCGAGTCTGATCGGAATGTCTCGGGAGAAGGTCTATTCCTTCATTGACCGTGAGAGCTTGTCATGGGCTAAGTTGGGACTCCCCTGTAGGGATTTGAACTTTCGAAAGCCATGCCCGCGGTTATGGGCAGATGGGAATTTGTTAATGTCCGGTTGTAGATAACTTGAACCTTAACTTAATTAAAATGAATCAACTGTGTGAGTTACCGTGATGGTCTCTTCTCGGCGGAGTCCGGGAAGTGAACACGGTGTTGGAGTAATGCTTGCTGCAGGTTGTTCTCTAGTTATTCGTTCGCGCTTTGCCCTCTCTTCCTGCTCTCTTTTGCGAACAGGTTAGCCACCATATATGCTAGTCGCTTGCTGCAGCTCCACATTTTTACCTTGCCTTACCTATAAGCTTAAATAGTCTTGATCGCGAGGGTGCGAGATTGCTGAGTCCCTGTGGCTCACAGATTACTTCCAAACCAGATGTAGGGCCTGATGACTCCGTTCCAGATGACGCGCTTGAGCTCAAGTGGGAGTTCGACGAGGACTCTCGCCGTTACTATGTGTCTTTCCCTGACGATCAGTAGTGGTGCCCTGTTGGGGTGATCGGGACCGTGTCGCATGTTGAGTTTATCTTTTATTTTGGCACCGTAGTCGGGCCATGAGTGTTTGATTGATGTAATGCTATTTATGTACTTTGATTGATGTGGCGAGTGTAAGCCAACTATGTATCTCCCCTTTTATTATCTATATATTACATGGGATGTTGTGAAGATTGCCTAACTTGCGACATTGCTTTCAAAGCGGTTATGCCTCTAAGTCGTGCCTCGACACGTTGGAGATATAGCCGCATCGAGGGCGTTACATGCCCCTTCTCTCTGTTTTTTCTTTTTTTTCTCCTTTTTTCTTTCTTTCTTTTCTTTTTTCCTTTTTTTCTTTATTTCTTCTTTTTTTATATTTTCTCTCTCATTGTTCGGAGTCTCATCCCGACTTGTGGGGGAATCATAGTCTCCATCATCCTTTCCTCACTGGGACATGCTCTAATAATGAATAATGATGATCATCACACTTCTATTTACTTATAAGTCAATATTACAACTCGATACCTATACCAAAGTATGACTCTATATGAATGCCTCTGGCAATACCAGGATGTGCAATGATCTAGCGTAACATGTATGAAAAATGATGAACGGTGGCTGAGCCACAAATACTATGTCAACTATATGATCATGCAAAGCAATATGACAATGAATGCTCAAGTCATCAAAACGGAAGCGATGGAAGTTTCATGGCAATATATCTCGGAATGGCTATGGAAAGGCCATAATAGGTAGGTATGGTGGTTGTTTTGAGGAAGATATAATAAGGCTTATTTGAGATAGAGCGTATCATATCACGGGGTTTGGACGCATCAGCGAAGTTTGCACCGACTCTCAAGGTGAGAAAGGGCAATGCACGGTACCGTAGAGGCTAGCAAATTGCGGAAAGGTAAGAGCGCGTATAATCCATGAACTCACATTAGTCATAAAGAACTCATATACTTATTGCAAAAGTTTATTAGCCCTCGAAGCAAAGTACTACTACGCAGGCCCCTAGGGGGATAGATTGGTCGGAAAACACCATCGCTCGTCCTCGACCGCCACTCATAAGGAATACAATCAATAATAAATCATGCTCCAACTTCATAGCAATACGAGAGACTATACGTGCATGCTTTGGGAATCATAAACTTTAACACCAATATTCTTACTAACCACAATCGTTTACTAGTACCTCCCACATATTCCATCTCTATATCGCAAAACTATTGCAAGGAATCGAACATATCATATTTAGTGATCCACAAGTTTTATGTAGGATTTTATGACTAACAATGCAATTGACCAATTCCTTTTGACTCTGTAAATAGATATAAGTGAAGCATGAGAGTTTAATTCTTTCTACAAAATATCATGCTCTAGTAAATATAAGTGAAGAAAAAGAGCATTCTTCAAATAACGGTTTTCTATCTCAAGAGAAACAGGCAATCCAAACTTCAAATGATATAAGTGAAGCACTTGCCGCATTCTATAAAGCCATACTCAAAAGATATAGGTGAAGTGCAATGAGAATTCTATAAATCAACATGGACTATCTCATACCAGCATGGTGCATAAAAGAAAAATAAAAACTAAGCACAAAATACGCTCCAAGATTTGAACATATCACATGAATGAAACGAGAACGAAAACATACAGATACTTGTTGAAGAAAAATGGGATGCCTTCCGGTGCATCCCCAAGCTTAGATGCTTGAGTCTCCTTGAATATTTACTTGGGGTGCCTTGGGCATCCCTAAGCTTGAGCTCTTGCCTCTCCTCCTTCTCCTCGTATCGAGACCTCCTCGATCTTTGATCACTTCATCCACACAAAACTCAACAGAAAGCTCGGTAAGATCCGTTAGTATAATAAAGAAAATCACTACTCTAAGTATTGTTGCAAACCAATTCATATTTTATTTTGCATTGTAGCTACTGAATATAACTTTTCCATGGCTTATACCACCGATAAAATCGATAGTTTCATCAAAACAAGCAAAACAATGCATCAAAAATAGAATTTGTCTTAAACAGGACAGTCTGTAGTAATCTGAACATTCACCATACTTATGGTACTACAAAAATTCTGAAAAAAAGAGGGAAAAAATTTGTATAGCAATACTGTGCAAAAAGTTTTAGAATCTTTTGACATTCCAGTAAAGAATGTAAAATCGCGCACTACAGCCATAGTTTCTGTTTTTGCATCCCACATACCAACAAGCAATCTACTCATCCTAAAGGCAAACCTTCGCACGCTATTTTTATAATACAATGGAATTGTACAAGGGGACAATTATTTTTGTGAGAATCTTCATGAAAAATTCTACATTGTTTCCATGAGCATGAACACAAGTGTTCAAGGTCGACCCTCACTTCTCCAATGCATAACTTCCAATCACTTCTCTTTTGTGAAAAAGTTTTTAAGTTCCCCTCTATATTTTTTTTAATTTTATAAAAGCACTCAATAGAAATAAATGACTCTCTAAAACTTCCTGGTTGTCTCCCTGGCAGCGCTTTCTTTAAAGCCATTAAGCTAGGCATAAAGTGCTCAAGTAATGAATCCACCCGGATCCCAAGGTATATCAAAGCCAATTTTAATTAACAATGATTTGCATTTAATAATGAGCACAAAGCAACATATATCATGCAATGGCGAAGCCTAACTCTCTTCATATGCATCGGCATGTCATACAAGAACAATTCATGCATATCATGTAAAGGCCAATACATGGCATAAGAAGTTTCTTGCAATTTTTTCATGTTGGAAACATAAAGAGGCGGAGATGTAGTCCCTCTCTCATAATAATTGCAAGTAGGAGCAGCAAGTACATGCATATTATACTCATCAAAATCAGCCTGTGCAATGGTAAAAGGCAACCCATCAATGTATTCTTTAATAAGTGCAAATTTCTCTGATATAGTGTAGTTGGGAGAATTCAAAAAGATAATAGGACTATCATGTGTGGGTGCAATAGCAACAATTTCATTATTAATATAAGGAACTATAGCAAGTTCATCGACATAAGCATAATTCATATTGGCATCGTGGCCACAAGCATAGCAAGCATCAAGTTCATCAAAAAAGGATATTTCAAACGAATCAACATGATCATAGCAATTATCATAGCATTCATCCTTCGGTAAGCATGAAGGGAAATTAAATAATGTATGAGTTGAAGAGTTACTCTCATTAGAAGGTGGGCATGGGTAGCTAATCCGCTCTTCCTCCTTTTGTTCTTCACTCCCCTCATCATGTTTTTCATCCAATGAGCTCACAGTTTCTTCAATTCCTATTTCCATAGACTCCTGCAAAATATTAGTCTCTTCTTGGACTGCGGAGACTTTCACAATAAATATATCAATATCGGAATTTTATTTATAATTTTCATAGCAATATTTGAGTATAGCAAAATTTTCAGGTCTAGAAACATCATCATCAAAAGCTCCATACTTTTCAAACAAAGATTCTATTTCATAATCACCCTTAAAAGCAAGAAATTCTTCTATTCGTTCCACATCATAGTAATCATATCTACCATTAGCATAAGAAGCTAAGGTTTCATTATCATTAAATTTGCATGAAAAGGGAAGGTGTGGAGCGTTCATACTAGAGCAACAAGTATAATCATATCTCTTGCATAAATTCCAAGCATACCAATGAACATATCAATTTGATCCCATAATAATTTCCTATTTTGTGTCAAGCGATAATCCCTAAAGTATTCAAGTTGATCCAACGTTACTCCCATTATCAAGTTGAATGAGGTTTTCTCAGGATTATCAAAGTAGTGCATGATATTTTTCACATAACGAGCATTAAGGGTTTTGGGAGGTTCCGCATCTCCATGAGTAGCAAGTACAACTAATTTTTTGGTATTTCGTGTTCCATATCCATAACTAAAGATAGAGAACAACTTAGAACAAGAAACAAAAACTACTTAGTGATAAAGCAAACAAGCACACACGAGAATATTCACCCCATGCTATTGCTCCCCGGCAACGGCGTGAGAAAAAGGTCTTGATAACCCACAAGTATAGGGCATCGTTTGTAGCCTTCTTCGATAAATAAGAGTTTCGAACCCAACAAGGAGCTAAAGGCAGAACAAATATTCCCTCAAGTTCTATAGACCATCGGTACAACTCAACGCACACTTGACGTCCGCTTTACCTAGAACAAGAATAAAACTAGAAGTACTTTGCAAGAATAAAATTACGGATAAATTGCAAGGTAATAAAAGTGGATAGCTTTTGTCAACGAAAAAGTCTTTTGTCCCTAGGCAATCGATAACAAGTACTGGTAATCATTCTTGCGATTTTAAATGAGGGAGAGGCATGAGCTGATATACTTTCTCTACTTGGATCATATGCACTTATGATTGGAACTCTAGCAAGCATCCGCAACTACTAAAGATCATTAAGGTCGTGAAACCCAACCATAGCGTTAAGTATCAAGTCTTCTTTATCCCATACGCAACAACCCACCTACTCAGGTTTAAGCTTCTGTCACTCTTGCAACCCACTATAAGAAAATCATGAAGGTATTGCAACACCCTACAGTGGGGACCCCTCACGTTTGCGCGAGACGGAGGGCATCGTAGGACAGCACCATAAATAAAATATACAATCATATGAACCAAGATCATGATTAACCCACAGGACAAAACGGATCTACTCAAACATCATAGGATAGCCAAATATCATTGGGAAATAATATATGGAGTTGAGCACCATGTTTAAGTAGAGATTACCGTGCGGAGAAGGGGTGTTACACCGCTGCATAGAGGGGGAGAGAGTTGTCATTGACGGTAGCAAAATTGTTGATGTAGATCGTCGTCACGATCCTTGCCCCAGCGGCACTCCGGCGCCACCGGGAGAGAAGGGGACAGAGTCCCCCCTGCTTCTTCTTCTTCCTTGGCCTCCCCCTAGATGGGAGAAGAGTTCCCCCTCTTTTTCATGGTCTGCATGCCGGCGGAGGGGCGGGAGCCCCTCCGAGATTGGACCTCCCTCTCTGTTCTCTTCTGTTTTGCGTTCCCCAGATCTGGCCCTTCACGGTTTATTAAATTCCTGGAGATCTATAACTCCGATTGCACTGAAATTTTTACACGATTTTTTGCCATAAATGATATTTCTTGCGCCAGAAAAAGGGCCCCAACTGACCTTCAAGGAGGGCACAAGATACCTGGGCACGCCTGGCACCCCCAGGCGTGCCCTGGTGGGTTGTGGGCACTGTGGGCCCCCATTTGTGTTGATTCCACCTCCCAAAAATCACATATATTCCAAAATAATTCTCCGTAAATTTTTATTGCGTTTGGACTTTGTTTGATATGGATTTTCCATGAAACAAAAAACATGCAGAAAACAGGAACTGGCATTGGGCACTGGATCAATAGGTTAGTCCAATAAGTCATATAAAATGTTGCCAAAAAGATTTGAAAGTTGTATAATATTGGCATGAAACAATCAAAAATTATAGATATGACGGAGACGTATTAGAGCTCACATGCGCGCGCGCCGCGGGGGAGCACCCCCTGACCTTGTGGCTCTCTGGTGGGTCCCCTCCTGGTATTTCTTTCATAGAAATTTTCTACAAATTTCAGAATAATTCTTCGTAAATTCTCAAGTCATTTGGAGCTGTGGAGAATATCTATCTCTGTTGTAGCTTTTTTAGGTACAGAATTCCAGTTGTCGGCAATCTTCCTCTTCATGTGAAACTCGCAAAAATAGGAGACACAATGCATTATAACTACTTCGTAAAGTGAAATGATAGTAGGAAAACATGATGCAAAATGGACGTATTAGGCAGCGAAGTTGTTGGTGTAGATTGCTGATACGTCTCCGTCGTATATATAATTTTTTATTGTTTCATGCCAATATTCTACAACTTTCATATACTTTTGGCAACTATTTGTATTATTTTTTGGAACTAACATATTGATCCAGTGCCCAGTGATAGTTCCTATTTGTTGCATGTTTTTTGTTTCGCAGAAAATCCATATCAAACGGAGTCCAAACGGGATAAAAACTTACGGAGATTTTTTTGGAATATATGTCATTTTGGGGAAAAAGAATCAATGCGAGACGATGCCTGAGGGGCCCACAAGGACGGAGGTTGGTGCCCTTCTTCTGGCGCAAGAAAGCTAATATCCAGATAAAAATCGTGTTAAAATTTCATCCCAATCGGAGTTACGGATCTCTGTGAATTTAAGAAACGGTGAAAGGCCAGAATCTGGGAGCGCAGAGACAGAAGGAAACAGACAGAGAGAGAGAGAGAGAGATCCAATCTCGGAGGAGCTCCCGCCCCTCCACTGCCATGGAACCCAAGGACCAGAGGGGAAACCCTTCCCCCATCTAGGGGGAAGGTCAAGGAAGAAGAAGAAGGGGAGCTCTCTCCCCCTCTCTCCCGGGGGCATCGGAACGCCGCCGGGGCCATCATCGTGACCATAATCTACACCAACAACTTCGCCGCCGTCATCACCAACTCTCTCCCCCTCTATGCAGCAGTGTAACACCTCTTCTCCCCGCTGTAATCTCTACTTAAACATGGTTTTCAACGCTATATATTATTTCCCAATGATGTATGGCTATCCTATAATGTTTGAGTACATCCGTTTTTGTCCTATGGGTTAATTGATGATCATGATTGGCTTGAGTTGCATGTTTTATTATTGGTGATGTCCTATGGTGCTCTCCGTGACGTGCAAGCATGAGGGATCCCTGTTGTAGGGTTTGTAATATGTTCATGGTTTGCTTATTGTCTGTGTTGCGTGAGTGATAGAAACACAAACTTGGATAAGTGGGTTATTGAAGGAAATATGCCCTAGAGGAAAAAAATAAAATTGTTATTTATATTTCCTTATATCATGACAAATATTTATTAATCGTGCTAGAATTGTATTGGCCGGAAACTTGATACATGTGTGAATACATACACAAAACAAAGTATCCCTAGTATGCCTCTACTAGACTAGCTCGTTAACCAAAGATGGTTAAGTTTCTTGACCATAGACATGTGTTGTCATTTGATGAACGGGATCACATCATTAGGAGAATGATGTGATGCACAAGACCCATCCATTAGCTTAGCCTTATGATCGTTGAGTTTTATTGCTATTGCTTTCTTCATGACTTATACATGTTCTCTGACTATGAGATTATGCAAGTCCCGAATACCGGAGGAACACCTTGTGTGCTATCAAACGTCACAACGTAACTGGGTGATTATAAAGATGCTCTACAGGTGTCTTCGAAGGTGTTTGTTGGGTTGGCATAGATCGAGATTATGATTTGTCACTCTGTGTATCGGAGAGGTATCTCTGGGCCCTCTCGGTAATGCACATCAATATAAGACTTGCAAGCAATGTGACTAATGAGTTAGTTGCGGGATGATGCATTACAAAATGAGTAAAGAGACTTGCCAGTAACGAGATTGAACTAGGTATGGTGATACCAACGATCGAATCTCGGGCAGGTAACATACCGATGACCAAGGGAACAATGTATGTTGTTATGCGTTTTGACCGATAAAGAACTTCGTAGAATATGTAGGAGCCAATATGAGCATCCAAGTTCCGCTATTGTTTATTGACCGAAGATGTGTATCGGTCATGTCTACATAGTTCTTGAACCCGTAGGGTCCTCACGCTTAACGTTCGATGACGATTTGTATTATGAGTTATGTGATTTGATGTACAGAAGGTTGTTCGGAGTCCCGGATGAGATCATGGACATGACGAGGAGTCTCGAAATGGTTGAGAGGTAAATATTGATATATTGAAAGGCTATATTCGGACATCGGAATGGTTCCGAGTGATTCGGGTATTTTTCGGAGTACCGGAGAGTTACGGGAATTCGTCGGGGAAGTAATGGGCCTTAATGGGCTTTAGTGGAAAGGAGAGGAGGGCCTCAAGGGGTGGCCCCCCCAATGGGCTGGTCCGAATTGGACTAGGAGGGGGCGGCAACACCCTCTTTACTTCTCCCCCCTTCTCCCTTCCCTTCCTTCTCCTACTAGGAATAGGAAAGAGGAGGGCAATCCTACTTGGACTAGGGAGTCCTAGTAGGATTCCCCACACCCGGCGCGCCCCCTAGAGCTGGCCACCTCTTCCCTCCCCTCCTTTATATACGTGGCCAGCAGGGGGCACCCCATAGACACACAAGTTGATCTTTAGCCGTGTGCAGTGCCCCCTTCCACAGTTTTACACCTCGGTCATATTGTCATAGTGCTTAGGCGAAGCCCTGCACCGGTAACTTCATCATCACCGTCACCACGCTGTCGTGCTGACAAAACTCTCCCTCGGCCTCAACTGGATGAAAAGTTTGAGGGACGTCACCGAGCTAAATGTGTGCAGATCATGGAGGTGCCATGCGTTCGGTACTTGGATCGGTTGGATCACGAAGACGTTCGACTACATCAACCGCGTTACTAAACGCTTCCGCTTTCGGTCTACGAGGGTACGTGGACACACTCTCCCCGCTCGTTGCTATGCTTCTCCCAGATAGATCTTGCATGATCATAGGAATTTTTTGAAATACTACGTTCCCCAACAGTGGCATCAAATCAGGTCTATGCGTAGATGTTATATGCACGAGTAGAACACAAAGAGTTGTGGGCGATAATAGTCATACTGCTTACCAGCATGTCATACTTTGATTCGTCGGTATTGTTGGATGAAGCAGCCAAGACCGACATTACATGACCGCGTTCATGAGACTAGTTCTACCATCGTGCTTCGCACACAGGTGCCTAATGGGTGTCTGTTTCTCCAACTTTAGTTGAATCGAGTTTGACTACGCCCGGTCCTTGTTGAAGGTTAAAACAACACACTTGACGAAAAATCGTGTTGGTTTTTGATGCGTAGGTAAGAACGGTTCTTGCTACAAGCCCGTAGCAGTCACGTAAAACTTGCAACAACAAAGTAGAGGACGTCTAACTTGTTTTTGCAGGGCTTGCCATGATGTGATATGGTCAAGACGTGATGATATATAATTTTTTTAATGTTTCATTTGACAAAAAATCTGAAAAATCCAATTTTTTCCATTATTGGTAGAATAAAACCCCTTTTATTAGGAGGATTTTTTCTTCTAAACTTGATGTGTGCATCTTTTTAGATATTTCAAATGGACTATCACATACGGATGTATATAGACATATTTTAGATTGTCACTCATTTTGCTCCGTATGTAGTCACTTGTTGAAATCTCTAGGAAGATAAATATTTGGGAACGGAGGGAGTATGTAGCACGACATTTTTCTAGGTCCTTTGCAATGCCCCACATCACATTTTTTTAAAGAGCATGGCATTTTAATAATTAATAACATGTCATTTTATTTTATTAAGAGGATGGCAGTTTTATTATTAGTAACATGGCATATTTTACTCTTTAGTTACATGACATTTTCATTTATCAAGAGGGATGACAGTTTATGATAAAGAGCATGACATTTTTATTATTAATAGCATTGCATTTTTATTCTTTGGAGGATGCAATTTTTATTATTGAGAGCATGGCATTTTATTATTATTGTCGTGAATTTTTTTATATAGAGGATGGCATTTTTATTAGTAAGAAGATGACAATTTTTTGGCCATGGCAAAAAGAAAACACAGACATGGCATTTTTATGAATTTGTGCACAGTGGATAAAATAAAGAAAAATTACATCATAGCATTTTTTTGTAAAGTAGCATGACTTTTTTTTATAAATTAACATGACATTTTCATAAAGTAGCACGAGATTTTTCATTTGTATATGTTCATGGCAATTATACAACAATTTTTCCCGTGTTTACAAAAAAATTTACTCCCTACTATAGCAGCGTCAATTAATTTGGCTTGGAGGGAGTTTTTTTTTGTTCATGGAATTTCTTTCAAAAGAGAAAAACTGTAAACTAGGCCTCCCGGCCATTGAGGATTTGTCCTGGCCTTTCCCTGGGCGAACGATCAAGGAGGGTTGATTCGTTCATTGGGAGCAACTTGGCCCAGCAACAAAATCGTTCGATCGGCCCTCCCTCGTGGGGACCGTCCCCATAAATAAAGCCATAGAATACCATGTGGAACTTGAGTTCAGATGTTAGGGGATTGTAAGAGATCTTATATTGTATATATGTAGCCAGTAGCGTCGGATAGATATATGAAAAGTTGTTGTTCAACCAATCTCTCAGAGAAGTAGAGGTCGATCACTTCTCTTTGTATATGTTCATGACAATCTTATGTATTTAATGCTTTCCTTCATTTGCTTACTAGCTAGCGTGTCGAGTCCTCTCTATACGTATAGTACGTAGCGTCGACCAAGCATGGAGATAAGACAGGACACTTCTCTCTATTAGCTAGCTAGCACAATATATACTAGCTAGCACAATATATGTCGGTGTACAAAAAGAGGGGTACACTTTTTGTACCCCTATAACTGTGCACGGGCAGTCTGAGCCACGGGCACCACCACACCGAGCAAGGCAAGGGAGGTGAGACAAGGTAAGGCCGAAGCTCAAGAGAACTGGAGAAACACCAAGGCCAAGACCACGAAGAGCAAAAGGGACGAAGCGGACTCCCCTGGCAAGATCCTTGCCGGGAGGTAGTTTTAGCAACCCCGGCAAGACCCTTGCCGCGGCAATTCGCCCCACACCTACGGAGCGAGTCACCCTTGAGTCCACTGCCCCCATGGGACAAGGATTCGGGAGACGTCCCCGTGGTGGCATGCAGATCTTTGTGAAGACATTCAAGATCAGATACACACTATGGAAGATGACAACCCTTGGCGGGATCCCAGCCAAGGAGGACCACAAGGCCCCCGGAAAACGCCTTGCTGGGGATGACAGCAAGCGCCTCGGCAAGACCCTTGCCGGGGCCCCGGCAAGTCCCTTGCCGAGAACACCCATAGGGCCACCATCAGGCCCACGCCGACCAAACCTCCACCACCGCATGCATGCAGCTGCCGACCCAACCAGCTGGGCAGGCACCTGCGTGGCGGCATGCAGATCTTCGTGAAGACCCACCGCTGCGCCACCTTAGCTGCCTGCCTACATACATGGCATCGCAGGCACCGCTGGCCAGGGCGCGTGTCGACACAAGATGGAGCGGCGACGGACAAGACAGGTCTCCCCCCCCGTCCCCGATAAAGCAAGTACAGCTAAGCAAGACGCATTAAATGCACCTTGTCATGTAATGCGGGAGATAACCTCGCATCACTGTACCCTTTCCACCTCCTGTGTGCCACCGTGGCAACCCCTTTTTCTATAAAAGGAGGCCCGAGGCGACCAGGGGAAGGATTCGGCTTTTTGGAGCTCCTCACGCCCTATAGCTAGCTCAAGAACATAGATATACAATCCACCAAAGCAGGAGTAGGGTTTTACGCATCCTCGCGGCCCGAACCTGGATAAACGAACCGTGTGCTATCTGTTTGATCCGCTCTTCTCACGACCCTGCGCCCCGCTAACCGTAGTAGGGATTCTTGTGATCCCATAGGTGTCGTTCCCACCGACAGGCCTGAACCACGTTCACAACCTCTGCCTAGAGGGCATGCAAGGGATTGCCATTGGCTATGATTACTTCATATGGCCCTAGCATATTCAACTTCATGTAGGCGTAGCACGATATTGCCATGAACTTAACAAATGCTTTCCTTCCGAGGACTGCATTATATTCTTCTGGAAATGGGACGACTTCAAAACAAAGGTAACCTCTGGTGTTTTTTGACCAATTGGTGCCACCTTATTTCCTAGTACTATGCCATGGAATTCTGTTGATGAAGACCAGAGGGCTTGTAGTGGTACATCTATTCTAATTAGTGTGCTGACATATAGGATGTTGATGTCGGAGCCTCCATCCATGAGTACTTTGGGAAAATTGCAACCTCCTTTGAGTACTATGCCATCTGGGTGGTCTTCTTGGCAGAAGGAGATGGTTTGTTATGACCATTCTAGAAACCGACTATGACGCCTCGTGCATGTATGATAATGTCGGTACATGTGCCTCGTTGGCCTCATCTCAACTATAATCATGTTAACTCAGCGTTTGTCCTTGCAAAACGCTCTCTACCCTATGTTGCGGGGCTGCTGGTCTTGGTGGGCGACCGGGACTAGCGGGGTTGCATTATGACCCCCTTCGAGTTTATTTCCCTTCTCCTTGATGAGATGTTCGTTAAGCTGGCATTCCCTCGTGGAGTCTTGTGCCTTATGAGTTTCTAGCTATGGTATAAGCATGGTCCGCTCATGATTCCCTCATATGTGCGGGGAGGCCGCCGCGACTTTCCTCCCTACCGCTACATTTTGGCTCTGGCCTCTTCTGCCTCATTTGCTGCAACCATCAGTTCAGAGTCCTGTTCCTCCTTCCATTTACGACCCACCTTTCCCTTATTGTTGCATCTTTCGGGGGCATCTCCACCAGTAGGCTACCAGATATTAAGCCCTCGCGTGGAACGGCGGCTTTCCCAAGCGGTTTCTTTCCCTATGGCGAAGTCATTTTCTATCTTCATGAGTGCTGCCATGGTGGTAAGCTTGCCCTCACCTCGCTTCTTGCTGAGCTTGTGGAGAAATAAATTGTCCTGCACCCCACTCACTAATGCTCCATTGGCTATTTCGTCCGAGATGTTTGTCACTGTGTTCTTCTTTTTGAGCCATCGCACCATGAAGTCGCGGCCGAACTCGTTGTCGCCTTTCATGATAATGTGGAGGTCGGTGCCTCTCCCTGGATGCTTGTAGGTCCCTACAAAATTGTAGAGGAATGCATGCTCGAAATATTCCTAGTTGAGGATTGAGTTGGGTAGGTGGCTGCTGAGCCAGGAGCACGCGTGTCCAGTGAGACATAGTGGTATGTGTTGTAGGGCATTGCTAATGTCTTCATTGTCCACATCGACCGCTGTGAGGTAGTCATTCAGCTAGTAATCAAGCTTTGTGTACCATTAGTGCTTCTAGACACCACGAAGGGTGAATGGTTGGGGGAACAGGGGTTGTTATCACTGTGTGGCCGAAACATGCTGGTGCGATGCTTGATGTGAGCGAGTTGAAGCATGGGAGGGCTCCATGACTCTTCCCATAGTATTCCTTCGCCCGTGTCTCAGGATAAGGAAGGTGAGCTCGGCATCCTCCCATTATTGAGCCTCTTAATGGTAGTGTTGCTCGTGCTGTACTGTTACAGCCGAAATCCGGCGCTTGAGGTTTGCAACCTCTGGCTCTGGCGCGGCCTCCAGTCGCTATACTGATTCTTGTCTTCGCTCGCAGGCTGGGTGGTTGGCTGTAGAGAGGACACGGTCAGTTCCTGCAAGCATGTCCCTCGAGTGTGACACATTGTCCTATTGGAGTACCTATGTGAGGTCGGCCAGGAGTCTGGGATCTATCGTGTAGCTTGTAGCATGTCCACTAACACCATGGTGGCCTGGAGACCTCAGGCTGGCATCGGTGCAGGTGCATTCTCCATTGGCTCATTGAATCTGATGCCATATTCTCGGTCGAGAGCCACGAGGTCAACAAGGATGGCTCATGGGAGACGGGAAGCTCGGCACAGTCGATCATGCGTCATTGTCTCGTTCTACCATGCATCATGTGTGGCGGCCTCCAGGGCATGCTGCTATAATTCCGACTGCGCATTCAGTTGCGACATGCGGAGGGCCTCCCGTGCCCTTGACACGGGGTCGTTTCCTGGGATTGGTGTTGTCAGATAGTTCATGTCGTATGCGGTGCTGGGAGGCAACATTGTAGTAGCGCATGTGGGGTTCATGCATGTGTGCTGTCGCCTGCCGTGGGTGCAGGGAAGCCAGGTGTGTAAATCCTAGGGCACCCGTGCTGCCTTGCTGTTGAATAGTGGTAATGGGCGTTGTTGGCGCTTGCGTTGTGACGACCTGCGGTCCTGACTGGAGGGTGTGGGGCTATGAGCCCTGCGGTTGTCGTCGTGGGTGGTACTTGGGTGGTTGTGTCCGTGGAGGTACCCACTGGTTTTGTCATCATTACTTGCTGTAGTAAGATGGCTGGTGGAGCTTTGAACTGGGAGGCCCCCTTCGAGGTGGTCTGGCAGTCCTCCGTGTCATCAGATGACTCTGACTTGCTCTAGAGGCCAAGCGTCGTGGATTCCCGCACGATGTGAAAACTGGCATTTTTGTCGTAGTTGGTGAAGTGGATTGGTTCATAATCACTACTCTCCTCGCCCAAGATTGATATGATGTCAACTAGGTTGGTGCTATCGTTGGTGGTGAACCCGCTGATGACGCAATCCTCAAGCATGTGAGTGATGAGGCAATTTTTGCAGACCATCGCAACGAGCTGAAAGATCAGGCCAGGCTGTTGTGAGCATGTGAGGCCGGTACAACATCTAGCCCGCGACGTCCAGTAGATGGGTGCCGCGAAGATGCCATCATCTCCCGAGGGTTAGACATGTGATGCGGGAGTTGAGTAGCCTAACTCATCCATGTCGATGGTGACCTGCTGACCGGGTTGTACGTGCGGTGGTCGGAGGTGGCCTCTTGCTACATGTGTACAACTTTTTGGGGAATGGTTTTATGCGATCATCATGGGGCTGGCAGCGAAGATGTCATGGTTGCGGAAGTTGCCGTGATCTAGTGGCCCTGCAGCCTGCTCAGGTGGAGGTCGTCGTTGCTGGTGATTGCAAAGAACCCATTGGCGTTGCCTAGGTGGGCCGATGGGTTGACATTGACCCGGCCCGCCCTATCGGCGGTGAAGGTGAGAGAGATCTGAAGGTTAAGCTCTCGCCCGGCGAGATACCGCAGGAAGATGAGGAAGATCCGAACTGAGATTGGTCTCTAGATGACGCCGCCCATGTCTGGCACGCCAACTGACGGTGCAAAATACTACTAGATTCCTCGGTATGGGTCCAAGCATAGCTGGAAGTCACAGATCGAATGTCTCACGAGGGTTTTACCTAGGTTCGGGCCTCTGGAGAGTAATAACCTACATCCTGATTGCTTTTGTTATTCACCATGGAGGGACACCTCGTGCGAGGGGTTTACAATGGTGTATGAGATTGCTACAGTGAGTTTCTTTTTTTGCGGGACTACATTGAATTTCTATTTGTGACTAGATGCCTATGAGAGCCTCCTAGCCTCCCCTTATATACACGATGGAGGCTAGGGTTTACATGCAAGAAGATGCGATCTTGGCTACTGCCATCCTTGACTTGGGAGGGAAGAAGGTCTCCAACGCCTTCTTTAGGGTTCCCTTTGACCCCCAGGCTGAATACCTAAGAATTTGGCCCAATTTTTTTTAACTATACATGTATACATGCAGGAGCCCTCTAGAGCATCCCATTCCGTGACTGAGCCATGGCAACCATGCAACTGGCCTTCGTCTCCCATTCCCCTCCCTTGATCCAGTCCCCAAAACTAACTGATGCGTCGACGGCGACAAGCAATTCCAGCCATCTAGGTCTGGCAACCCCTCTCCCTCCCTTCCAGCCATCCCTTTGCCTATGGGCCTCCCCTCTACCCCCGCCCTCCGCGGTCCATGCGGGGATGTGCCTCTACAGCAGTGGGCTTCAGGTGTCCCCCTGGCGTCGCCACTGCTCCAGGCGCCCCCCACCTCCGGCCTTCGTCACCGTCGGGCTTCACCGCGTTAGTACGCCATCCATCTACTATTGCATCCATCTATAGGTACCAACCAAGTAACCACCAAGGTAATTTTCCTCTGTTTTTTAAACAAATCTGGACCTTTTTTGTAAATTTCCACTGCCATGCCACTGATTGATTGCTACTTTGTTGATTTATTCATGTAAATTGTAATTGTTTGTCACTGCCATTGATTGTAGCTATAGGCTGTAGTCTGAAACATTGCCACTGTCACTGCCACACTATTAGAGATATTGCCACAAAGATATTTTGCTACTATTATCGATGTATGGTCATTGAGTCATTGATTTTGCACATTTTTTGTTCTATCATATTGCTTTTGCAAAAAAAACTACAAGAATACCCAGGAGGAAATTCCTTGCTCCGCCACTATCATGGTCCCCTGGGTAGGCCCGATGGCGGGCCTCGTGGTGAGCTACCCCCGGTGTACAACACCATTAGAGATATCCCCGATATATTCTCTTGCAAATGGAGTACCACTAGATAGTACTTGGTGCAATCTACCTACAAGATGCTGTGTGAGGCATGATTCAATTACCAATTGCTCATTGCATATGGAAGAGTTGGGCACCGCTCAAATGCAAAATATTCATATGGCCGTGTATCCAGTACCGTGTGTGGACCTCTGATTGACAATTCCAACATGGACTACAAGACACCACTGCTCCATGCTTCACCTACTGCTCGGAGGAGGATACGCTGCAATATGTCTATGCTAGGCATGCATGACATGCTTGTTTCACTTCTTTGGGTGTACATATCGCCAGCCCTTCGATTGAGGAGAGCCTTGAGGTGTAGTGGCTAAGACCGCACAAATGATTGCCGAAGACGAGCAGAAAGAGGATCGATTCGCTAGTCATTCTCATTGCTTGGAGCTCGTGGAAGCAAATAAATGCGAGAGTGTTCATGAATGTGGAGCAGCGACGTAATATCCCACAACTCGTTAATACCATACTTGATGAGGTTCATTCTTGGAGGATGGAAGGAGGGTGTTTTCAAATCTTTATGACAGAGTAGCATGTATTTGTTGGTGGGTGGGTTCTCCATGCTGGTAGCCTACTTTATTTGGCTTACGCCATATCTTGTAAACTTTGCTCTACTTTCTAATAAAATAAGATACGCAATTTGCATATTTTTTTTAGACAGGAGGCGCTTGCCCGGCCTTAAACTGAGGCAATTTGCATATTCTTCTCAATAAAAAGTTTAATCTCCACATAAAACTAATGTTTTAATTAGGCACGGCATGGATGTGTGGAAAGAAAGGGAGATGCGGGGCACTTCAACAAGCAGGTGGGTAATTCAGTGTTTCTCTCGAACGAAGCATTGTAAATTGCATATCCCTAGTTCCGACTCAAATACTAGTTGCAACGCTAGCTAAGAAATACAAATACACAGGCAGAAGACTACCTTTTCTTTCTTTCGAAATTAATGCGAGAGCACGTGTGTACATCCATGATACTGGTGTACAGATGCAGATCTAGTTGAGGACAACAGAATTGCACTGCATATGCAGAGATAACACGTCTGTATGTGCCTTGAGTAACAGTTGCTATCATAGCAAGCACTTATACGAAAGTATTGATGATTAATAACTTATCTAACAGACTTATCTAAAAGCTAACTAATTAGGCATCTATAACTGGAGCATGACATCTAAGAATTTATTATCCTCATGTTGGAACCCATCTTGGCAATCTCGGACGGCAGTGATAGACATTTGTATAATACCAGCTGAAACAAAACCGAATGGAAGACATACCGTGAAGAAGCTGTAGTCATTGAACACCAGGTAAAAGAAGGCGGGCATCGTGACGGCGCCGCCGGCAATTAGAAGGCACATGAGGATCCACCTGCTATGCTCCTGTGGCTCCGCCACCACGGCGTCCTTGCCTACGACGTGGACGTTGATGAGGTTGGCCAAGAAATCCCTCATGGCGAAGCCAGGGTTCACCCTAGCCACGGCGTCCTCTATGTCGGCCATATACCTGCTATGCTGGATCTGAATTTGTTCTTCAGTTGTGCGTCCTCTGGCTGCCTAAACTTAGATCGATATATACAATGTACTACAAGAGGATGAACAGGGAACTTATCATGGGATGGGAATTATATAAGCCCCGGCCAGAACTAACCACCTAATTGACAGAATAAATTAGCGCAAAGGGCGGAAGGTAGTTACATGACTGCTTTTTTCTGGAAATCTTATCCGGTGACTATTCCTGGGAGGCTAACCCAGCGAACGTCCCATCACGGTCGCTCGCATTTGCACGCGCGTCCGGTGCCAGGTATAGGTCAGCTCGATCAGGTCGGTGCTTCAGCTTTGCCCGTGGAACGTTTCGTGGGGAGCATCGCCTACTAAATACGGGCATGGGCAGCCCGGCCCGAGGACCTGGCCCGAAAAACTCGGGCCTGGCTGGGCCAGGCTCGGGTCTAGTTTTACAGCCCGAAAGATAGTTTGGACTGGGCTCGGTCTTCACTTTTCCTATATTTCAGGCTGGGCTTTCGGGCTTCAGGCCGGGCTTGCATGTGCGTACACTCAAAAACAGCGTTCATGCCTAATTTCGGGCCAGGCTCAGGATTGAAAACCTGAAGTATTTCGGGCTTCTGGCCGGGCTCGAGCTTGAGAAATGAAAGGTCGGGTTTTTACAAGCCCTGCCCGAAACCCGACCCAGCCCGATGTTTGGCCGAGTTTATCGCCTACCACTTGGACTATAGCAGGTTTTGTGTACATTTGCATTTAAACCTATTTTTATATGTCTTATGAAGCATATGAAGCTTTTTTTAATGTTTCATTTGACAAAAAAAAATCTGAAAATCCAACTTTTTCCATTATTGGTAGAATAAAACCCCTTTTATTAGGAGGATTTTTTTTCTTCTAAACTTGATGTGTGCATATTTTTAGAGATTTCAAATGAACTATCACATATAGATGTATATAGACATATTTTAGAGTGTAGATTCACTCATTTTGCTCCGTATGTAGTCACTTGTTGAAATCTCTAGAAAGATAAATATTTGGGAACGAAGGTAGTATGTAGCATGACATTTTTCTAGGTCCTTTGCAATGCCCCACATCACATTTTTTTAAAGAGCATGGCATTTTAATAATTAATAACATGTCATTTTCTTCTATTAAGAAGATGACCGTTTTATTATTAGTAACATAGCATATTTTACTCTTTAGTTACATGGCATTTTCATTTATCAAGAGGGATGACAGTTTATGATAAAGAGCATGACATTTTTATTATTAATAACATTGCATTTTTATTCTTTGGAGGATGGCATTTTTATTATTGAGAACATGGCATTTTATTATTGTTGTCGTGACATTTTTTATATAGAGGATGGCATTTTTATTAGTAAGAAGATGGCAATTTTTTAGCCATGGCAAAAAGAAAACACAGACATGGCATTTTTTTGAATTTGTGCACAGTGGAAAAAATAAAGAAACAAAATACATCATAGCATTTTTTTTGTAAAGTAGCATGACTTTTTTTATAAATTAACATGGCATTTTCATAAAGTAGCATGCCATTTTTCATGTGTATATGTTCATGGCAATTATACAACATTTTTTCCTGTGTTTACAAAAAATGTACACCCTACTATAGCAGCGTCAATTAATTTGGCTTGAAGGGAGTATTGTTTTTTGTTCATGGAATTTCTTTCAAAAGAGAAAAACTATAAACTAGGCCTCCGAGCCATTGAGGATTCGCCTTGGCCTTTCCCTGGGTGAACTAGGAGCAACTCGCCCCAGCGACAAAATTGTTCGATCGGCCCTCCCTCGTGGGGACCATCCCCAGTTATTGGGATCCTTTTTTATACAGGAAATATTTTGTGGCTCTCTATGTCCATAATAGAACTACGGAAGGAGAGCTACTCTTTGCATTAAGAGTATTCAAGAAAGGTCTATCGAATATAAAGGCACATGAATTATATTGTTGTGATCCAAGTACTAAGAAATTAGTAGGGTACTTGACCTTACCCCACAAGACTTCAACATCTCTAATAATCCCAAGGCGTGAAATGGTGTCTCTATTTGCAAGCTTAATAGCAACATCAATATCTTCAATCTCGAACGGGTGCAATGTCATTTATAACTTCTTGATAAAGAGAAAATGGAATAGCACTCACACTAGGACCCATATAACATAAACCATGGTAGCAATGATCTTCAATTTTAACAGAAACAACAGGCATGCCAACTATATGTTTATTCTTGTCTAACATATCTTGTTCATTTCTAGCAGGTTTAGCAATTCTAGCAGCCTCAGAATAGAAGTAAATAACATGTCCATCAATACCATCGACCAAGAGATTTTTAACCATTGCAATATTAAGTTATATCTTAATTTGTTCAGAAGATGTAGGTGTTCTAATATTACTCTTATGAACCACAGTTGTAGCTTTAGCATGTTCCCTAATCCTAATAGGGAAAGGAGGTTTCACAATATAAGTAGTAGGCACAACTGGATCGACATTGCAAATGATTGTTTTATCTTTAGCTATAACATGTTTCTTACAAATTTCTTCAATAGGTGGATTAAACTTAAACCACCTCTCCTTAGGGTGATCAACATGAGCAGCAAATAATTCACAGAAAGTAGCTACTATCTCAGAGTCAAGTCCATATTTTGCACTAAACTCATGAAAAGCATCGGTTTCCATAAAAGATTTAGCACAATCAAACTCAAGATTTATACCTGACTCAATACCTTTGTCGATTTACCAATCTACATAGTTGCGTTTAATTCTCTCCAGAAGATCTCATTTGAATTCAATAGTTTTCTTCATGAAGGAACCATTAGAAGAAACATTGATTATTGATTGATCATCATGAGAAAGCTAAGAATAAAAGTTTTGTATAATTATCTCTCTTGAGAGCTCTTGATCGGGGCATGTGTGCATCATATATTGAAGCCTCCCCCAAACTTGAGCAATACTTTCTTCTTCACGAGGCCAAAAATTATATATGTAATTTCGATCACGATGAACCAAATGCATAAGATATAATTTCTTGTGGAATTCTAGCTTCAACTGGTTGCAGTCCCATGTCCCGGTATCATCCAATAGGCTATACAGTGTTAATACCTTTCCCCCCAAAGATAAAGGGAATACTTTCTTCTTAACTCCATCCTCAGATAAACCTGCAAGTTTAAACAATCCACCAATTTCATCTATATCGATTAAGTGCACATCGGGATGTATTGTTCCATCTCCTACATAAGGATTAGCTAGAAGTTTCTCTAACATACCCAAAGGAATTTCATAATAAATATTTTCAATAGTTTCAGTAGGTTGAGAGGCAACTCTAATGGCTTCTGGTCGAGCTGAAGATACCCCTAACAAGCCTCTCAAAGGATTATTTTCCATATAACAAGTGACAGTAAATTTCAGCACATAATAAAAATGTTTCCTTACCAAAGGAGCTTCACTCCCCGGCAATGGGGCCAGAAAAGAGTATTGATGACAAACTAGTATAGGGGATTAATCATAGTCCTTTCGATAAGTAAGAGTGTCAAACCCAATAAGGGGCAGAAGGAAATGACAAGTGGTTTTCAGCAAGGTATTCTCTACAAGTACTGAAAGTAGCAGTAACAGATAGTTTTGTAGCAAGATAATTTGTAACAAGTAACGAGTAGCAATCGTAACCATGGTGCAGCAAGCTGGCCCAATCCTTTTTATTGCAAATGACAAGCCAAAATAGTCTCTTATTGTAAGCAAAGCGTTCTCGAGGACACACTAGAATTCTCGTCTAGTCACGTTCATCATGTTTAGTTGATTCACATTTGTTACTTTGATAATTTGATATGTGTGTGGACCGGTGCTAGCGTGTTGTTCTTACTTGAACAAGCAACCCTCTTATGATTACCCCCTCTCGCAAGCATTCATAACTATGAAAGAAGAACTAAGATAAATATAACCATATCATGAAATATATGGATCCAGATCAACACTTTACGGAATAATGTATAAATTGGGGTTTAAACTTCTGTCACTCTCGCAACCCATCATCTACTTATTACTTTCCAATGACTTTCATTAGGTCCAAGTATGGTGAAGTGTCATGTAGTCAACGTTCACATGACACCAGTAAAGGAAGAACAACATACATATCATCAAACTATCAAACGATTACCAACTTGACATGATTAGTTATAACAAGACTTCTCTCATGTCCTCAAGAACAAAGTAACTACTCACAAATCATATTTAGGTTCATGATCAGAGGGTATTGAAAATGCTTAAGGATACGGACATTTTCCACCAAATAAACCAACTAGCATCAACTACAAGATGTAATCACACTACTAGCAACCTACCAATATGAGGTTTTGGGGCAAAGATTGAATAAATGAGATGAACTAGGGTTTGAGAGGAGATGATGCCGGTGAAGATGTTAATGAAGATTGGTCCTCTCATGATGAGAGGGTCGCTGGTGATGTCGGTGGTTTCAATTTCCCCCTCCCGGAGGGAAGTATCCCCAACAAAATCGCTCCGCCGGAGAGCCAAAGTGCTCCTGCCCCAGATTCTGCCTTGAGAGGGCAGTGCTTCGTCCCCAAAGTCTTCTCCTGGTTTTGTCCAGGGCAAATAGAAATAGGAGGAGATGAGCCCTAGAGGCCTGCTGGGAGTCACGAGCTTGATAACCCACAAGTATAGGGGATCATTTGTAGCCTTCTTCAATAAATAAGAGTTTCGAACCCAACGAGGAGCTAAAGGCAGAACAAATATTTCCTCAAGTTCCATCGACCATCGATACAACTCTACGCACACTTGACGTCCTATTTACCTAGAGCAAGAATAAAACTAGAAGTACTTTGCAAGAATAAAACTATGGATAAATTGCAAGGTAAAAAAAGTGGATACCTTTTGTCAACGAGAAAGTCATTTGTCCCTAAACAATCGATAATAAGTATAGGTAATTATTCTTGCGATTTTATATGAGGGAGAGGCAGGGCTAACATACTTCCTCTACTTGGATCATATGCACTTATGATTGGAACTATAGCAAGCATCATCAACTACTAAAGATCATTAAGGTCGTGAAACCCAACCATAGCATTAAGTATCACGTCCTCTTTATCCCACACGCAACAATCCATCTACTCGAGTTTAAGCTTCTGTCACTGTCGCAACCCACCATAAGCAAATAATGAACGTATTTCAACACCCTACAGTGGGGACCCCTCATGTTTGCGCGAGACGGAGGGCATCGTAGGATAGCACCATAAATAAAATATACAATCATACCAACCAAGATCATGATTAACCCACAGGACAAAACATATCTACTCAAACATCATAGGATAGCCAAATATCATTGGGAAATAATATATGGAGTTGAGCACCATGTCTAAGTAGAGATTATAGCACAGAGAAGGGGTGTTACACCGCTGCATAGAGGGGGGAGCGTTGGTGTTGACGGTAGCAAGATTGTTGATGTAGATCGCCATCACGATCCTTGCCCCGGCGGCACTCCGGCGCCACCGGGGGAGAGGGGGAGAGAGCTCCCCTCCTTATTCTTCTTCCTTGGCCTCCCCCTAGATGGGAGGAGAGTTCCTTCTCTGGTCCATGGTCTCCATGGTGGTGGAGGGGCGGGAGCCCCTCCGAGATTGGACCTCCCACTCTGTTCTCTTCTATTTTGTGTTCCCCAGATCTGGCCCTTCACGGTTTCTTAAATTCCCAGAGATCTGTAACTACGATTGCGCTGAAATTTTTACATGATTTTTTCTCCATAAATTATCTTTCTTGGGCCAGACGAAGGGCCCTAACCGACCTTCGAGGAGGGCACAAGATACCTGGGCATGCCTGCCACCCCCAGGCGCGCCTGGGGTCCCAGGCGCGCCCTGGTGGGTTGTGGGCACTGTGGGCCCCTGTTTGCATTGATTCCACCTCCCAAAAATCACATATATTCCAAAATAATTCTCGGTAAATTTTTATCGCGTTTGGACTTTGTTTGATATGGATTTTCTACGAAACAGAAAACATGCAGAAAACCGGAACTGGCACTGGGCACTGGATAAATAGGTTAGTCTAATAAATCGTATAAAAAGTTGCCAAAATATGTGAAAGTTGTATAATATTGGCATGAAACAATAAAAAATTATAGATACGATGGAGACGTATCAGCATCCCCAAGCTTAATTCCTGCTCGTCCTCGAGTAGGTAAATGATAAAAAAGATAATATTTGACGTGGAATGCTACCTAGCATAAACTTGATCATATATCTAAGCATGGCATGAATATTAAGACATAAGTGATTCAAAGCAATAGTCTATAATTTGACATAAAGACATCAATACTCAGGCATCCCAACAAACAATCGTGTCTTTCAAAATATCAACGCTAAAGAAAGCTATCCCTACAAAATCATATAGTCTTGTCATGCTCTCTCTTCTTAACACAAACTATTTATCATGCACAACGCCGATGACAAGCCGAGCAATTGGTTCATACTTTTTAACGCGCTTCAACTTTTTCAACCCTCACGCAATACATGAGTGCAAGCCATGGATATAGCACTATAGGTGGAATAGAGTATGATGATAGGGTAAATATAGAGAAGACAAAAAGGTAAGAAAGTCTCACATCGACGTGGCTAACCAACGTGCTATGGATATGCCCATCAATTGATATCAATGCGAGGAGTAGGCATTGCCATGCAATGAATGCACTAAGAGTTATAAGTGTATGAAAGCTCCATATGAAAACTCAGTGGGTGTGCATCTAATCCTATAATGAAAAATTCCCACTAGTATATGAAAGTGACAACATAGGAGACTCTCCATATGAAAAACATGGTGCCACTTTGAAGCACAAGTGTGGAACTAGCATGCCCCTTCTCTCTTTCTTTTCTTGTTTTTTTCTCTTTTTTTATTTCTTTCTTTTTCCTTTTCTTCTTCTTTTTTTATAATTTTTCTCTCATTGTCCGGAGTCTCATCCCGACTTGTGGGGGAACCATAGTATCGATCATCCTTTCCTCACTGGGACATGCTCTAGTAATGAACAATGCTGATCATCACACTTCTATTTACTTATAAGTCAATATTATAACTCGATACCTATAACAAAGTATAACTCTATATGAATGCCTCTAGCAATACTAGGATGTGCAATGATCTAGCGTAACATGTATGAAAAATGATGAACGGTGGCTAAGCCACAAATACTACGTCAACTATATGATCATGCAAAGCAATATGACAATGAATTCTCAAGTCATCAAAACGGAAGCGGTGGAAGTTGCATGGCAATATATCTCGGAATGGCTATGGAAAGGCCATAATAGGTAGGTATGGTGGTTGTTTGAGGAAGATATAATAAGGCTTATGTGTGATAGAGCGTATCATATCACGGGGTTTGGATGCACCGGCGAAGTTTGCACCGACTCTTGAGGTGAGAAAGGGTAATGCACGGTACCGTAGAGGCTAGCAAATTGCGGAAAGGTAAGAGCGCGTATAATCCATGGACTCACATTAGTCATAAAGAACTCATATACTTATAGCAAAAGTTTATTAGCCCTCCAAGCAAAGTACTACTACGCATGCGCCTAGGGGGATAGATTGGTAGGAAAAGACCATCGCTCGTCCCCGACCGCCACTCATAAGGAAGACAATCAATAATAAATCATGCTCCAACTTCATAGCATAATGAGAGTCTATACGTGCATGCTTCGGGAATCATAAACCTTAACACCAATATTCTTACTAACCACCACTATTTACTAGTACCTCCGACATATTCCATCTCTATATCGCAAAGCTATTGCAAGGAATCAAACATATCAAATTTAGTGATCCACAAGTTTTATGTAGGATTTTATGACTAACCATGCAATTTACCAATTCCTTTTGACTCTCTAAATAGATATAAGTGAAGCATGACGGTTTAATTCTTTCTACAAAATATCATGCTCTAATAAATATAAGTGAAGAAAAAGAGCATTCTTCAAATAACGGTTTTCTATGTGAAGAGAAACAGGCAATCCAAACTTCAAATGATATAAGTGAAGCACATGAAGCATTCTATAAAGCCATACACAAAAGATATAAGTGAAGTGCAATGAGCATTCTATAAATCAACATGGACTATCTCATACCAGCATAGTGCATAAAAGAAAAATGAAAACTAAGCACAAAATACGCTCCAAGATTTGAACATATCACATGAACGAAACAAGAACGAAAACATACCGATACTTGTTGAAGAAAAATGGGGTGCCTTCTGGGGCATCCCAAAGCTTAGATGCTTGAGTCTCCTTGAATATTTACTTGGGGTTCCTTGCACATCCCTAAGCTTGAGCTCTTGCCTCTCCTCCTTCTCCTCATATCGAGACCTCCTTGATCTTTGATCACTTCATCCACACAAAACTCAACAAAAAGCTCGGTAAGATCCGTTAGTATAATAAAGCAAATCACTACTCTAAGTATTGTTGCAAACCAATTCATATTTTATTTTTGCATTTTAGCTACTGAATATAACTTTTCCATGGCTTATACCACCGATAAAATCGATAGTTTCATCAAAACAAGCAAAACAATGCATCAAAAACAGAATCTGTCTTAAACAGGACAGTCTGTAGTAATCTGAACATTCACCATACTTATGGTACTCCAAAAATTCTGAAAATTAGGAAACAATAAAAAATTTGTATAGCAATACTGTGCAAAAAGTTTTAGAATCTTTTTACATTGCAGTAAAGAATGTAAAATCGCGCACTATAGCCATAGTTTCTGTTTTTGCACCGCACATACCAACAAGCAATCTACTCATCCTAAAGGCAAATCTTGCCACATTATTTTTGTAATGCAATGGAATAGTACAAGGGGATAATTATTTTTGTGAGAATCTTCATGAAAAATTCTACATTGTTTCCATGAGCATGAACACAAGTATTCAAGGTCGACCCTCACTTCTCCAATGCATAACTTCCAATCACTTCTCTTTTGTGAAAAAGTTTTTAAGTTCCCCTCTATTTTTTTAAAAACTTTATAAAAGCACTCAACAGAAAGAAATGACTCTCTAAAACTTCCGGGTTGTCTCCCTGGTAGCGCTTTCTTTAAAGCCATTAAGCTAGGCATAAAGCGCTCAAGTAATGAATCCACCTAGATCCCAAGGTATATCAAAGCCAATTTTAATTAACAATGATTTTGCATTTAGTAATGAGCACAAAGCAACATATATCATGCAATGACGAAGTCTAACTCTCTTCCTATGCATCGGCATGTCATACAAGAACAATTCATGCATATCAAGTAAAGGCCAATACATAGCATAAGAAGTTTCTTGCAATTTTTTCGTGTTGGAAACATAGAGAGGCGGAGTGTAATCCCTCTCTCATAATAATTGCAAGTAGGAGCAGAAAGCACATGCATATTATACTCATCAAAATCATCATGTGCAATGGTAAAAGGCAACCCATCAATGTAATCTTTAATAAGTGCAAATTTCTCTGATATAGTGTAGTTGGGAGAATTCAAAAAGATAATAGGACTATCATGCATGGGTGCAATAGCAACAATTTCATTCTTAATATAAGGAACTATAACAAGTTCATCCACATAAGCATAATTCATATTGGCATCGTGGTCACAAGCATAGCAAGCATCAAGTTCATCAAAAAGGGATATTTCAAACGAATCAACGGGATCATAGCAATTATCATAACATTCATCCTTCAGTAAGCATGAAGGGAAATTAAATAATGTATGAGTTGAAGAGTTACTCTCATTAGAAGGTGGGCCCGGGTAGCTAATCCGCTCTTCCTCCTTTTGTTCTTCGCTCCCCTCATCATCTTTTTCATCCAATGAGCTCACAATTTCTTCAATTCCTATTTCCATAGACTCGTGCAATATATTAGTCTCTTCTTGGACAACGGAGACTTTCACAATAAATATATCAATATCGAAATTGTATTTATAATTTTCATAGCAATATTTGAGTATAGCAAAATTTTCGGGTCTAGAAACATCATCATCAAAAGCTTCATAATTTTCAAACAAAGATTCTATTTCATAATCACCCTTAAAAGCAACAAATTCTTCTATTCGTTCCACATCATAGTAATCATATCTACCATTAGCATAAGAAGCTAAGGTTTCATTATCATTAAATTTGCAAGAAAAGGGAAGGTCTAGAGCGTTCATCCTAGAGCAACAAGTATAATCATATCTCTGGCATAAATTCCAAGCATACCAAGGCAACATATCAATTTATCACATAATAATTTCCCATTTGTGTCAAGAGATGATCCCTATAGTATTCCCGTTGATCCAATGTTACTCCCATTATCAAGTTGAATGAGGTTTTCTCAGGATTATCAAAGTAGTGCATGATATTTTTCACATAACGAGCATCAAGGGTTTTGGGAGGTTCCCCATCTCCATGAGTAGCAAGTACAACTAATTTTTTGGTATTTCGTGTTCCATATCCATAACTAAAGATAGAGAACAACTTAGAACAAGAAACAAAAACTACTTAGTGATAAAGCAAACAAGCACACACGAGAATATATGTCATTTTTCGGAAAAAGAATCAACGCGAGACGATGCCCGAGAGGCCCACAAGGATGGAGGGCGCGCCCCTGGTCCTTCTGGTCACCCCGTAAGGCAGTTGGTGCCCTTCTTCTGGTGTAGGAAAGCTAATATCCGGATAATTATGTACACGCGGCACGGATTTTGTCGCTTGACTGGGACTGGGACGGGGGCCGAATTGCTAGGCGAGCTCTGAATGTGCCAGGCGATCCTGTTGCAGTTTACTCTGGACTCGCTTGAAGGTGTCCGGGGGTTGTATCGCCGAATTAGTGGTTTGCCTTAAAAGGCTGCTTTGTGCTTCTGCTGTGAGGGCCGCAGTGTGCTCTTCCGTGCAGAGCGAGCGTTTTGTGTTTCCATTCACTATAATGACCCCCCTAGGTCCTGGCATCTTGAGTTTGAGGTATGCGTAATGCGGTACCGCATTGAATTTTGCGAATGCAGTTCGCCCGAGCAGTGCGTGATAGCCACTGCGAAACGGGGCGATATCGAAGATTAACTCCTCGCTTCAGAAGTTGTCCAGAGATCCGAAGACCACTTCCAGTGTGATTGAGCCCGTGCAATGGGCCTCTACACCTAGGATGACGCCCTTAAAGGTGGTTTTTGTGGGTTTGATCCTCGAGGGATCTATACCCATTTTTTGCACTGTATCCTGCTAAAGCAGGTTCAGGCTGCTGCCGCCGTCCATAAGGACTCGAGTGAGGTGAAATCCGTCGATGATGGGGTCTAGGACCAGTGTGGCGGATCCGCCATGACGGATACTAGTTGGGTGGTCCCAGCGATCAAAGGTGATCGGACAAGCGGACCATGGGTTGAACTTTGGGGCGACGGGCTCCATTTCATAGACGTATAGTGCATGCTTCCGTTCCCTCTTGGGAATGTGGGTTGCGTATATCATGTTCACCGTCTTCACTTGTGGGGGGAACCCCTTCTGTCTTCCCGTGTTCGGCGGCCGGGGATCCTCCTCGTCATCACTATGCAGCCCCTTACCCTTGTTTTCGGCATTTAACTTGCCGGCCTGCTTGAACACCCAACATTCTCTGTTGGTGTGATTGGCTGGCTTGTCGAGGGTGCCGTGGATTTGACACGAGCGATCCAGTATGCGATCAAAACTGGACGGAGCCGGAGTACTTCTTTTGAATGGATTTTTCCACTGACCGGATCTAGAGCCTCTGAATCTGGCATTGACTGTCGTATCATCGGTGTTATCGTCGTTGTTGCGATGCTTTGGTCTGTTACGACGTGGTCTGCTGTTGGCATGTTTGGTATCCGAAGTGCCCAGAACCCTTGATGTGTTGTTGCTGCAAGCCAGCCAGCTATCCTCGCCCGCGCAGAAGTGGGTCATGAGTGTCGTAAGGGCTGCCATAGACTTCGGCTTCTCCTGGCCGAGGTGGCAGGCAAGCCACTCGTCACGGATGTTATGCTTGAATGCCGCTAGGGCCTCTGCATTCGGACAGTCGACAATTTGGTTTTTCTTAGTTAGGAACCGTGTCCAGAATTGCCTGGCCGATTCCCCTGGCTGCTGAGTTATATGGCTCAAGTCATCAGCATCCGGTGGTCGCACATAAGTGCCCTGGAAGTTGTCAAGGAATGCGTCTTCCAAATCCTCCCAACTTCCGACGGAGTCTGCTGGCAAGCTATTCAGCCAATGCCGAGCTGGTCCTTTGAGTTTTAGTGGGAGGTATTTGATGGCATGTAGATCATCACCGCGAGCCATGTGGATGTGAAGGAGGAAATCCTCAATCCATACAGCAAGATCTATTGTTCCATCATAGATTCGATATTTACGGGTTTAAAACCCTCCGGAAATTCATGATCCATAACTTCATCAGTGAAGCATAGGGGGTGTGCGGTGCCTCTGTGTCGGGCTATATCATGAAGCAGTTCATATGAGTCTTGTCTGCTGTATTCGGCCCAGCCGGATTTACCTTTAGTGTATCCGGTGCAACGGTTATCGTCCCGCGTTGGCGCACGCCCCCGTGACCCGTATATTGACCTTGCAAGTTTTGCCCTACTGTCCAATACCTCTCGCAAGTCCCGTGTGTTGCCCCGGGCCTTGGTATTTTTGATTGAGTGGCGGCGGGGTGCAGGCTGAACTTCAGGCTGAAACGCCTCTCTAGCTCGGCCACGCAGTGGCCGTTCAGCCGCATCGTACACTGGTGATGGAGGTTTCAATGCTTCCTCCTAGAGGTGAGGTAGCGACCTGCGTTTTGGGTAACTCTTGGAGGGGCGCTCGAGTTCATATTCCTCGGCCACAAGGACTTCGGTCCATCTGTCTGCTAGCAAGTCTTGATCAACTTGAAGCTATTGTTGCTTTTTTTTCTTCAGGCTATTTGTTGTGGCCATAAGCCGGCGCTTGAAGCACTCCTGCTCGACGGGATCCTCAGGCACGATAAATTCTTCGTCGCCGAGGCTCACCTCATCTTCGGAGAGAGGCATGTAATTGTCCTCCTCCGGTTCCCCATCTGCTGCCCGCTCTGGAGGGCTAGCTTGTTCATCCTCCCGCTCTACATTATGCTGGAGGGGATTGCGGTTGTCTTCGGCACTATCCGGAGTGTTATTGTTTCTTGTGCCGGTATCACTACTTTTGCTGTGACGGGACTTAGAGCGGCGCCGCTGACGTCGGCGCTTGGGTTGCTTCTTGGAGGGGTCATCCTCCGCTGTCTCGTCGCCATTTCCTTCTTTGGGGGTGTCCACCATGTATATATCATATGATGAGGTGGCGGTCCAGCGCCCTATGGGTGGTGGTTCCTGTTCGTCTCCTGCATCGTCGTCCATGCCGTCGATGTCTTCGCAGTCGAAGTTGAGCATGTCGGTTAAGTCGTCGACAGTGGCTACTAAATGGGTGGTGGGTGGGCAGCGAATTTCTTCGTTGTCCACATCCCATTCTAGCCGGACATAGTCGGCCAAGGTTCTCCTGACAAGGAGAGAGACCTTAATGAATTTAGCACATCGCCGAAAGGCGAGTGCCAAAATATATCCACGGAGGTGAACTCCATGATCGGCGCCTAGTCGGATTCGATAGGCACAGATGTAGGCGGCTCGGAGTCTGTGGCCGGAGATGAATCCAGTGGTTCGGCGACACGGCTCTCGTAAGGGGTGAAGTCAGTATCCGGCTCCATCGCCACTGAGAGTGCGGCCTCCATGGCGGGGTCTATCCCTCCGTCCTAGGATGGCACAATTTGCTCCGGATTGAAGGCCGGGGTAGTTGCAGATCTGATCTCCCGAACACTGTCCGACGACAGAGTTACGTCATGCTCATCGTGATTGTGCGGCGCACCTGACATGGGCTCGAATCCGTCGAAGATCAAGTCTCCACGGATGTCAACCATGTAGTTTAGGTTTCCGAACCTGACCTAATGGCCAGGGGCGTAGCTCTCGATCTACTCCAGATGGACAAGCGAATTGGCCCGCAGTGCAAAGCCGCCGAATACGAAGATCTGTCCAGGGAGGAAAACCTCACACTGGACCGCATCGTTACCGATGATCGAAGGGGCCATCAAGCCTGATGGTGACGGCGCAGTGGAACTCTCAATGAAAGCACCAATGTCGGTGTCAAAACCGGCGGATCTCGGGTAGGGGGTCCCGAACTGTGCGTCTTAGGCGGATCGTAACAGGAGGCAGGGGACACGATGTTTACCCAGGTTCGGTCCTCTTGATGAAGGTAATACCCTATGTCCTGCTTGATTGTTCTTGATGATATGAGTATTACAAGAGTTGATCTACCCTGAGATCATAGAGGCTAAACCCTAGAAGCTAGCCTATGGTATGATTGTATGTTGTCCTACGGACTAAACCGTCCGGTTTATATAGACACCGGAGGGGGCTAGGGTTACACAGAGTCGGTTACAAGGGAGGAGATCTACATATCCGTATTGCCAAGCTTGCCTTCTACGCCAAGGAAAGTACCATCCGGACACGGGACGAAGTCTTCAATCTTGTATCTTCATAGTCCAACAGTCTGGCCAAAGGATATAGTCCGGCTGTCCGGAGACCCCCTAATCCATGACTCCCTCAACGATAATTCCCATGTGTCCACGGGAGCGCTTTCCTTCATATAAGAGTTTGTCCAGGCTTGTCCTTTGCTACAAAAGGATTGGGCCATCTTGCTACACCTTATTTACTTTTATTACTTGCTATTCTTTACAAATTATCTTATCACAAAACTATCTGTTACCAATAATTTCAGTGCTTGCAAAGAATACCTTGCTGAAAACCGCTTATCATTTCCTTCTGCTCCTCGTTGGGTTCGACACTCTTACTTATCGAAAGGACTAGATAGATCCCCTATACTTGTGGGTCATCAAGACTCTTTTCTGGTGCCGTTGCCGGGGAGTGAAGCGCCTTTGGTAGGTGGAATTTGGTAAGGAAAAATTTATATAGTCTGCTGAAATTTACTATCACTTGTTACTATGGAACATAATCCTTTGAGGGGTTTGTTCGGGGTATCTTCACCTCGTCCGGAACCACAATTAGTTACCCCTCAACTTAATGAACCTACTGAAAATGTTCACTTTAAAATTCCTTCGGGTATGATAGAAGAACTGCTAGCTATCCTTTTGCAGGAGATGGAACATTGCATCCCGATTTACAATTAATCTATGTGGATGAAGTTTGTGGATTATTTAAGCTTGCAGGTATGCTTGAGGATGTTATCAAGAAGTTCTTCCCTTTATCTTTGACAGGAGATGCATTGACATGGTATAGGCTATGTGATGATATGGGATCATGGGACTATAAGCGATTGAAATTGGAATTTCACTAGAAGTTTTATCCTATGCATCTTGTTCATCGTGATCGTAATTATATATATAATTTTTGGCCTCGCGAAGGATAAAGCATCGCTCAAGCTTGGGGGAGGCTTAAGTCAATGTTATATTCATGCCCCAATCATGATCTCTCAAGAGAAATGATTATTCAAAAATTTTAAGCTCAACTTTCTCTCAGTAATCGCTCCATGCTCGATACTTCTTGTACTGGATCTTTTATGATGAAGACTATTGAATTCAAATGGGATTTATTGGAAAGAATTAAATGCAACTCTGAAGATTGGGATCTCGACGAAGGTAAGGACTCAGGTATAACACCTAAGTTTGATTGTGTTAAATCTTTTATGGATACCGATGCTTTCTGTGAATTTAGCACTAAATATGG